>NC_092525.1:55563366-55863366 GCF_037038585.1 Patagioenas fasciata
GCCGAAAACCACAGGGATTCGCTCCGAGACGCGGCAGAGTGGGAGAGACGCCCTGCGAGGGCTCGGAACAACAAAGCGTTGCCGGGGTTCCGCCGCGACATCAGCGCCGCCGGTGACATCAGCGCCTCGTGTTCCGTTCGGAATGGACGTCAATGGGTCCTGGTGGGCCAAACGAGGGGCAGGAAAAGCGCGACGCACCCGTTTTGCGCCCGTTTTTGGTGGTTTGGGGACTCACGGCCGGACGCTGATTTTGGGGGCGTCCTTCACCAGGCACAATCCCAAGTCGCCGTCCATTCTGCCTGCGGGATATTGAGAAATAGAGGGGAAAAGCAACGCTCGGGATCAAAATCATCGTGCCGAGACCGTTCCTCGGCGTCACAACCACAAATTGTCCCAATTCCCATCGTTTTGGTGAAATCGGTCGCTGATGGATCATCCCAATGGGGTTTTGCAGTCGATCGCAGCACTCGGGTGGTTTTTACACCCGATATCACAGCGAAACCCTGGGGGGGTTGTTTCCATCCCATATTCCACAAAATCACCCATTTTGGGGGTTTTTGGGGAGCACAAGCTCTGCGTTTGTCACCACAAACCAGCGAGGGGACGCCGAACCCAAACCGGGTTCACCGGGCGGTTTTACACCGGGATCGCTCGGCCCGGGTTGAGATAAACCCCCCGTAAACCACAACCATAAAGCGGGGTGTTCCCCCCAAAGCGCTACGTGGGGACATCCGCATCGCACCGAATTAACCCCGCGGGGCGGCCGAAAGCGCTTCAATCCCGGTGTCGGGATCACGAGGGGTTTCGGCCTCCGTCGCCTTTTTGCTGCGAGATCTTCCCATCCGGAGACGCATTTTCGGTGATCTGGGCAACATCGAACGAGAAAAGGGTTAAAGGTGGAAAACGCACAAAATCACACGGGCGTTTATCTGCTTTTCCTCCTTTTTTGGCTCAAAAGCAAGCGGCGAACCCCAAAATGAGGGGTCTGGGGACCCTCCAGTCCTGCTGATGCTTCCTCCCTTCCACCCAACTCGAGGCGATCGCCGGGTTCCATATTTCGGATCAATAACCCAGCGGGAGCCTGGAGCCTCCCAGAGCCCGTCCCTGGGGTAGCGGCCGCCGAGCGCGTCCCCATAGCGTTATTTGGGTGTAATATGGGGGGTTTGGGGGCACGTAGCACCCTTGGTTCAGCCAGGGACACACACACGGGTGCTCCGGGAAGCGACTCCGGCACCGCCGGTTGCCGAATCATCGCACAACCATCCAAGTACTCCTCACCCACCTTGTTTCTTGTCACCGGAACCAACACCGGGATCACCAGGGGGGTTTTCGGACAGCGTCGGGGGTTCGGAGGCGCCGTTTCCATCTCCCAACGATGGTTTCGCGGTGTTTGCATCGCCCGCGTCGCGCACCTGAGCACAAACGGAACCGGGAGCGTCGGTGGCGCTGGAGGATATCAAAGCGCTTTGCAAACTGCTCTTCCCAATTATTTCTCCATTATATAACGAGGATAATAAAACCCGCTACGCTAAACACGACCCAAACCGGGCGGGAGCGCGCAACGCGAATCTTTACACCGCAGCGATTCCCTGTTTCTCGTTTTCTCACCCCGTCGTCTCCACTCAATCGGCAGCGACTTTCACAAATCATCCAGTTACGCACAATTTGGTAACGACCCCCGCAAAGGGCTTCGACGGCACCGCCGTCCCCCCCGCCGCCTTCGCTCAGATCCCCGCTCAATGAGCAGCACCCATGGGTGCCCGTTACCTGCCCCCTCTCGGCGTCCACCGGCCACCCGTGGTTCCGGCACATGGAGACGCCGCCATCCTCAACCGGAGCAGCCGCCAAGTGGCTGAAGTGACAAAAATCAGGATAAATAGGTAAAAAAATCAACATGATAAAGCCGCGGCGCTTTTAGAACAGATGGCGTAGTCGGCACTGAAGCTCCAGGCAGGTGGAGCTTGCCCGGTGGAATCAATCGGCGTTCGGTCTCAAAGGTTTCAACCCAAAAGGGTTAAATAGCAAGGATTAATAAATACTGACCCTCATTAATAATTACTGATTGTCATTAATAAATAGTGACCGTCACTAATAAATACTGATCGTTATTAATAAATACTGACCATCATTAATAAATACTGATCATCATTAATAAATACTCACAATCATTAATCAATACTGATTGTCATTAATAAATACTGACTGTTATTAATAAATACTGATCATCATTAATAAATACTCGCCATCATTAATCAATACTGATCATCATTAATAGTGACGGTCATTAATAAATACTGATCGTCATTAATAAATACTAACCATTATTAATAAATGCCGATCACCATTAACAAATACTGATCATCATTAATAAATAATAATCATCCTTAATAAATACCATCATTAATCAATACTGATTGTCATTAAGAAATACTGACCGCCATTAATAAATACTGGCCGTTATTAATAAATACTGGTGGTTATTAATAAATACTAATTGTCATTAATAAATACTAACCATCATTAATAAATACTGGTTGTTATTAATAAATACTGATCACTATTAATAAATTATGACCATCATTGGTAAATACTGATCATTAGTAACCAGGCTCAGGTTGGGCTCCAGGTTGGGCTCAAGGCTCAGATTGGGCTCCAGGCTCAGGTTGGGCTCTAGGTTGGGTTCCAGGCTCAGGTTGGGCTCCAGGTCAGGCTCAAGGCTCAGGTTGGGCTCCAGGTTCAGGTTGGGCTCCAGGTTGGGCTCCAGGCTCAGGTCAGGCTCCAGGCTCAGGTTGGGCTCCAGGTCGGGCTCCAGGCTCAGACTGGGCTCCAGGCTCAGGTCCAGCGCTTCCCCGCAGAGCAGCCCGGGGCTCTGGGCAAAGCCACGCAGCTCGTCGCCCAAGGGAAACAGGTCCATGGTCACCGGGCTCCAAACACCCCGGAGCAAAAACCAGAGCGGCCCCAGGACACCCGGGCTCCCAAAGAGCCTGGAAAAGGGACACAAAGAGTTAAATTGGGGGGAGTGAAGTGGCTGCTGATGCTGAGAAACCCCCGGGGGTTCGGGGCTGGGGGGAAAGGGGGGATCTGTATGAAAACTGCTCTGGGGAAAAGGGGGGAAGGGGTTGGGCTGCATGGGAATGGGAGGAGGGACGGGAAAACGGGAGAGGGAAACGGGGGAAGAGGGAAAAGGGGGGAAAGGGGGAAAAAGGGGGGAAAGAGGGAAAAAGGGGGAAAAGGGGGAAAAAGGGAAAAGGGGGGAAAAGGGGGGAAAGAGGGAAAAGGGGGAAAAAGCAAGGAAAGAGGGAAAAGGGGGAAAAAGGGGGGAAAGAGGGAAAAAGGGGGGAAAGAGGGAAAAAGAGGGAAAAAGCGAGGAAAGAGGGAAAAGAGGGAAAAAGGGGGGAAAGAGGGAAAAATAGGGAAAAAGCGAGGAAAGAGGGAAAGGGGGGGAAAAGGGAAGAAACAGGGATAAAGGGGGAAAAGAGGGATAAGATGGAAAGAGGGGGGAAGAGGGAAAGGGGGGAAAGAAGGGAAAAGAGGGAAGAGGGAAAAGGGGAGAAAAGGGGGGAAAGAGGAAAAAGGGGGAAAAGGGGGGAAAAGGGAAAAAGGGGGAAGAGGGGGAAGAGGGGGTGAAGAGGAAAAAGGGGGCAAAGAGGGATAAAGGGGAAAGAGGGAAAAGAGGGAAAAAGGGGGGAAGAGGGAAAAGGGCGGAAAGAGGGAAAAGAGGGATAAAGGGGGAAAGAGGGAAAAGGCGGAAAAGGGGGGGAAGAAGGAAAAAGGGAGAAAAAGGGGGAAAAGAGGGGGAAGAGGGAAAAAGGGGGGAAAGGGAGAAAAAGGGGGGAAACAGGGATAAAGGGGGAAAGAGGGAAAAGAGGGAAAAAGGGGGGGAAAAGGGGGAAGAGGGAAAAGGGGGGAAAGAGGGAAAAGAGGGAAAAACGGTGGAAAGAGGGAAAAGAGGGAAAAAGGGGGGGAAGGGAAAAAGGGGGGAAAGAGGGATAAAGGGGGAAAGAGGGAAAAGAGGGAAAAGGGGGATGAAAGAGAGAAAAAGTCTGTGGGGGGATTGATGGCGGATCCGCCCCAGCCCCGGGGTCTCTCCTGGAGGGGAGGGACGGGCGGGCTCCAGTGGGGGTGCTGAGGAGATGAGGGGACACGAGGGGACCCGAGGGACACGAGGGGACGATGAGGGGACCCGAGGGACACAAGGGGACACGAGGGGACACGAGGGGACACGAGGGGACACGAAGGGACATGAAGGGACATGAAGGGACACGAGGGACCCGAGGGGACGCGATCTCCTCACCCGGTGTTTCCCGCCCCGGCGCTTCCCGCCCGCCGGCGCCGCGGCCACGCCCCCTCGCCGCCGGCCACGCCCCCTCGCCGGCGTCACGTCCGGGAGTGTGTGGCGGGAAAAGGCGGGAGGGAGGAGAGGGAGGCGCTGCCGTTTTGGTGGAGGTTGTGAGGGGAACTGGGGGTCGGCGTGAGGGGCATTGGGGGTCGGTGTGGGGGGAGGAATTGGGGTCGGCGTGAGGGGCATTGGGGGTCGGTGTGAGGGGGGGATTTGGGGGGCAGTGTGGTGGTGGGGATTTGGGGTCGGTGTGAGGGGGGAATTGGGGGGCGGTGTGGGGGAGGAACTGAGGGTCGGTGTGAGCGGGACATTGGGGGTCGGTGTGGGGAGGAATTGAGGATCGGTGGGGGGGGCTTGGGGGGTCGGTGTGAGGGGGAATTGGGGGTCGGTGTGGGGGAAGTTGGGGGTTGGTCTGGGGAGGATTTGAGGGGTCAGTGTGGGGAGGATTTGGGGGTCGATGTGAGGGGCATTAGGGGTTGGTGTGGGGGGCAGGAACTGGGGGTCAGTGTGTGGGGGGGCATTGGGGGTCGGTGCGAGGGGGAATTAGGGTCCAGTGGGGGGGCACTGGGGGTCGGTGTTTGAGGGGGGAATTGGGGCGTCGGTGTGGGGGGGTCAGTGCAGGGGGGGCCTTGGGGGTCGGTGTGAGGGGGCATTGGGGGTCAGTCTGGGGAGGAATTGGGGGTCGGTGTGTGGGGGGGCATTGGGGATCAGTGTGGGGGGGAATTGGGGGTCGGTGGGGGGGGGAATTGGGGTCTGGTGTGGGGGGGGGGACATTGGGGGTCGGTGTGAGGGGGAATTGGGGGTCGGTGTGGGGGGGAAGTTGGGGGTTGGTCTGGGGAGGATTTGAGGGGTCAGTCTGGGGAGGATTTGGGGGTCGATGTGAGGGGCATTAGGGGTTGGTGTGGGGGGCGTTGGGGGTCAGTGCGAGGGGGAATTAGGGTCCGGGGGGGGATTGGGGGTCGGTGTTTGAGGGGGGAACTGGGGGGTTGGTGTGCGGGGGCGGCCTTGGGGGTCGGTGTGAGGGGGCATTGGGGGTCAGTCTGGGGAGGAATTGGGGGTCGGGGGGGCATTTGGGGGTCGGTGTGAGGGAGCTGGGGGTCGGGGTTTGGGGGGAGCTGGGGGTCGGGTGGGGGGTGGATTGAGGGTCGGTGTGAAGGGAATGGGGGGGCATGAGGGGAACGGAGGCGCAGAAACAACTTTACAGCCTCCGGAGCCATGAACCTTCACACCCCGCAGGGTTCCAGAGCAGCTGCGTTCGTTTCGCCGTCGGGCGCAAGGGGAGCGATGGTTCCACCCCTCGTGCGCTGCTCCGAGCGGCAGGAGCTGCGTTTAAATACAGCGAGGTGCTCGTGTCCCAACGACCCCAGAGCGCCCGCACACATCCAGAACCTTTCCCGCTCATCACTGCCGTAGTCTCCGCCTGGACGCCCCCTGTTCGCCTGCGCGGCGCCACCTGGTGCTCTGGAGGAGGGGTCTTTGGATGAAGGCTCCTTCAGCTTCCTCAGGTTTGGCTCCTTGTGTTGAATGGACTGGGACCCAAGCTCCAGGTCGGTTGAACCCAGCCTGGCGCGCCCTTTTTGCTGTAAATCTCGGTTCTCTCGTCCCCTCGCGTTCACAGCTGGTGCCGTAAAACTCCTGATCCTGGCACTGCTGGGTTCTGGTTTCCTTACCATGAGTTCACCTAAAGCTCTGAACTAAGGGCTCGTGTGGCTCAGCCCTAAAGTGTTGGCTCGTTAGTGGGCACCCAATTATGTTTTGTTAACCCTTAAAATGTTCGTGCCCTCTATCAGACCCAGGAGTTCGGGCGGGGATTCAGTTCAGGAGGGACCCGGGAGTAACCCTAAGGACCCAGTAGTTGGGGGGTGTCAAGGGTTAAGATCGTGAAACCGTGGGGACCCCTAATGTCCCCAGGGGCCATTGTGACATCCTGGGGACCCTGCATTGTCCCCAGGGTGTTGTGACACCATGGGGACCCACTTTGTCCCCAGGGCCCATTGTGACGTCTCAGGATCCCCCATTGTCCCCAGGGCCCATTGTGACATTCTGGGGACCCCAAATGTCCCCAGGGCCCATTGTGACATTCTGGGGACCCCCTTTGTCCCCAGGGCCCATCGTGGCACCGAGGGGACCCCCCCCCCAGTCCCCAGGGCCCATTGTGGCACCATGGACACCCCCTTTGTCCCCAGGGCCCATTGTGACATCCCAGGACCCCACCTTGTCCCCAGGGTCCCTTCTGACAGGGTGGGGACCCCCCTTTCTCCCCAGGGCTCATTGTGACGTCCCAGGACCCCTCGTTGTCCCCAGTGCCCATTGTGACATCCTGGGGACCCCCCTTGTCCCCAGGGCCCATTGTGAAATCCGGGGAACCCCCTGGTCTCCAGGGCCCATAGTGGTACCGTGGGGACTCGTCCTGTCACTTGGGTCCATTGTGACACCATGGGGACCCCGCCTTTGTCCCCAGTACCCATTGTGACATCCTGGGGACCCCTTTGTCCCCGGGGCCCATTGTGACATCCTGGGGACCCCCCTTTGTCCCCAAGGCCCATTGTGACACCGTGGGGACCCCACTTCTTTCCAGGACCCATTGTGGCATTCTGGGGACTTCCTTTGTCCCCAGGGCCCATTGTGACATCCTGGAGACCCCCTTTATCCCCAGAGCTCGTTGTCGCACCATGGGGACCCCCTTTGTCACTGGGGCCCATTGTGACATCCCAGGACCCCCCATTGTCCCCAGGGCCCATTGTGACACCGTGGGGACCCCGCCTTTTCCCCAGGGCCCATTGTGACGTCTCAGGACCCCCTTTGTCCCCAGGACCCACTGTGGCACCATGGGGACCCCCTTTGTCCTCTGGGCCCATTGTGACATTCCAGGACCCCACTTTGTCCCCAGGGCCCATTGTGACACCGTGGGGACCCCCCTTGTCCCCAGGGCCCATTGTGACAATTAAGGGACCCCCTTTGTCCCCAGGGCCCATTTTGACATCCCAGGACCCCACTTTGTCCCCAGTGCTCATTGTGAAATTCTGGGGACCCCCCCTTGTCCTCAAGGCTCATTGTGACAGCCGAGGACCTTACTTTGTCCCCAGGGCCCATTGTGACATCCCAGGACCCCCCACTGTCTCCAGTGCCCATTGTGACATCATGGGGACCACCCTTTTTCCCCAGGGCTCATTGTGACGTCCCAGGACCCCTCGTTGTCCCCAGGCCCCATCGTGACATCCTGGGGACCCCCCTTGTCTCCAGGGCCCATAGTGGCACTGTGGGGACTCATCATTTGGGCCCATTGTGACATCCTGGAGACCCCCCTTTATCCCCAGGGCCCATTGTGACACCGTGGAGACCCCATTTGTCACTGGTGCCCATTGTGACATCCCAGGACACCCCATTGTCCCCAGGGCCCACTGAGACATCCCGGCGACCACCCTTTGTCCCCAGGGCCCATTATGCACATTCAGGGGACACCCCTTTGTCCCCAAGGCCCATTGTGACATCCTGGGGAGACCCCATTGTCCCCAAGGCCCATTGTGGCACCATGGGGACCCCCTTTGTCCCCAGTGCCCATTGTGACATCTTAGGACCCCACTTTGTCCCCAGGGCCCATTGTGACATCCTGGGGACCACCTGTGTCCCCAGGGCCCATTGTGACATCCCAGGAGCCACCGTTGTCCCCAGGGCCCATTGTGACATCCTGGGGACCCCCTTGTCCCCAGTGTCCATTGTGGCATCCTGGGACCCCCGTTGTCCCCAGGGCCCATTGTGGCACCATGTGGACCCCCTTTTTCCCGAGGGCCCATTATAACGTCCCAGGACCCCCCATTGTCCCCTGGGCCCATTGTGACATCCTGGGGTCCCCCTTTTGTCCCCTGGGCCCATTGTGACACTGTGGGGATCTCCTTTGTCCCCAGGGACCATTGTGACACTGTGGGGACCCCCTTTGTCCCCAGGGCCCATTGTGACATCCTGGGGAATCTCTTTGTCTCCAGGGCCCATTGTGACGTCCCAGGACCCTGCTTTGTCCCCGGGGCCCATTGTGACATCCTGGGGAACCGCTTTGTCCCCAGGACCCATTGTGACGTCCCAGGACCCCCCCCTTGTCCCCAGGGCTCATTGTGATGTCCCAGGATCCCCATTGTCCCCAGAGCCCATTGTGATGTCCTGGGAACCCCCTTTGACCCCAGGGTCCATTGTGACACCATGGGGACCCCCTCTTGTCCCCAGGGCCCATCGTGGCACCGTGGGGACCCCCTTGTCACTGGGGACCCATTGTGACACTATGGGGACCCCCCTTTGTGCCCAGGGCCCATTGTAACATCCTGGGGACCCCCTTGCCTCCAGGGCCCCTTGTGACATCAAAGGATCACCCTTTGTCCCCAGGACCCATTGTGACATCCCAGGACCCCACTTACTCCCCAGGGCCCATTGTGGCACCATGAGGACCCCCTTTGTCACTGGTGCCCATTGTGACATCCCAGGACCCCCCATTGTCTGCAGAGCCCATTGTGACACTATAGGGACCCCCCTTGTCACTGAGGAGCCATTGTGACACCATGGGCACCTCCCCTTGTCGTCAGAGCCCATCGTGACATCCCAAAACCCCCAATTGTCTCCAGGGCCCATTGTGACATCCTGGGGACCTCCCTTTCTCCCCAGGGCCCATTGTGACGTTCCAGGAACCCCCATTGTCCTCAGGGCCCATTGTGACATTCAGGGGACCCCCTTTGTCTTCAGGTCCCATTGTGACACCATGGAGACCCCATTTGTCACTCGGGCGCATTGTGACATCCTAGGACCCCCCATTGTCCCCAAGGCCCATTGCGACATCCTGGGGACCCCCCTTTGTCCTCAGGGCCCATTGTGACATTCAGGGCACTCCTCTTTGTCCCCAGGGCCCATTCTGATACCATGGGGACCACTTTGTCCCCAGGGCCCACTGTGACATCCTGGGGACGCCCTTTGTCCCCAGGGCCCATTTTGACACCATGTGCACCCCGCTTTGTGCCCAGGGCCGATTGTGACATCCTGGGGACCCTCTTTGTCCCCAGGGCCCATTGTGACATCCTGGGGACACCCCATTGTCTCCAGGGCCCATTGTGAACATCCTGGGGACCCCCTTGTCCCCAGGGCCCATCGTGGCACCGTGGGGACCCCCCGTTGTCCCCAGGGCCTATAGTGACACCGTGGGTACCCCCTTTGTCCCCAGTGCCCATTGTGACATCCTGGGGACCCCCCTTGTCCCCAGGGCTTATTGTGACATCCTGGGGACCGCCTTTGTCCCCAGGGCCCATTGTGACATCCCAGGACCCCAAGTTGTCCCCAGGGACCATTGTGACACCGTGGGGACCCCCTTTGTCCTCAGGGCCCGTTGTGAACATCCTGGGGACCCCCTTGTCCACACGACCCATCGTGGCACCGTGGGGACCCCCCGTTGTCCCCAGGGCCTATAGTGACACCGTGGGTACCCCCTTTATCCCATGAGCCCATTGTGACATCCTGGGGACCCCCTTGTCCCCAGGGCCCATTGTGACACCATGGGGATCGCCTTTGTCCCCGTGGCCCATTGTGACATCCCAGGACCCCGCGTTGTCCCCAGGGCCCATTCTGACATCCTGGGGACCCCCCTTGTCCCCAGGGCTTATTGTGACTTCCTGGGGACCCCTTTGTCCCAGGGGCACATTGTGGCACCATGGGGACCCCCTTTATCCCCAGGGCCACTTGTGACATCCTGGGGACCCCCCTTGTCCCCAGTGCCCATTATGAAATTCTGGGGACCCCCTTTGTCCCAGGGGCACATTGTGGCACCACGGGGACCCCCTTTGTCACCGGGGCCCATTGTGACATCCCAGGACCCCAAGTTGTCCCCAGGGCCCATTGTGACACCATGGGTACCCCCTTTGTCCCATGGGCCCATTGTGACATCCTGGGGACCCCCTTGTCGCCAGGGCCCATCATGGCCCCGTGGGGACCCCCCTTTGTCCCCAGTGCCCATTGTGACATCCTGGGGACCCCCCTTGTCCCCATGGCTTATTGTGACACCCTGGGACCGCCTTTGTCCCCAGGGCCCATTGTGATGTCCCAGGACCCCCCATTGTCCCCAGGGACCATTGTGACATCCTGGGGACCCCCTTTGTCCCAAGACCCCATTGTGACATCCTGGGGACCCCGCCTTGTCCCCAAAGCCCATTGTGACATCCTGGGGACCCTCTTTGTCCCCAGGGCCCATTGTGGCACCATGGGGACACCCTTTGTCACTGGGGCCAGTTGTGACATCCCAGGACCCCACTTTGTCCCCAGGGCTTATTGTGATACCATGGGGACCCCCCTTGTCCCCATGGCCCATTGTGACATTCAGGGGGACTCCTCTTTGTCCCCAGGGCCTATTGTGTCATCCTGGTGATCTCCCCTTGTCTCTAGGGCCCATTGTGAGACTGTGGAAGACCCCCTTTGTCCCCAAGTCCCATTGTGACGTCCCAGGACGCCTCGTTGTCCCCAGGACCCATTGTGACTCCATGGGAACCCCCCCTTGTCCCCAGGGCCCATTGTGACATCCTGGGGATCCCCCTTTGTCGCCAGGGCCCACTGTGACACCGTGGGCACCCTCTTTGTCCCATGGGCCCATTGTGACCTTCAAGGGACCCCCCATTGTCCCCAGGGCCCATTGTGACATCCTGGGTACCCCCTTTGTCCCCAAGACCCATTGTGACATCCTAGTACACCCCGCAGTCCCCAGGGCCCATTGGGACATCCTGGGGATCCCTTTGGCCCCAGGGCCCATTGTGACAGGGCGGGGATCCCCCTTGTCCCCAGGGCCCATTGTGAAACCGTGGGGACCCCCCATTGTCCCCAGGGCCCATTGTGGCACCGTGGAGACCCCCCCTTTGTCTCCAGTGCCCATTGTGACATCCTGGGGACCCCCTTTGTCCCCAGTGCTCATTGTGACAGGGTGGGACCCCCCTTGTACCCAGGGCCCGTTGTGACATCCTGGGGACCCCCTTTGTCCCCAGGGCCTATTGTGACATCCTGGGGAGTACCCTTTATCCCCAGGGCCCATTGTGACATCCTGGGGACCCCCTTTGTCCCTAGGGTTCATTGTGACATCCCAGGACCCCCATTGTCCCCAGGGCCCATTGTGAACAACCTGGGGACCCCCCTTTTTCCCCGGGCCCATTGTGGCGTCCCAGGATGCTTCGTTGTCCCCTGGGCCCATTGTGACATCCCGGGGACCCCTTTTGTCCCCAGGGTCCATTGTGACATCCTGGGGCCTCCCTTTGTCCCCAGGGCCCATTGTGACATCGCAGGAGCCCCCGTTGTCCCAAGGGCACATTGTTACATCCTGGGGACCCCCTTGTCCCCAGGGCCCATCGTGGCACCGTGGGGACCCCCCCTTTGTCTCCAGTGCCCATTGTGACATCCTTGGGACCCCCCTTGTCCCCAGGACCCGTTGTGACATCTTGGGGACCCCTATGTCACCAGAGCCCATTGTGATATCCTGGGGAGCCCCCTTTGTCCCCAGGGCCCATTGTGCACATCCTGTGGACCCCTCTTTGTCCCCAGGGCCCATTGTGATATCCTGGGGAGCCCTCTTTTTCCCCAGGGCCTATTGTGACATCCTGGGGACCCCCTTTGTCCCCCGGGCCCATTGTGACATCCTGAAGACCCCCTTTGTCCCCAGGGCCTATTGTGACATGCCAGGACCCCCCCTTTTCTCCAGGGCCCATTGTGACGTCCCAGGACCCCCTATTGTCCCCAGAGCCCATTGTGACATCCCAGGACCCCCCATTGTCCCCAGGCCCCATTATACACATCCTGGGGTCCCCCTTTATCCCCAGGGCCATTGTGACACCATGGACACCCACTTTGTCCCCAGGACCCATTGTGACGTCCCAGGATGCCCCATTGTCCCCTGGGCCCATTGTGAAATCATGGGTACCCCCTTTGTCCCCAGGGCCTATTGTGACATCCCAGGACCCCCCATTGTCCCCAGGGCCCATTGTGACACCGTGGAGACCCTCCTTGTCCTCAGGGCCCATTATGACATTCAGGGGACTCCTCTTTGTCCCCAGGGCCTATTGTGACATCCTGGGGACGCCCCTTCACTCCAGGGCCCATTGTGACGTCCCAGGACTCCCTATTGTTCCCAGGGCCCATTGTGACATCCTGGGGACCCCCTTTGTCCCTAGGGTTCATTGTGACATCCCAGGACCCCCATTGTCCCCAGGGCCCATTGTGAACAACCTGGGGACCCCCCTTTTTCCCCGGGCCCATTGTGGCGTCCCAGGATGCTTCGTTGTCCCCTGGGCCCATTGTGACATCCCGGGGACCCCTTTTGTCCCCAGGGTCCATTGTGACATCCTGGGGCCTCCCTTTGTCCCCAGGGCCCATTGTGACATCGCAGGAGCCCCCATTGTCCCAAGGGCACATTGTTACATCCTGGGGACCCCCTTGTCCCCAGGGCCCATCGTGGCACCGTGGGGACCCCCCCTTTGTCTCCAGTGCCCATTGTGGCATCCTTGGGACCCCCCTTGACCCCAGGACCCGTTGTGACATCTTGGGGACCCCTATGTCACCAGAGCCCATTGTGATATCCTGGGGAGCCCCCTTTGTCCCCAGGGCCCATTGTGCACATCCTGTGGACCCCTCTTTGTCCCCAGGGCCCATTGTGATATCCTGGGGAGCCCTCTTTTTCCCCAGGGCCTATTGTGACATCCTGGGGACCCCCTTTGTCCCCCGGGCCCATTGTGACATCCTGAAGACCCCCTTTGTCCCCAGGGCCTATTGTGACATGCCAGGACCCCCCCTTTTCTCCAGGGCCCATTGTGACGTCCCAGGACCCCCTATTGTCCCCAGAGCCCATTGTGACATCCCAGGACCCCCCATTGTCCCCAGGCCCCATTATACACATCCTGGGGTCCCCCTTTATCCCCAGGGCCATTGTGACACCATGGGGACCCACTTTGTCCCCAGGACCCATTGTGATGTCCCAGGATGCCCCATTGTCCCCTGGGCCCATTGTGAAATCATGGGGACCCCCTTTGTCCCCACGGCCTATTGTGACATCCCAGGACCCCCCATTGTCCCCAGGGCCCATTGTGACACCGTGGAGACCCTCCTTGTCCTCAGGGCCCATTATGACATTCAGGGGACTCCTCTTTGTCCCCAGGGCCTATTGTGACATCCTGGGGACCCCCCTTTACTCCAGGGCCCATTGTGACGTCCCAGGACCCCCTATTGTTCCCAGGGCCCATTGTGACATTCTGGGGACCCCAAATGTCCCCAGGGCCCATTGTGACATTCTGGGGACCCCTCTTTGTCCCCAGGGCCCATTGTGGCACCATGGGGACCCCCTTTGTCCCCAGGGCCCATTGTGACATCCTCGGGACCCCCTTGTCCCCAGGGCCCATCGTGGCACCGAGGGGACCCCCCCCCCTAGTCCCCAGGGCCCATTGTGGCACCATGGACACCCCCTTTGTGCCCAGGGCCCATTGTGACATCCCAGGACCCCACCTTCTCCCCAGGGTCCCTTCTGACAGGGTGGTGACCCCCCTTTCTCCCCAGGGCTCATTGTGACGTCCCAGGACCCCTCGTTGTCCCCAGTTCCCATTGTGACATCCTGGGGACCCCACTTCTTTCCAGGACCCATTGTGGCATTCTGGGGACTTCCTTTGTCCCCAGGGCCCATTGTGACATCCTGGAGACCCCCTTCATCCCCAGAGCTCGTTGTCGCACCATGGGGACCCCCTTTGTCACTGGGGCCCATTGTGACATCCCAGGACCCCCCATTGTCCCCAGGGCCCATTGTGACACCGTGGGGACCCCGCCTTTTCCCCAGGGCCCATTGTGACGTCTCAGGACCCCCTTTGTCCCCAGGGCCCACTGTGGCACCATGGGGACCCCCTTTGTCCTCTGGGCCCATTGTGACATTCCAGGACCCCACTTTGTCCCCAGGGCCCATTGTGACACCGTGGGGACCCCCCTTGTCCCCAGGGCCCATTGTGACAATTAAGGGACCCCCTTTGTCCCCAGGGCCCATTTTGACATCCCAGGACACCCCACTGTCTCCAGTGCCCATTGTGACATCATGGGGACCACCCTTTTTCCCCAGGGCTCATTGTGACGTCCCAGGACCCCTCGTTGTCCCCAGGCCCCATCGTGACATCCTGGGGACCCCCCTTGTCTCCAGGGCCCATAGTGGCACTGTGGGGACTCATCACTTGGGCCCATTGTGACATCCTGGAGACCCTCTTTATCCCCAGAGCTCGTTGTCGCACCATGGGGACCCCCTTTGTCACTGGGGCCCATTGTGACATCCCAGGACCCCCCATTGTCCCCAGGGCCCACTGAGACATCCCGGCGACCACCCTTTGTCCCCAGGGCCCATTATGCACATTCAGGGGACACCCCTTTGTCCCCAAGGCCCATTGTGACATCCTGGGGAGACCCCATTGTCCCCAAGGCCCATTGTGGCACCATGGGGACCCCCTTTGTCCCCAGTGCCCATTGTGACATCTTAGGACCCCACTTTGTCCCCAGGGCCCATTGTGACATCCTGGGGACCACCTGTGTCCCCAGGGCCCATTGTGACATCCTGGGGACCCCTAGTGTCCCCAGTGTCCATTGTGGCATCCTGGGACCCCCGTTGTCCCCAGGGCCCATTGTGGCACCATGTGGACCCCCTTTTTCCCGAGGGCCCATTATAACGTCCCAGGACCCCCCATTGTCCCCTGGGCCCATTGTGACATCCTGGGGTCCCCCTTTTGTCCCCTGGGCCCATTGTGACACTGTGGGGATCTCCTTTGTCCCCAGGGACCATTGTGACACTGTGGGGACCCCCTTTGTCCCCAGGGCCCATTGTGACATCCTAGGGAATCCCTTTGTCTCCAGGGCCCATTGTGACGTCCCAGGACCCTGCTTTGTCCCCGGGGCCCATTGTGACATCCTGGGGAACCGCTTTGTCGCCAGGACCCATTGTGACGTCCCAGGACCCCCCCTTGTCCCCAGGGCTCATTGTGATGTCCCAGGATCCCCATTGTCCCCAGAGCCCATTGTGATGTCCTGCGAACCCCCTTTGACCCCAGGGTCCATTGTGACACCATGGGGACCCCCTCTTGTCCCCAGGGCCCATCGTGGCACCGTGGGGACCCCCTTGTCACTGGGGACCCATTGTGACACTATGGGGAGCCCCCCTTTGTGCCCAGGGCCCATTGTAACATCCTGGGGACCCCCTTGCCTCCAGGGCCCCTTGTGACATCAAAGGATCACCCTTTGTCCCCAGGACCCATTGTGACATCCCAGGACCCCACTTACTCCCCAGGGCCCATTGTGGCACCATGAGGACCCCCTTTGTCACTGGTGCCCATTGTGACATCCCAGGACCCCCCATTGTCTGCAGAGCCCATTGTGACACTATAGGGACCCCCCTTGTCACTGAGGACCCATTGTGACACCATGGGCACCTCCCCTTGTCGTCAGAGCCCATCGTGACATCCCAAAACCCCCAATTGTCTCCAGGGCCCATTGTGACATCCTGGGGACCTCCCTTTCTCCCCAGGGCCCATTGTGACGTTCCAGGAACCCCCATTGTCCTCAGGGCCCATTGTGACATTCAGGGGACCCCCTTTGTCTTCAGGGCCCATTGTGACACCATGGAGACCCCATTTGTCACTCGGGCCCATTGTGACATCCTAGGACCCCCCATTGTCCCCAAGGCCCATTGCGACATCCTGGGGACCCCCCTTTGTCCTCAGGGCCCATTGTGACATTCAGGGCACCCCTCTTTGTCCCCAGAGCCCATTCTGATACCATGGGGACCACTTTGTCCCCAGGGCCCACTGTGACATCCTGGGGACGCCCTTTGTCCCCAGGGCCCATTTTGACACCATGTGCACCCCCCTTTGTCTCCAGGGCCCATTGTGAACATCCTGGGGACCCCCTTGTCCCCAGGGCCCATCGTGGCACCGTGGGGACCCCCCGTTGTCCCCAGGGCCTATAGTGACACCGTGGGTACCCCCTTTGTCCCCAGTGCCCATTGTGACATCCTGGGGACCCCCCTTGTCCCCAGGGCTTATTGTGACATCCTGGGGACCGCCTTTGTCCCCAGGGCCCATTGTGACATCCCAGGACCCCAAGTTGTCCCCAGGGACCATTGTGACACCGTGGGGACCCCCTTTGTCCTCAGGGCCCGTTGTGAACATCCTGGGGACCCCCTTGTCCACACGACCCATCGTGGCACCGTGGGGACCCCCCGTTGTCCCCAGGGCCTATAGTGGCACCGTGTGTACCCCCTTTATCCCATGAGCCCATTGTGACATCCTGGGGACCCCCTTGTCCCCAGGGCCCATTGTGACACCATGGGGATCGCCTTTGTCCCCGTGGCCCATTGTGACATCCCAGGACCCCGCGTTGTCCCCAGGGCCCATTCTGACATCCTGGGGACCCCCCTTGTCCCCAGGGCTTATTGTGACATCCTGGGGACCCCTTTGCCCTAGGGGCACATTGTGGCACCATGGGGACCCCCTTTATCCCCAGGGCCACTTGTGACATCCTGGGGACCCCCCTTGTCCCCAGTGCCCATTATGACATTCTGGGGACCCCCTTTGTCCCAGGGGCACATTGTGGCACCACGGGGACCCCCTTTGTCACCGGGGCCCATTGTGACATCCCAGGACCCCAAGTTGTCCCCAGGGCCCATTGTGACACCATGGGGATCGCCTTTGTCCCCGTGGCCCATTGTGACATCCCAGGACCCTGCGTTGTCCCCAGTGCCCATTCTGACATCCTGGGGACCCCCCTTGTCCCCATGGCTTATTGTGACACCCTGGGACCGCCTTTGTCCCCAGGGCCCATTGTGATGTCCCAGGACCCCCCATTGTCCCCAGGGACCATTGTGACATCCTGGGGACCCCCTTTGTCCCAAGACCCCATTGTGACATCCTGGGGACCCCGCCTTGTCCCCAAAGCCCATTGTGACATCCTGGGGACCCTCTTTGTCCCCAGGGCCCATTGTGGCACCATGGGGACACCCTTTGTCACTGGGGCCAGTTGTGACATCCCAGGACCCCACTTTGTCCCCAGGGCTTATTGTGATACCATGGGGACCCCCCTTGTCCCCAGGGCCCATTGTGACATTCAGGGGGACTCCTCTTTGTCCCCAGG
Source organism: Patagioenas fasciata (assembly GCF_037038585.1). NCBI lineage: Eukaryota > Metazoa > Chordata > Aves > Columbiformes > Columbidae > Patagioenas > Patagioenas fasciata. Next base: position 55,580,855 of record NC_092525.1, read on the forward strand.
GCCTATTGTGTCATCCTGGGGATCTCCCCTTGTCTCTAGGGCCCATTGTGAGACTGTGGAAGACCCCCTTTGTCCCCAAGTCCCATTGTGACGTCCCAGGACGCCTCGTTGTCCCCAGGACCCATTGTGACTCCATGGGAACCCCCCCTTGTCCCCAGGGCCCATTGTGACATCCTGGGACCCCCCCTTTGTCCCCAGTGCTCATTGTGAAATCCTGGGGACCCACTTTGTCCCCAGGGCCCATTGTGGCACCATGGGGAGCGCCTTTGTCACTGGGGACCATTGTGACATTCCAGGATTTTACTTTGTACCCGGGGCCCATTGTGACATCCTGGGGATCCCCCTTTGTCGCCAGGGCCCACTGTGACACCGTGGGCACCCTCTTTGTCCCATGGGCCCATTGTGACCTTCAAGGGACCCCCCATTGTCCCCAGGGCCCATTGTGACATCCTGGGTACCCCCTTTGTCCCCAAGACCCATTGTGACATCCTAGTACCCCCCGCAGTCCCCAGGGCCCATTGGGACATCCTGGGGATCCCTTTGGCCCCAGGGCCCATTGTGACAGGGCGGGGATCCCCCTTGTCCCCAGGGCCCATTGTGAAACCGTGGGGACCCTCTTGTCCCCAGGGCCCATTGTGGCACCGTGGAGACCCCCCCTTTGTCTCCAGTGCCCATTGTGACATCCTGGGGACCCCCTTTGTCCCCAGTGCTCATTGTGACAGGGTGGGACCCCCCTTGTACCCAGGGCCCGTTGTGACATCCTGGGGACCCCCTTTGTCCCCAGTGCTCATTGTGACAGGGTGGGACCCCCCTTGTACCCAGGGCCCGTTGTGACATCCTGGGGACCCCCCTTTGTCCCCAGGGCCCATTGTGACACCGTGGAGACCCTCCTTGTCCTCAGGCCCATTATGACATTCAGGGGACTCCTCTTTGTCCCCAGGGCCTATTGTGACATCCTGGGGACCCCCCTTTACTCCAGGGCCCATTGTGACGTCCCAGGACCCCCTATTGTTCCCAGGGCCCATTGTGACATTCTGGGGACCCCAAATGTCCCCAGGGCCCATTGTGACATTCTGGGGACCCCTCTTTGTCCCCAGGGCCCATTGTGGCACCATGGGGAACCCCTTTGTCCCCAGGGCCCATTGTGACATCCCAGAACCCCAATTTGTCCTCAGGGCCCATTGTGACATCCTGGGGACCCCCTTGTCCCCAGGCCCATCGTGGCACCATGGACACCCCCTTTGTCCCCAGGGCCCATTGTGACATCCCAGGACCCCACCTTGTCCCCAGGGTCCCTTCTGACAGGGTGGGGACCCCCCTTTCTCCCCAGGGCTCGTTGTGACGTCCCAGGACCCCTCGTCCCCAGTGCCCATTGTGACATCCTGGGGACACCCTTTGTCCCCAGTGCTCATTGTGACAGGGTGGGACCCCCCTTGTACCCAGGGCCCGTTGTGACATCCTGGGGACCCCCTTTGTCCCCAGGGCCTATTGTGACATCCTGGGGAGTCCCCTTTATCCCCAGGGCCCATTGTAACATCCTGGGGACCCCCTTTGTCCCTAGGGTTCATTGTGACATCCCAGGACCCCCATTGTCCCCAGGGCCCATTGTGAACAACCTGGGGACCCGCCTTTTTCCCCGGGCCCATTGTGGCGTCCCAGGATGCTTCGTTGTCCCCTGGGCCCATTGTGACATCCCGGGGACCCCTTTTGTCCCCAGGGTCCATTGTGACATCCTGGGGCCTCCCTTTGTCCCCAGGGCCCATTGTGACATCGCAGGAGCCCCCATTGTCCCAAGGGCACATTGTTACATCCTGGGGACCCCCTTGTCCCCAGGGCCCATCGTGGCACCGTGGGGATCCCCCTTTGTCTCCAGTGCCCATTGTGACATCCTTGGGACCCCCCTTGTCCCCAGGACCCGTTGTGACATCTTGGGGACCCCTATGTCACCAGAGCCCATTGTGATATCCTGGGGAGCCCCCTTTGTCCCCAGGGCCCATTGTGCACATCCTGTGGACCCCTCTTTGTCCCCAGGGCCCATTGTGATATCCTGGGGAGCCCTCTTTTTCCCCAGGGCCTATTGTGACATCCTGGGGACCCCCTTTGTCCCCCGGGCCCATTGTGACATCCTGAAGACCCCCTTTGTCCCCAGGGCCTATTGTGACATCCCAGGACCCCCCATTGTCCCCAGGGCCCATTGTGACACCGTGGAGACCCTCCTTGTCCTCAGGGCCCATTATGACATTCAGGGGACTCCTCTTTGTCCCCAGGGCCTATTGTGACATCCTGGGGACCCCCCTTTACTCCAGGGCCCATTGTGATGTCCCAGGACCCCCTATTGTTCCCAGGGCCCATTGTGACATTCTGGGGACCCCTCTTTGTCCCCAGGGCCCATTGTGGCACCATAGGGACCCCCTTTGTCCCCAGGGCCCATTGTGACATCCCAGAATCCCAATTTGTCCTCAGGGCCCATTGTGACATCCTGGGGACCCCCTTGTCCCCAGGGCCCATCGTGGCACCGTGGGGACCCCCCGTTGTCCCCAGGGCCCATAGTGACACCGTGGGTACCCCCTTAATCCCATGAGCCCATTGTGACATCCTGGGGACCCCCTTGTCCCCAGGGCCCATTGTGACACCATGGGGATCGCCTTTGTCCCCGTGGCCCATTGTGACATCCCAGGACCCCGCGTTGTCCCCAGGGCCCATTCTGACATCCTGGGGACCCCCCTTGTCCCCATGGCTTATTGTGACACCCTGGGACCGCCTTTGTCCCCAGGGCCCACTGTGATGTCCCAGGAACCCCCATTGTCCCCAGGGACCATTGTGACATCCTGGGGACCCCCTTTGTCCCAAGACCCCATTGTGACATCCTGGGGACCCCGCCTTGTCCCCAAAGCCCATTGTGACATCCTGGGGACCCTCTTTGTCCCGAGGGCCCATTGTGGCACCATGGGGACACCCTTTGTCACTGGGGCCAGTTGTGACATCCCAGGACCCCACTTTGTCCCCAGGGCTTATTGTGATACCATGGGGACCCCCCTTGTCCCCAGGGCCCATTGTGACATTCAGGGGGACTCCTCTTTGTCCCCAGGGCCTATTGTGTCATCCTGGGGATCTCCCCTTGTCTCTAGGGCCCATTGTGAGACTGTGGAAGACCCCCTTTGTCCCCAAGTCCCATTGTGACGTCCCAGGACGCCTCGTTGTCCCCAGGACCCATTGTGACTCCATGGGAACCCCCCCTTGTCCCCAGGGCCCATTGTGACATCCTGGGACCCCCCTTTGTCCCCAGTGCTCATTGTGAAATCCTGGGGACCCACTTTGTCCCCAGGGCCCATTGTGGCACCATGGGGAGCGCCTTTGTCACTGGGGACCATTGTGACATCCCAGAATCCCAATTTGTCCTCAGGGCCCATTGTGACATCCTGGGGACCCCCTTGTCCCCAGGGCCCATCGTGGCACCGTGGGGACCCCCCGTTGTCCCCAGGGCCCATAGTGACACCGTGGGTACCCCCTTAATCCCATGAGCCCATTGTGACATCCTGGGGACCCCCTTGTCCCCAGGGCCCATTGTGACACCATGGGGATCGCCTTTGTCCCCGTGGCCCATTGTGACATCCCAGGACCCCGCGTTGTCCCCAGGGCCCATTCTGACATCCTGGGGACCCCCCTTGTCCCCATGGCTTATTGTGACACCCTGGGACCGCCTTTGTCCCCAGGGCCCACTGTGATGTCCCAGGAACCCCCATTGTCCCCAGGGACCATTGTGACATCCTGGGGACCCCCTTTGTCCCAAGACCCCATTGTGACATCCTGGGGACCCCGCCTTGTCCCCAAAGCCCATTGTGACATCCTGGGGACCCTCTTTGTCCCGAGGGCCCATTGTGGCACCATGGGGACACCCTTTGTCACTGGGGCCAGTTGTGACATCCCAGGACCCCACTTTGTCCCCAGGGCTTATTGTGATACCATGGGGACCCCCCTTGTCCCCAGGGCCCATTGTGACATTCAGGGGGACTCCTCTTTGTCCCCAGGGCCTATTGTGTCATCCTGGGGATCTCCCCTTGTCTCTAGGGCCCATTGTGAGACTGTGGAAGACCCCCTTTGTCCCCAAGTCCCATTGTGACGTCCCAGGACGCCTCGTTGTCCCCAGGACCCATTGTGACTCCATGGGAACCCCCCCTTGTCCCCAGGGCCCATTGTGACATCCTGGGACCCCCCTTTGTCCCCAGTGCTCATTGTGAAATCCTGGGGACCCACTTTGTCCCCAGGGCCCATTGTGGCACCATGGGGAGCGCCTTTGTCACTGGGGACCATTGTGACATTCCAGGATTTTACTTTGTCCCCGGGGCCCATTGTGACATCCTGGGGAACCCCCTTTGTCGCCAGGGCCCACTGTGACACCGTGGGCACCCTCTTTGTCCCATGGGCCCATTGTGACCTTCAAGGGACCCCCCGCAGTCCCCAGGGCCCATTGTGACATCCTGGGGATCCCTTTGGCCCCAGGGCCCATTGTGACAGGGCGGGGATCCTCCTTGTCCCCAGGGCCCATTGTGAAACCGTGGGGACCCTCTTGTCCCCAGGGCCCATTGTGTCACCGTGGAGACCCCCGCTTTGTCTCCAGTGCCCATTGTGACATCCTGGGGACCCCCTTTGTCCCCAGTGCTCATTGTGACAGGGTGGGACCCCCCTTGTACCCAGGGCCCGTTGTGACATCCTGGGGACCCCCTTTGTCTTCAGGGCCTATTGTGACATCCTGGGGAGTCCCCTTTATCCCCAGGGCCCATTGTGACATCCTGGGGACCCCCTTTGTCCCTAGGGTTCATTGTGACATCCCAGGACCCCCATTGTCCCCAGGGCCCATTGTGAACAACCTGGGGACCCCCCTTTTTCCCCGGGCCCATTGTGGCGTCCCAAGATGCTTCGTTGTCCCCTGGGCCCATTGTGACATCCCGGGGACCCCTTTTGTCCCCAGGGTCCATTGTGACATCCTGGGGCCTCCCTTTGTCCCCAGGGCCCATTGTGACATCGCAGGAGCCCCCATTGTCCCAAGGGCACATTGTTACATCCTGGGGACCCCCTTGTCCCCAGGGCCCATCGTGGCACCGTGGGGACCCCCCCTTTGTCTCCAGTGCCCATTGTGACATCCTTGGGCCCCCTCTTGTCCCCAGGACCCGTTGTGACATCTTGGGGACCCCTATGTCACCAGAGCCCATTGTGATATCCTGGGGAGCCCCCTTTGTCCCCAGGGCCCATTGTGCACATCCTGTGGACCCCTCTTTGTCCCCAGGGCCCATTGTGATATCCTGGGGAGCCCTCTTTTTCCCCAGGGCCTATTGTGACATCCTGGGGACCCCCTTTGTCCCCCGGGCCCATTGTGACATCCTGAAGACCCCCTTTGTCCCCAGGGCCTATTGTGACATCCCAGGACCCCCCATTGTCCCCAGGGCCCATTGTGACACCGTGGAGACCCTCCTTGTCCTCAGGCCCATTATGACATTCAGGGGACTCCTCTTTGTCCCCAGGGCCTATTGTGACATCCTGGGGACCCCCCTTTACTCCAGGGCCCATTGTGACGTCCCAGGACCCCCTATTGTTCCCAGGGCCCATTGTGACATTCTGGGGACCCCAAATGTCCCCAGGGCCCATTGTGACATTCTGGGGACCCCTCTTTGTCCCCAGGGCCCATTGTGGCACCATGGGGAACCCCTTTGTCCCCAGGGCCCATTGTGACATCCCAGAACCCCAATTTGTCCTCAGGGCCCATTGTGACATCCTGGGGACCCCCTTGTCCCCAGGGCCCATTGTGATATCCTGGGGACCCCCTTGTCCCCAGGGCCCATCGTGGCACCATGGACACCCCCTTTGTCCCCAGGGCCCATTGTGACATCCCAGGACCCCACCTTGTCCCCAGGGTCCCTTCTGACAGGGTGGGGACCCCCCTTTCTCCCCAGGGCTCATTGTGACGTCCCAGGACCCCTCGTCCCCAGTGCCCATTGTGACATCCTGGGGACCCCCCTTGTCCCCAGGGCCATTGTGAAATCCGGGGAACCCCCTTGTCTCCAGGGCCCATAGTGGTACCGTGGGGACTCGTCCTGTCACTTGGGTCCATTGTGACACCATGGGGACCCCGCCTTTGTCCCCAGTACCCATTGTGATACTATAGGGACCCCCCCTTGTGCCCAGTGCCCATTGTGACACCGTGGGTACCACCCTTGTCCGCAGGGCCCATTGTGACATCCTGGGGACACCCCCTTGTCCCCAGGGCCCATTGTGACATCCTGGGAATCCCCCCTTGTCCCCAGGGCCCATTGTGACATCCTGGGAATCCCTCCTTATCCCCAGGGCCCATTGTGACATCCAGGGGACCCCCCCTTGTCCCCAGGGCCCATTGTGACGTCCCAGGACCCGCCATTGTCCCCAGGGCCCACTGTGACATCCTGGGGACACCCCCTTTGTCCCCAGTGCCCATTGTGACATCCTGCGGACCCCCCTTTGTCCCCGGGGCCCATTTTGACATTCAGGGGACCCACCATTGTCCTCAGGGCCCACTGTGAGGTCCCAGGACCCCCCTTTGTCCCCGGGGCCCATTTTGACATTCAGGGGACCCACCATTGTCCTCAGGGCCCACTGTGAGGTCCCAGGACCCCCCATTGTCCCCAGGGCCCATTGTGACATCCTCGGCACCCCCTTGTCCCCAGGGCCCATTGTGACATTCAGGGGACCCCACATTGTCCCCAGGGCCCATTGTGACATCCTGGGGACCCCACTTGTCCCCAGGACCCATTGTGACACTATGGGGACCCCCCCTTGTTCCCAGGGCCCATTGTGACACCGTGGGTACCACCCTTGTCCGCAGGGCCCATTGTGACATCCTGGGGACACCCCCTTGTCCCCAGGGCCCATTGTGACATCCTGGGGACCCCCCTTGTCCCCAGGGCCCATTCTGATACCGTGGGGACCCCCTTTGTCCCCAGGGCCCATTGTGACATCCTGGGGACCCTCCTTGTCCCCAGAGTCCATTGTGACATCCAGGGGACCCCCTTTGTCCCCAGGGCCCATTGTGGCACCATAGGGACCCCTTTTGTCACTGGGGCCCATTGTGACATCCCAGGACCCCACCTGGTTTCCAGGCCCCATTGTGACATCCTGGGGACCCCATTTGTCCCAAGACTTCATTGTGACATCCTGGGGACCCCACATTGTCCCCAGGGCCCATTGTGACATCCCAGGACCCCCCATTGTCCCCAGGGCCCATTGTGACATCCTCGGGACCCCCTTGTCCCCAAGGCCCATTGTGACATCCTGGGGACCCCCTTGTCCCCAGGGCCCATTCTGATACCGTGGGGACCCCCTTTGTCCCCAGAGCCCATTGTGACATCCCAGGACCCCCCATTGTCCCTAGGCCCCATTATACACATCCTGGGGTCCCCCTTTATCCCCAGGGCCGTTGTGACACCATGGGGACCCCCTTTGTCCCCAGGGCCCATTGTGACGTCCCAGGATGCCCCATTGTCCCCTGGGCCCATTGTGAAATCATGGGGACCCCCTTTGTCCCCAGGGCCTATTGTGACATCCCAGGACCCCCCATTGTCCCCAGGGCCCATTGTGACACCGTGGAGACCCTCCTTGTCCTCAGGGCCCATTATGACATTCAGGGGACTCCTCTTTGTCCCCAGGGCCTATTGTGACATCCTGGGGACCCCCCTTTACTCCAGGGCCCATTGTGACGTCCCAGGACCCCCTATTGTTCCCACGGCCCATTGTGACATTCTGAGGACCCCAAATGTCCCCAGGGCCCATTGTGACATTCTGGGGACCCCTCTTTGTCCCCAGGGCCCATTGTGGCACCATGGACACCCCCTTTGTCCCCAGGGCCCATTGTGACATCCCAGAACCCCAATTTGTCCTCAGGGCCCATTGTGACATCCTGGGGACCCCCTTGTCCCCAGGGCCCATCGTGGCACCGAGGGAACCCCCCCCCCTAGTCCCCAGGGCCCATTGTGAAATCCGGGGAACCCCCTGGTCTCCAGGGCCCATAGTGGTACCGTGGGGACTCGTCCTGTCACTTGGGTCCATTGTGACACCATGGGGACCCCGCCTTTGTCCCCAGTACCCATTGTGACATCCTGGGGACCCCTTTGTCCCCGGGGCCCATTGTGACATCCTGGGGACCCCCCTTTGTCCCCAAGGCCCATTGTGACACGGTGGGGACCCCACTTCTTTCCAGGACCCATTGTGCCATTCTGGGGACTTCCTTTGTCCCCAGGGCCCATTGTGACATCCTGGAGACCCCCTTTATCCCCAGAGCTCATTGTCGCACCATGGGGACCCCCTTTGTCACTGGGGCCCATTGTGACATCCCAGGACCCCCCATTGTCCCCAGGGCCCATTGTGACACCGTGGGGACCCCGCCTTTTCCCCAGGGCCCATTGTGACGTCTCAGGACCCCCTTTGTCCCCAGGGCCCACGGTGGCACCATGGGGACCCCCTTTGTCCTCTGGGCCCATTGTGACATTCCAGGACCCCACTTTGTCCCCAGGGCCCATTGTGACAATTAAGGGACCCCCCTTGTCCCCAGGGCCCATTGTGACAATTAAGGGACCCCCTTTGTCCCCAGGGCCCATTATGCACATTCAGGGGACACCCCTTTGTCCCCAAGGCCCATTGTGACATCCTGGGGAGACCCCATTGTCCTCAAGGCCCATTGTGACACCATGGGGACCCCCTTTGTCCCCAGTGCCCATTGTGACATCTTAGGACCCCACTTTGTCCCCAGGGCCCATTGTGACATCCTGGGGACCACCTGTGTCCCCAGGGCCCATTGTGACATCCCAGGACCCCACTTTGTCCCCAGGGCTTATTGTGACACCATGGGGATCTCCCTTGTCCCCAGGGCCCATTGTGACATCCTCGGCACCCCCTTGTCCCCAGGGCCCATTGTGACATTCAGGGGACGCCTCTTTGTCCCCAGGGCCCATTGTGACATCCTGGGGATCCCTCCTTGTCCCCAGGGCCCATTGTGACGTCCCAGGACCCCCCATTGTCCCCAGGGCCCATTGTGACATTCAGGGGCCCCCGTTTGTCACAGGGGCCCATTGTGACATCCCAGGACCCCACATTGTCCCCAGGGCCCATTGTGACTTTCAGGGGACCCCACTTGTCCCCAGGACCCATTGTGATACTATAGGGACCCCCCCTTGTGCCCAGTGCCCATTGTGACACCGTGGGTACCACCCTTGTCCGCAGGGCCCATTGTGACATCCTGGGGACACCCCCTTGTCCCCAGGGCCCATTGTGACATCCTGGGAATCCCCCCTTGTCCCCAGGGCCCATTGTGACATCCTGGGAATCCCTCCTTATCCCCAGGGCCCATTGTGACATCCAGGGGACCCCCCCTTGTCCCCAGGGCCCATTGTGACGTCCCAGGACCCCCCATTGTCCCCAGGGCCCATTGTGACATTCAGGGGACCCCCCTTTGTCCCCAGGGCCCATTCTGATACCGTGGGGACCCCCCCTTTGTCTCCAGTGCCCATTGTGACATCCTTGGGACCCCCCTTGTCCCCAGGACCCGTTGTGACATCTTGGGGACCCCTATGTCACCAGAGCCCATTGTGATATCCTGGGGAGCCCCCTTTGTCCCCAGGGCCCATTGTGCACATCCTGTGGACCCCTCTTTGTCCCCAGGGCCCATTGTGATATCCTGGGGAGCCCTCTTTTTCCCCAGGGCCTATTGTGACATCCTGGGGACCCCCTTTGTCCCCCGGGCCCATTGTGACATCCTGAAGACCCCCTTTGTCCCCAGGGCCTATTGAGACATGCCAGGACCCCCCCTTTTCTCCAGGGCCCATTGTGACGTCCCAGGACCCCCTATTGTCCCCAGAGCCCATTGTGACATCCTGGGGACCCTCTTTGTCCCAAGACCCCATTGTGACATCCTGGGGACCCACTTTGTCCCCAGGGCCCATTGTGGCACCATGGGGAGCGCCTTTGTCACTGGGGACCATTGTGACATTCCAGGATTTTACTTTGTCCCCGGGGCCCATTGTGACATCCTGGGGATCCCCCTTTGTCGCCAGGGCCCACTGTGACACCGTGGGCACCCTCTTTGTCCCATGGGCCCATTGTGACCTTCAAGGGACCCCCCATTGTCCCCAGGGCCCATTGTGACATCCTGGGTACCTCCTTTGTCCCCAAGACCCATTGTGACATCCTAGTACCCCCCGCAGTCCCCAGGGCCCATTGTGACATCCTGGGGATCCCTTTGGCCCCAGGGCCCATTGTGACAGGGCGGGGATCCCCCTTGTCCCCAGGGCCCATTGTGAAACCGTGGGGACCCTCTTGTCCCCAGGGCCCATTGTGGCGCCGTGGAGACCCCCCCTTTGTCTCCAGTGCCCATTGTGACATCCTGGGGACCCCCTTTGTCCCCAGTGCTCATTGTGACAGGGTGGGACCCCCCTTGTACCCAGGGCCCGTTGTGACATCCTGGGGACCCCCTTTGTCCCCAGGGCCTATTGTGACATCCTGGGGAGTCCCCTTTATCCCCAGGGCCCATTGTGACATCCTGGGGACCCCCTTTGTCCCTAGGGTTCATTGTGACATCCCAGGACCCCCATTGTCCCCAGGGCCCATTGTGAACAACCTGGGGACCCCCCTTTTTCCCCGGGCCCATTGTGGCGTCCCAGGATGCTTCGTTGTCCCCTGGGCCCATTGTGACATCCCGGGGACCCCTTTTGTCCCTAGGGTCCATTGTGACATCCTGGGGCCTCCCTTTGTCCCCAGGGCCCATTGTGACATCGCAGGAGCCCCCATTGTCCCAAGGGCACATTGTTACATCCTGGGGACCCCCTTGTCCCCAGGGCCCATCGTGGCACCGTGGGGACTCCCCCTTTGTCTCCAGTTCCCATTGTGACACTCTTGGGACCCCCCTTGTCCCCAGGACCCGTTGTGACATCTTGGGGACCCCTATGTCACCAGAGCCCATTGTGATATCCTGGGGAGCCCCCTTTGTCCCCAGGGCCCATTGTGCACATCCTGTGGACCCCTCTTTGTCCCCAGGGCCCATTGTGATATCCTGGGGAGCCCTCTTTTTCCCCAGGGCCTATTGTGACATCCTGGGGACCCCCTTTGTCCCCCGGGCCCATTGTGACATCCTGAAGACCCCCTTTGTCCCCAGGGCCTATTGTGACATGCCAGGACCCCCCCTTTTCTCCAGGGCCCATTGTGACGTCCCAGGACCCCCTATTGTCCCCAGAGCCCATTGTGACATCCCAGGACCCCCCATTGTCCCCAGGCCCCATTATACACATCCTGGGGTCCCCCTTTATCCCCAGGGCCATTGTGACACCATGGAGACCCCCTTTGTCCCCAGGGCCCATTGTGACGTCCCAGGATGCCCCATTGTCCCCTGGGCCCATTGTGAAATCATGGGGACCCCCTTTGTCCCCAGGGCCTATTGTGACATCCCAGGACCCCCCATTGTCCCCAGGGCCCATTGTGACACCGTGGAGACCCTCCTTGTCCTCAGGGCCCATTATGACATTCAGGGGACTCCTCTTTGTCCCCAGGGACTATTGTGACATCCTGGGGACGCCCCTTTACTCCAGGGCCCATTGTGACACCGTGGAGACCCCATTTGTCACTGGGGCCCATTGTGACATCCCAGGACACCCCATTGTCCCCAGGGCCCACTGAGACATCCCGGCGACCACCCTTTGTCTTCAGGGCCCATTATGCACATTCAGGGGACACCCCTTTGTCCCCAAGGCCCATTGTGACATCCTGGGGAGACCCCATTGTCCCCAAGGCCCATTGTGGCACCATGGGGACCCCCTTTGTCCCCAGTGCCCATTGTGACATCTTAGGACCCCACTTTGTCCCCAGGGCCCATTGTGACATCCTGGGGACCACCTGTGTCCCCAGGGCCCATTGTGACATCCCAGGAGCCACCGTTGTCCCCAGGGCCCATTGTGACATCCTGGGGACCCCCTTGTCCCCAGTGTCCATTGTGGCATCCTGGGACCCCCGTTGTCCCCAGGGCCCATTGTGGCACCATGTGGACCCCCTTTTTCCCGAGGGCCCATTATAACGTCCCAGGACCCCCCATTGTCCCCTGGGCCCATTGTGACATCCTGGGGTCCCCCTTTTGTCCCCTGGGCCCATTGTGACACTGTGGGGATCTCCTTTGTCCCCAGGGACCATTGTGACACTGTGGGGACCCCCTTTGTCCCCAGGGCCCATTGTGACATCCTGGGGAATCCCTTTGTCTCCAGGGCCCATTGTGACGTCCCAGGACCCTGCTTTGTCCCCGGGGCCCATTGTGACATCCTGGGGAACCGCTTTGTCCCCAGGACCCATTGTGACGTCCCAGGACCCCCCCTTGTCCCCAGGGCTCATTGTGATGTCCCAGGATCCCCATTGTCCCCAGAGCCCATTGTGATGTCCTGGGAACCCCCTTTGACCCCAGGGTCCATTGTGACACCATGGGGACCCCCTCTTGTCCCCAGGGCCCATCGTGGCACCGTGGGGACCCCCTTGTCACTGGGGACCCATTGTGACACTATGGGGACCCCCCTTTGTGCCCAGGGCCCATTGTAACATCCTGGGGACCCCCTTGCCTCCAGGGCCCCTTGTGACATCAAAGGATCACCCTTTGTCCCCAGGACCCATTGTGACATCCCAGGACCCCACTTACTCCCCAGGGCCCATTGTGGCACCATGAGGACCCCCTTTGTCACTGGTGCCCATTGTGACATCCCAGGACCCCCCATTGTCTGCAGAGCCCATTGTGACACTATAGGGACCCCCCTTGTCACTGAGGACCCATTGTGACACCATGGGCACCTCCCCTTGTCGTCAGAGCCCATCGAGACATCCCAAAACCCCCAATTGTCTCCAGGGCCCATTGTGACATCCTGGGGACCTCCCTTTCTCCCCAGGGCCCATTGTGACGTTCCAGGAACCCCCATTGTCCTCAGGGCCCATTGTGACATTCAGGGGACCCCCTTTGTCTTCAGGTCCCATTGTGACACCATGGAGACCCCATTTGTCACTCGGGCGCATTGTGACATCCTAGGACCCCCCATTGTCCCCAAGGCCCATTGCAACATCCTGGGGACCCCCCTTTGTCCTCAGGGCCCATTGTGACATTCAGGGCACCCCTCTTTGTCCCCAGGGCCCATTCTGATACCATGGGGACCACTTTGTCCCCAGGGCCCACTGTGACATCCTGGGGACGCCCTTTGTCCCCAGGGCCCATTTTGACACCATGTGCACCCCCCTTTGTGCCCAGGGCCGATTGTGACATCCTGGGGACCCTCTTTGTCCCCAGGGCCCATTGTGACATCCTGGGGACACCCCATTGTCTCCAGGGCCCATTGTGAACATCCTGGGGACCCCCTTGTCCCCAGGGCCCATCGTGGCACCGTGGGGACCCCCCGTTGTCCCCAGGGCCTATAGTGACACCGTGGGTACCCCCTTTGTCCCCAGTGCCCATTGTGACATCCTGGGGACCCCCCTTGTCCCCAGGGCTTATTGTGACATCCTGGGGACCGCCTTTGTCCCCAGGGCCCATTGTGACATCCCAGGACCCCAAGTTGTCCCCAGGGAACCATTGTGACACCGTGGGGACCCCCTTTGTCCTCAGGGCCCGTTGTGAACATCCTGGGGACCCCCTTGTCCACACGACCCATCGTGGCACCGTGGGGACCCCCCATTGTCCCCAGGGCCTATAGTGACACCGTGGGTACCCCCTTTATCCCATGAGCCCATTGTGACATCCTGGGGACCCCCTTGTCCCCAGGGCCCATTGTGACACCATGGGGATCGCCTTTGTCCCCGTGGCCCATTGTGACATCCCAGGACCCCGCGTTGTCCCCAGGGCCCATTCTGACATCCTGGGGACCCCCCTTGTCCCCATGGCTTATTGTGACACCCTGGGACCGCCTTTGTCCCCAGGGCCCACTGTGATGTCCCAGGAACCCCCATTGTCCCCAGGGACCATTGTGACATCCTGGGGACCCCCTTTGTCCCAAGACCCCATTGTGACATCCTGGGGACCCCGCCTTGTCCCCAAAGCCCATTGTGACATCCTGGGGACCCTCTTTGTCCCCAGGGCCCATTGTGGCACCATGGGGACACCCTTTGTCACTGGGGCCAGTTGTGACATCCCAGGACCCCACTTTGTCCCCAGGGCTTATTGTGATACCATGGGGACCCCCCTTGTCCCCAGGGCCCATTGTGACATTCAGGGGGACTCCTCTTTGTCCCCAGGGCCTATTGTGTCATCCTGGGGATCTCCCCTTGTCTCTAGGGCCCATTGTGAGACTGTGGAAGACCCCCTTTGTCCCCAAGTCCCATTGTGACGTCCCAGGACGCCTCGTTGTCCCCAGGACCCATTGTGACTCCATGGGAACCCCCCCTTGTCCCCAGGGCCCATTGTGACATCCTGGGGATCCCCCTTTGTCGCCAGGGCCCACTGTGACACCGTGGGCACCCTCTTTGTCCCATGGGCCCATTGTGACCTTCAAGGGACCCCCCATTGTCCCCAGGGCCCATTGTGACATCCTGGGTACCCCCTTTGTCCCCAAGACCCATTGTGACATCCTAGTACCCCCCGCAGTCCCCAGGGCCCATTGTGACATCCTGGGGATCCCTTTGGCCCCAGGGCCCATTGTGACAGGGCGGGGATCCCCCTTGTCCCCAGGGCCCATTGTGAAACCGTGGGGACCCTCTTGTCCCCAGGGCCCATTGTGGCGCCGTGGAGACCCCCCCTTTGTCTCCAGTGCCCATTGTGACATCCTGGGGACCCCCTTTGTCCCCAGTGCTCATTGTGACAGGGTGGGACCCCCCTTGTACCCAGGGCCCGTTGTGACATCCTGGGGACCCCCTTTGTCCCCAGGGCCTATTGTGACATCCTGGGGAGTCCCCTTTATCCCCAGGGCCCATTGTGACATCCTGGGGACCCCCTTTGTCCCTAGGGTTCATTGTGACATCCCAGGACCCCCATTGTCCCCAGGGCCCATTGTGAACAACCTGGGGACCCCCCTTTTTCCCCGGGCCCATTGTGGCGTCCCAGGATGCTTCGTTGTCCCCTGGGCCCATTGTGACATCCCGGGGACCCCTTTTGTCCCTAGGGTCCATTGTGACATCCTGGGGCCTCCCTTTGTCCCCGGGGCCCATTGTGACATCGCAGGAGCCCCCATTGTCCCAAGGGCACATTGTTACATCCTGGGGACCCCCTTGTCCCCAGGGCCCATCGTGGCACCGTGGGGACTCCCCCTTTGTCTCCAGTTCCCATTGTGACACTCTTGGGACCCCCCTTGTCCCCAGGACCCGTTGTGACATCTTGGGGACCCCTATGTCACCAGAGCCCATTGTGATATCCTGGGGAGCCCCCTTTGTCCCCAGGGCCCATTGTGCACATCCTGTGGACCCCTCTTTGTCCCCAGGGCCCATTGTGATATCCTGGGGAGCCCTCTTTTTCCCCAGGGCCTATTGTGACATCCTGGGGACCCCCTTTGTCCCCCGGGCCCATTGTGACATCCTGAAGACCCCCTTTGTCCCCAGGGCCTATTGTGACATGCCAGGACCCCCCCTTTTCTCCAGGGCCCATTGTGACGTCCCAGGACCCCCTATTGTCCCCAGAGCCCATTGTGACATCCCAGGACCCCCCATTGTCCCCAGGCCCCATTATACACATCCTGGGGTCCCCCTTTATCCCCAGGGCCATTGTGACACCATGGAGACCCCCTTTGTCCCCAGGGCCCATTGTGACGTCCCAGGATGCCCCATTGTCCCCTGGGCCCATTGTGAAATCATGGGGACCCCCTTTGTCCCCAGGGCCTATTGTGACATCCCAGGACCCCCCATTGTCCCCAGGGCCCATTGTGACACCGTGGAGACCCTCCTTGTCCTCAGGGCCCATTATGACATTCAGGGGACTCCTCTTTGTCCCCAGGGACTATTGTGACATCCTGGGGACGCCCCTTTACTCCAGGGCCCATTGTGACACCGTGGAGACCCCATTTGTCACTGGGGCCCATTGTGACATCCCAGGACACCCCATTGTCCCCAGGGCCCACTGAGACATCCCGGCGACCACCCTTTGTCTTCAGGGCCCATTATGCACATTCAGGGGACACCCCTTTGTCCCCAAGGCCCATTGTGACATCCTGGGGAGACCCCATTGTCCCCAAGGCCCATTGTGGCACCATGGGGACCCCCTTTGTCCCCAGTGCCCATTGTGACATCTTAGGACCCCACTTTGTCCCCAGGGCCCATTGTGACATCCTGGGGACCACCTGTGTCCCCAGGGCCCATTGTGACATCCCAGGAGCCACCGTTGTCCCCAGGGCCCATTGTGACATCCTGGGGACCCCCTTGTCCCCAGTGTCCATTGTGGCATCCTGGGACCCCCGTTGTCCCCAGGGCCCATTGTGGCACCATGTGGACCCCCTTTTTCCCGAGGGCCCATTATAACGTCCCAGGACCCCCCATTGTCCCCTGGGCCCATTGTGACATCCTGGGGTCCCCCTTTTGTCCCCTGGGCCCATTGTGACACTGTGGGGATCTCCTTTGTCCCCAGGGACCATTGTGACACTGTGGGGACCCCCTTTGTCCCCAGGGCCCATTGTGACATCCTGGGGAATCCCTTTGTCTCCAGGGCCCATTGTGACGTCCCAGGACCCTGCTTTGTCCCCGGGGCCCATTGTGACATCCTGGGGAACCGCTTTGTCCCCAGGACCCATTGTGATGTCCCAGGACCCCCCCTTGTCCCCAGGGCTCATTGTGATGTCCCAGGATCCCCATTGTCCCCAGAGCCCATTGTGATGTCCTGGGAACCCCCTTTGACCCCAGGGTCCATTGTGACACCATGGGGACCCCCTCTTGTCCCCAGGGCCCATCGTGGCACCGTGGGGACCCCCTTGTCACTGGGGACCCATTGTGACACTATGGGGACCCCCCTTTGTGCCCAGGGCCCATTGTAACATCCTGGGGACCCCCTTGCCTCCAGGGCCCCTTGTGACATCAAAGGATCACCCTTTGTCCCCAGGACCCATTGTGACATCCCAGGACCCCACTTACTCCCCAGGGCCCATTGTGGCACCATGAGGACCCCCTTTGTCACTGGTGCCCATTGTGACATCCCAGGACCCCCCATTGTCTGCAGAGCCCATTGTGACACTATAGGGACCCCCCTTGTCACTGAGGACCCATTGTGACACCATGGGCACCTCCCCTTGTCGTCAGAGCCCATCGAGACATCCCAAAACCCCCAATTGTCTCCAGGGCCCATTGTGACATCCTGGGGACCTCCCTTTCTCCCCAGGGCCCATTGTGACGTTCCAGGAACCCCCATTGTCCTCAGGGCCCATTGTGACATTCAGGGGACCCCCTTTGTCTTCAGGTCCCATTGTGACACCATGGAGACCCCATTTGTCACTCGGGCGCATTGTGACATCCTAGGACCCCCCATTGTCCCCAAGGCCCATTGCGACATCCTGGGGACCCCCCTTTGTCCTCAGGGCCCATTGTGACATTCAGGGCACCCCTCTTTGTCCCCAGGGCCCATTCTGATACCATGGGGACCACTTTGTCCCCAGGGCCCACTGTGACATCCTGGGGACGCCCTTTGTCCCCAGGGCCCATTTTGACACCATGTGCACCCCCCTTTGTGCCCAGGGCCGATTGTGACATCCTGGGGACCCTCTTTGTCCCCAGGGCCCATTGTGACATCCTGGGGACACCCCATTGTCTCCAGGGCCCATTGTGAACATCCTGGGGATCCCCTTGTCCCCAGGGCCCATCGTGGCACCGTGGGGACCCCCCGTTGTCCCCAGGGCCTATAGTGACACTGTGGGTACCCCCTTTGTCCCCAGTGCCCATTGTGACATCCTGGGGACCCCCCTTGTCCCCAGGGCTTATTGTGACATCCTGGGGACCGCCTTTGTCCCCAGGGCCCATTGTGACATCCCAGGACCCCAAGTTGTCCCCAGGGAACCATTGTGACACCGTGGGGACCCCCTTTGTCCTCAGGGCCCGTTGTGAACATCCTGGGGACCCCCTTGTCCACACGACCCATCGTGGCACCGTGGGGACCCCCCATTGTCCCCAGGGCCTATAGTGACACCGTGGGTACCCCCTTTATCCCATGAGCCCATTGTGACATCCTGGGGACCCCCTTGTCCCCAGGGCCCATTGTGACACCATGGGGATCGCCTTTGTCCCCGTGGCCCATTGTGACATCCCAGGACCCCGCGTTGTCCCCAGGGCCCATTCTGACATCCTGGGGACCCCCCTTGTCCCCATGGCTTATTGTGACACCCTGGGACCGCCTTTGTCCCCAGGGCCCACTGTGATGTCCCAGGACCCCCCATTGTCCCCAGGGACCATTGTGACATCCTGGGGACCCCCTTTGTCCCAAGACCCCATTGTGACATCCTGGGGACCCCGCCTTGTCCCCAAAGCCCATTGTGACATCCTGGGGACCCTCTTTGTCCCCAGGGCCCATTGTGGCACCATGGGGACACCCTTTGTCACTGGGGCCAGTTGTGACATCCCAGGACCCCACTTTGTCCCCAGGGCTTATTGTGATACCATGGGGACCCCCCTTGTCCCCAGGGCCCATTGTGACATTTAGGGGGACTCCTCTTTGTCTCCAGGGCCTATTGTGTCATCCTGGGGATCTCCCCTTGTCTCTAGGGCCCATTGTGAGACTGTGGAAGACCCCCTTTGTCCCCAAGTCCCATTGTGACGTCCCAGGACGCCTCGTTGTCCCCAGGACCCAATGTGACTCCATGGGAACCCCCCCTTGTCCCCAGGGGCCATTGTGACATCCTGGGACCCCCCTTTGTCCCCAGTGCTCATTGTGAAATCCTGGGGACCCACTTTGTCCCCAGGGCCCATTGTGGCACCATGGGGAGCGCCTTTGTCACTGGGGACCATTGTGACATTCCAGGATTTTACTTTGTCGCCGGGGCCCATTGTGACATCCTGGGGATCCCCCTTTGTCGCCAGGGCCCACTGTGACACCGTGGGCACCCTCTTTGTCCCATGGGCCCATTGTGACCTTCAAGGGACCCCCCATTGTCCCCAGGGCCCATTGTGACATCCTGGGTACCCCCTTTGTCCCCAAGACCCATTGTGACATCCTAGTACCCCCCGCAGTCCCCAGGGCCCATTGTGACATCCTGGGGATCCCTTTGGCCCCAGGGCCCATTGTGACAGGGCGGGGATCCCCCTTGTCCCCAGGGCCCATTGTGAAACCGTGGGGACCCTCTTGTCCCCAGGGCCCATTGTGGCACCGTGGAGACCCCCCCTTTGTCTCCAGTGCCCATTGTGACATCCTGGGGACCCCCTTTGTCCCCAGTGCTCATTGTGACAGGGTGAGACCCCCCTTGTACCCAGGGCCCGTTGTGACATCCTGGGGACCCCCTTTGTCCCCAGGGCCTATTGTGACATCCTGGGGAGTCCCCTTTATCCCCAGGGCCCATTGTGACATCCTGGGGACCCCCTTTGTCCCTAGGGTTCATTGTGACATCCCAGGACCCCCATTGTCCCCAGGGCCCATTGTGAACAACCTGGGGACCCCCCTTTTTCCCCGGGCCCATTGTGGCGTCCCAGGATGCTTCGTTGTCCCCTGGGCCCATTGTGACATCCCGGGGACCCCTTTTGTCCCCAGGGTCCATTGTGACATCCTGGGGCCTCCCTTTGTCCCCAGGGCCCATTGTGACATCGCAGGAGCCCCCATTGTCCCAAGGGCACATTGTTACATCCTGGGGACCCCCTTGTCCTCAGGGCCCATCGTGGCACCGTGGGGACCCCCCCTTTGTCTCCAGTGCCCATTGTGACATCCTTGGGACCCCCCTTGTCCCCAGGACCCGTTGTGACATCTTGGGGACCCCTATGTCACCAGAGCCCATTGTGATATGCTGGGGAGCCCCCTTTGTCCCCAGGGCCCATTGTGCACATCCTGTGGACCCCTCTTTGTCCCCAGGGCCCATTGTGATATCCTGGGGAGCCCTCTTTTTCCCCAGGGCCTATTGTGACATCCTGGGGACCCCCTTTGTCCCCCGGGCCCATTGTGACATCCTGAAGACCCCCTTTGTCCCCAGGGCCTATTGTGACATGCCAGGACCCCCCCTTTTCTCCAGGGCCCATTGTGACGTCCCAGGACCCCCTATTGTCCCCAGAGCCCATTGTGACATCCCAGGACCCCCCATTGTCCCCAGGCCCCATTATACACATCCTGGGGTCCCCCTTTATCCCCAGGGCCGTTGTGACACCATGGAGACCCCCTTTGTCCCCAGGGCCCATTGTGACGTCCCAGGATGCCCCATTGTCCCCTGGGCCCATTGTGAAATCATGGGGACCCCCTTTGTCCCCAGGGCCTATTGTGACATCCCAGGACCCCCCATTGTCCCCAGGGCCCATTGTGACACCGTGGAGACCCTCCTTGTCCTCAGGGCCCATTATGACATTCAGGGGACTCCTCTTTGTCCCCAGGGCCTATTGTGACATCCCAGGACCCCCCATTGTCCCCAGGGCCCATTATGACACCGTGGAGACCCTCCTTGTCCTCAGGGCCCATTATGACATTCAGGGGACTCCTCTTTGTCCCCAGGGCCTATTGTGACATCCTGGGGACCCCCCTTTACTCCAGGGCCCATTGTGACGTCCCAGGACCCCCTATTGTTCCCACGGCCCATTGTGACATTCTGAGGACCCCAAATGTCCCCAGGGCCCATTGTGACATTCTGGGGACCCCTCTTTGTCCCCTGGGCCCATTGTGGCACCATGGACACCCCCTTTGTCCCCAGGGCCCATTGTGACATCCCAGAACCCCAATTTGTCCTCAGGGCCCATTGTGACATCCTGGGGACCCCCTTGTCCCCAGGGCCCATCGTGGCACCGAGGGAACCCCCACCCCCTAGTCCCCAGGGCCCATTGTGAAATCCGGGGAACCCCCTGGTCTCCAGGGCCCATAGTGGTACCGTGGGGACTCGTCCTGTCACTTGGGTCCATTGTGACACCATGGGGACCCCGCCTTTGTCCCCAGTACCCATTGTGACATCCTGGGGACCCCTTTGTCCCCGGGGCCCATTGTGACATCCTGGGGACCCCCCTTTGTCCCCAAGGCCCATTGTGACACGGTGGGGACCCCACTTCTTTCCAGGACCCATTGTGGCATTCTGGGGACTTCCTTTGTCCCCAGGGCCCATTGTGACATCCTGGAGACCCCCTTTATCCCCAGAGCTCGTTGTCGCACCATGGGGACCCCCTTTGTCACTGGGGCCCATTGTGACATCCCAGGACCCCCCATTGTCCCCAGGGCCCATTGTGACACCGTGGGGACCCCGCCTTTTCCCCAGGGCCCATTGTGACGTCTCAGGACCCCCTTTGTCCCCAGGGCCCACTGTGGCACCATGGGGACCCCCTTTGTCCTCTGGGCCCATTGTGACATTCCAGGACCCCACTTTGTCCCCAGGGCCCATTGTGACACCGTGGGGACCCCCCTTGTCCCCAGGGCCCATTGTGACAATTAAGGGACCCCCTTTGTCCCCAGGGCCCATTTTGACATCCCAGGACCCCACTTTGTCCCCAGTGCTCATTGTGAAATTCTGGGAACCCCCCTTGTCCTCAGGGCTCATTGTGACAGCCGAGGACCTTACTTTGTCCCCAGGGCCCATTGTGACATCCCAGGACCCCCCACTGTCTCCAGTGCCCATTGTGACATCATGGGGACCACCCTTTTTCCCCAGGGCTCATTGTGACGTCCCAGGACCCCTCGTTGTCCCCAGGCCCCATCGTGACATCCTGGGGACCCCCCTTGTCCCCAGGGCCCATTGTGACATCCGTGGGACCCCCTTGTCTCCAGGGCCCATAGTGGCACTGTGGGGACTCATCACTTGGGCCCATTGTGACATCCTGGAGAACCCCCTTTATCCCCAGGGCCCATTGTGACACCATGGAGACCCCATTTGTCACTGGGGCCCATTGTGACATCCCAGGACACCCCATTGTCCCCAGGGCCCACTGAGACATCCTGGCGACCACCCTTTGTCCCCAGGGCCCATTATGCACATTCAGGGGACACCCCTTTGTCCCCAAGGCCCATTGTGACATCCTGGGGAGACCCCATTGTCCTCAAGGCCGATTGTGACACCATGGGGACCCCCTTTGTCCCCAGTGCCCATTGTGACATCTTAGGACCCCACTTTGTCCCCAGGGCCCATTGTGACATCCTGGGGACCACCTGTGTCCCCAGGGCCCATTGTGACATCCCAGGACCCCACTTTGTCCCCAGGGCTTATTGTGACACCATGGGGATCTCCCTTGTCCCCAGGGCCCATTGTGACATCCTCGGCACCCCCTTGTCCCCAGGGCCCATTGTGACATTCAGGGGACGCCTCTTTGTCCCCACGGCCCATTGTGACATCCTGGGGATCCCTCCTTGTCCCCAGGGCCCATTGTGACGTCCCAGGGCCCCCTATTGTCCCCAGGGCCCATTGTGACATTCAGGGGACCCCCCTTTGTCCCCAGGGCCCATTCTGATACCGTGGGGACCCCCTTTGTCCCCAGGGCCCATTGTGACATGCTGGGGACGCTCTTTGTCCCCAGGGCCCATTGTGACATCCTGGGGACCCTCCTTGTCCACAGAGCCCATTGTGACATCCAGGGGACCCCCTTTGTCCCCAGGGCCCATTGTGGCACCATGAGGACCCTCTTTGTCACTGGAGCCCATTGTGACATCCCAGGACCCCCCTTTGTCCCCAGGGCCCATTGTGACATCCTGGGGACCCTCCTTGTCCCCAGAGCCCATTGTGACATCCCAGGACCCCACTTTGTCCCCAGGGCTTATTGTGACACCATGGGGATCTCCCTTGTCCCCAGGGCCCATTGTGACATCCCATGACCCCCCTTTATCCCCAGTGCTATTGTGAAATCCTGGGGACCCCTTTTGTCCCCAGGGCCCATTGTGGCACCATGGGGAACCCCTTTGTCACTGGGGGTCATTGTGACATCCCAGGATTCCACTTTGTCCCCAGGGCTCGTTCTGACACCTTGGGGACTCCCATTGTCCCCAGGGCCCATTGTGACATCCTGGGCAACCCCATTGTCCCCAGGGCCCATTGTGACATCTGGGGGACGCCCTTGTCCCCAGGACCCATCGTGGCACCGTGGGGACCCTCCTTGTCACTTGGGCCCATTGTGACATCCTGGGGACCCCCCCTTTATCCCCAGTGCCCATTGTGACATCCTGCGGACCCCCCTTTGTCCCCAGGGCCCATTTTGACATTCAGGGGACCCACCATTGTCCTCAGGGCCCATTGTGAGGTCCCAGGACCCCCCATTGTCCCCAGGGCCCATTGTGACATACTCGGCACCCCCTTTTCCCCAGGGTCCATTGTGACACTATGGGGACCCCCCCTTTTGCCCAGGGCCCATTGTGACACCGTGGGTACCACCCTTGTCCCCAGGGCTCATTGTGACATCCCAGGACCCCCCATTGTCCCCATGGCCCATTGTGATATTCAGGGGACCCCCCTTGTCCCCAGGGCCCATTCTGACACCGTGGGGACCCCCTTTGTCCCCAGGGCCCATTGTGACATCCTGGGGACCCCCTTTGTCCCAAGACTTCATTGTGACATCCAGGGGTCCCCCCTTGTCCTCAGGGTCCATTGTGACAGGCCAGGACCTTACATTGTCCCCAGGGCCCATTGTGATATCTGGGGGACCCCCTTGTTCCCAAGGCCCATTGTGACTTCCTGGGGACCCCCCCTTGTCCCCAGGGCCCATTGTGACATCCCAGGACCCCCCATTGTCTCCAGGGCCCATTGTGACATCCTCGGCACGCCCTTGTCCCCAGGGCCCATTGTGACATCCTGGGGACCCTCCCTTGTCCCCAGGGCCCATTGTGACGTCCCAGGACCCCCCATTGTCCCCAGGGCCCATTGTGACATCCTGGGGATCCCTCCTTGTCCCCAGGGCCCATTGTGATGTCCCAGGACCCCCCATTGTCCCCAGGGCCCATTGTGACATCCTCTGCACCCCCTTGTCCCCAGGGCCCATTGTGACATTCAGGGGACCCCTCTTTGTCCCCAGGGCCCATTGTGACATCCTGGGAACCCCCCCTTGTCCCCAGGGCCCATTGTGACATCCTGGGGACCCCCCCTTGTCCCCAGGGCCCATTGTGACGTCCCAGGACCCCCCATTGTCCCCAGGGCCCATTGTGACATCCTGGGGATCCCTCCTTTTCCCCAGGGCCCATTGTTGCGTCCCAGGACCCCCCATTGTCCCCAGGACCTATTGTGATATTCAGGGGACCCCCCTTGTCCCCAGGACCCATTCTGATACCGTGGGGACCCCCTTTGTCCCCAGGGCCCATTGTGACATGCTGGGGACTCTCTTTGTCCCCAGCGCACATTGTGACATCCTGGGGACCCCCCCTTTGTCCCCAGGGCCCATTGTGACATGCTGGGGACCCTCCTTGTCCCCAGAGCCCATTGTGACATCCTGGGGACCCCCCCTTGTCCCCAGGGCCCATTGTGACGTCCCAGGACCCCCCATTGTCCCCAGGGCCCATTGTGATATGCTGGGGAGCCCTCTTTGTCCCCAGGGCCCATTGTGAAATTCAGGGGACCCCAACTTGTCCCCAGGGCCCATTGTGACATCCTGGAGACCCCATTGTCACCAGAGCCCATTGTGATATCCTGGCGACCACCCTTTGTCCCCAGGGCCCATTGTGATATCCTGAGGACCGCCCTTTGTCCCCAGGGCCGATTTTGACATTCCGGGGACGCCTCTTTGTACCCAGGGCACACTGTGACATCCTGGGGACCCCCCCTTGTCACTGGGGCCCATTGTGACGTCCCAGGACCCCCCATTGTCCCCAGGGCCCATTGTGACTTCCTGGGGATCCCTCCTTGTCCCCAGGGCCCATTGTGACGTCCCAGGACCCCCGATTGTTCCCAGGACCCATTGTGACATTCAGGGGGCCCCTTTGTCACTGGGGCCCATTGTGACATCCCAGGACCCCACATTGTCCCCAGGACACATTGTCACATCCTGGGGACCCCACTTGTCCCCAGGACCCATTGTGACACTATGGGGACCCCCCCTTGTGCCCAGGGCCCATTGTGACACCGTGGGTACCACCCTTGTCCGCAGGGCTCATTGTGACATCCCAGGACCCCCCTTTTTCCCCAGGGCCCATTCTGATACCGTGGGGATCCCCTTTGTCCCCAGAGTCCATTGTGACATCCAGGGGACCCCCTTTGTCCCCAGGGCCCATTGTGACATCGCAGGACCCCCCTGGGCCCCAGGGCGCATTTTGACATCCTGGGGATGCCCCCTTGTCAACGGGGCCCATTGTGACATCCCAGGACCCCCCATTGTGTCCAGGGCCCATTGTGACATCCTGGGGATCCCTGCTTGGCCCCAGGGCCCATTGTGACGTCTTAGGACCCCCCGTTGTCCCCAGGGCCCATTGTGACATCCTGGGGACCCCCCCTTGTCCCCAGGGCCCATTGTGACATCCTGGGGATCCCTGCTTGGCCCCAGGGCCCATTGTGATGTCTTAGGACGCCCCGTTGTCCCCAGGGCCCATTGTGACATCCTGGGGACCCCCCCTTGTCCCCAGGGCCCATTGTGACATCCTGGGGATCCCTCCTTGTCCCCAGGGCCCATTGTGACGTCCCAGGACCCCCCACTGTCCTCAGGACCCATTGTAACATTCAGGGGACCACCTTTGTCACTGGGGCCCATTGTGACATCCCAGGACCCCACTTTGTCCCCAGGGCTTATTGTGACACCATGGGGATCTCCCTTGTCCCCAGGGCCCATTGTGACATCCCATGACCCCCCTTTATCCCCAGTGCTATTGTGAAATCCTGGGGACCCCTTTTGTCCCCAGGGCCCACTGTGACATCTGGGGAACGCCCTTGTCCCCAGGACCCATCGTGGCACTGTGGGGACCCTCCTTGTCACTTGGGCCCATTGTGACACCATGGGGACCCCCTCTTTGTCTCCAGTACCCATTGTGACATCCTGGGGACCCCACCTTGTCCCCAGGACCCATTGTGACATCCCAGGACCCCCCATTGTCCCCAGGGCCCATTGTGACATCCTCGGGACCCCCTTGTCCCCAAGGCCCATTGTGACATCCTGGGGACCCACCCTTGTCCCCAGGGCCCATTGTGACGTCCCAGGACCCCCCATTGTCTCCAGGGCCCATTGTGACATCCTGGGGATCCCTCCTTGTCCCCAGGGCCTATTGTGACATCCCAGGACCCCCCATTGTCCCCAGGGCCCATTGTGACATCCTCGGGACCCCCTTGTCCCCAAGGCCCATATTGACATCCTGGGGACCCACCCTTGTCCCCAGGGCCCATTGTGACGTCCCAGGACACCCCATTGTCTCCAGGGCCCATTCTGACATCCTGGGGATCCCTCCTTGTCCCCAGGGCCTATTGTGATGTCCCAGGACCCCCCATTGTCCCCAGGGCCCATTGTGACATCCTCTGCACCCCCTTGTCCCCAGGGCCCATTGTGACATCCCAGGACCCCCCATTGTCCCCAGGGCCCATTGTGACATTCAGGGGCCCCCGTTTGTCACTGGGGCCCATTGTGATACTATAGGGACCCCCCCTTGTGCCCAGTGCCCATTGTGACACCGTGCGTACCACCCTTGTTCGCAGGGCCCATTGTGACATCCTGGGGACACCCCCTTGTCCCCAGGGCCCATTGTGACATCCTGGGAATCCCCCCTTGTCCCCAGGGCCCATTGTGACATCCTGGGAATCCCTCCTTATCCCCAGGGCCCATTGTGACATCCAGGGGACCCCCCCTTGTCCCCAGGGCCCATTGTGACGTCCCAGGACCCGCCATTGTCCCCAGGGCCCACTGTAACATCCTGGGGACACCCCCTTTGTCCCCAGTGCCCATTGTGACATCCTGCGGACCCCCCTTTGTCCCCAGGGCCCATTTTGACATTCAGGGGACCCACCATTGTCCTCAGGGCCCACTGTTATGTCCCAGGACCCCCCATTGTCCCCAGGGCCCATTGTGACATCCTCGGCACCCCCTTGTCCCCAGGGCCCATTGTGACATTCAGGGGACCCCACATTGTCCCCAGGGCCCATTGTGACATCCTGGGGACCCCACATTGTCCCCAGGACCCATTGTGACACTATGGGGACCCCCCCTTGTGCCCAGGGCCTATTGTGACACCGTGGGTACCACCCTTGTTCCCAGGGCCCATTGTGACATCCTGGGGACACCCCCTTGTCCCCAGGGCCCATTCTGATACCGTGGGGACCCCCTTTGTCCCCAGGGCCCATTGTGAAATCCTGGGGACCCTCCTTGTCCCCAGAGTCCATTGTGACATCCAGGGGACCCCCTTTGTCCCCAGGGCCCATTGTGGCACCATAGGGACCCCTTTTGTCACTGGGGCCCATTGTGACATCCCAGGACCCCCCCTGGTTTCCAGGCCCCATTGTGACATCCTGGGGACCCCCTTTGTCCCAAGACTTCATTGTGACATCCTGGGGACCCCACATTGTCCCTAGGGCCCATTGTGACATCCCAGGACCCCCCATTGTCCCCAGGGCCCATTGTGACATCCTCGGGACCCCCTTGTCCCCAAGGCCCATTGTGACATCCTGGGGACCCACCCTTGTCCCCAGGGCCCATTGTGACGTCCCAGGACCCCCCATTGTCTCCAGGGCCCATTGTGACATCCTGGGGATCCCTCCTTGTCCCCAGGGCCTATTGTGATGTCCCAGGACCCCCCATTGTCCCCAGGGCCCATTGTGACATCCTCTGCACCCCCTTGTCCCCAGGGCCCATTGTGACATTCAGGGGACCCCTCTTTGTCCCCAGGGCCCATTGTGAGATCCTGGGGACCCCCCCTTGTCCCCAGGGCCCATTGTGACGTCCCAGGACCCCCCATTGTCCCCAGGGCCCATTGTGATATCCTCGGCACCCCCTTGTCCCCAGGGCCCATTGTGACATCCTGGGGACCCCCCCTTGTCCCCAGGGCCAATTGTGACGTCCCAGGACCCCCCATTGTCCCCAGGGCCCATTGTGACATCCTGGGGATCCCTCCTTGTCCTCAGGCCCCATTGTGATGTCCCAGGACCCCCCATTGTCCCCAGGGCCCATTGTGACATCCTCTGCAACCCCTTGTCCCCAGGGCCCATTGTGACATTCAGGGGACCCCTCTTTTTCCCCAGGGCCCATTGTGACATCCTGGGGACCCCCCCTTGTCCCCAGGGCCCATTGTGACGTCCCAGGACCCCCCATTGTCCCCAGGGCCCATTGTGACATTCAGGGGACCCCCCTTTGTCCCCAGGGCCCATTCTGATACCGTGGGGACCCCCTTTGTCCCCAGGGCCCATTGTGACATGCTGGGGACGCTCTTTGTCCCCAGGGCCCATTGTGACATCCTGGGGACCCTCCTTGTCCCCAGAGCCCATTGTGACATCCAGGGGACCCCCTTTGTCCCCAGGGCCCATTTTGGCACCATGAGGACCCTCTTTGTCACTGGAGCCCATTGTGACATCCCAGGACCCCCCTTTGTCCCCAGGGCCCATTGTGACATCCTGGGGACCCTCCTTGTCCCTAGAGCCCATTGTGACATCCCAGGACCCCACTTTGTCCCCAGGGCTTATTGTGACACCATGGGGATCTCCCTTGTCCCCAGGGCCCATTGTGACATCCCATGACCCCCCTTTGTCCCCAGTGCTATTGTGAAATCCTGGGGACCCCTTTTGTCCCCAGGGCCCATTGTGGCACCATTGGCAACCTCTTTGTCACTGGGGGCCATTGTGACATTCCAGGATTCCACTTTGACCCCAGGGCTCGTTCTGACACCTTGGGGACTCCCATTGTCCCCAGGGCCCATTGTGACATCCTGGGCAACCCCATTGTCCCCAGGGCCCATTGTGACATCTGGGGGACGCCCTTGTCCCCAGGACCAATCGTGGCACCGTGGGGACCCTCCTTGTCACTTGGGCCCATTGTGACACTATGGGGACCCCCCCTTTGTCCCCAGTGCCCATTGTGACATTCTGCGGACCCCCCTTTGTCCCCAGGGCCCATTGTGATCTTCAGGGGACCCACCATTGTCCTCAGGGCCCATTGTGAGGTCCCAGGACCCCCCATTGTCCCCAGGACCGATTGTGACATTCAGGGGATCCCCTTTGTCACTGGGGCCCATTGTGACACCATGGAGACCCCCGCTTGTCCTCAGGGTCCATTGTGACATCCTGGGCACCCCCCATTTTCCCCAGGACACATTGTGACATCCTGGCCATCCCCTTGCTCCCAGGGCCTGTTGTGACACCATGGGGATCTCCCTTGTCCCCAGGGCCCATTGTGACATCCCATGACCCCCCTTTATCCCCAGTGCTATTGTGAAATCCTGGGGACCCCTTTTGTCCCCAGGGCCCACTGTGACATCTGGGGAACGCCCTTGTCCCCAGGACCCATCGTGGCACTGTGGGGACCCTCCTTGTCACTTGGGCCCATTGTGACACCATGGGGACCCCCTCTTTGTCTCCAGTACCCATTGTGACATCCTGGGGACCCCACCTTGTCCCCAGGACCCATTGTGACATCCCAGGACCCCCCATTGTCCCCAGGGCCCATTGTGACATCCTCGGGACCCCCTTGTCCCCAAGGCCCATTGTGACATCCTGGGGACCCACCCTTGTCCCCAGGGCCCATTGTGACGTCCCAGGACCCCCCATTGTCTCCAGGGCCCATTGTGACATCCTGGGGATCCCTCCTTGTCCCCAGGGCCTATTGTGACATCCCAGGACCCCCCATTGTCCCCAGGGCCCATTGTGACATCCTCGGGACCCCCTTGTCCCCAAGGCCCATTGTGACATCCTGGGGACCCACCCTTGTCCCCAGGGCCCATTGTGACGTCCCAGGACCCCCCATTGTCTCCAGGGCCCATTGTGACATCCTGGGGATCCCTCCTTGTCCCCAGGGCCTATTGTGACATCCCAGGACCCCCCATTGTCCCCAGGGCCCATTGTGACATCCTCGGGACCCCCTTGTCCCCAAGGCCCATATTGACATCCTGGGGACCCACCCTTGTCCCCAGGGCCCATTGTGACGTCCCAGGACACCCCATTGTCTCCAGGGCCCATTCTGACATCCTGGGGATCCCTCCTTGTCCCCAGGGCCTATTGTGATGTCCCAGGACCCCCCATTGTCCCCAGGGCCCATTGTGACATCCTCTGCACCCCCTTGTCCCCAGGGCCCATTGTGACATCCCAGGACCCCCCATTGTCCCCAGGGCCCATTGTGACATTCAGGGGCCCCCGTTTGTCACTGGGGCCCATTGTGATACTATAGGGACCCCCCCTTGTGCCCAGTGCCCATTGTGACACCGTGCGTACCACCCTTGTTCGCAGGGCCCATTGTGACATCCTGGGGACACCCCCTTGTCCCCAGGGCCCATTGTGACATCCTGGGAATCCCCCCTTGTCCCCAGGGCCCATTGTGACATCCTGGGAATCCCTCCTTATCCCCAGGGCCCATTGTGACATCCAGGGGACCCCCCCTTGTCCCCAGGGCCCATTGTGACGTCCCAGGACCCGCCATTGTCCCCAGGGCCCACTGTAACATCCTGGGGACACCCCCTTTGTCCCCAGTGCCCATTGTGACATCCTGCGGACCCCCCTTTGTCCCCAGGGCCCATTTTGACATTCAGGGGACCCACCATTGTCCTCAGGGCCCACTGTTATGTCCCAGGACCCCCCATTGTCCCCAGGGCCCATTGTGACATCCTCGGCACCCCCTTGTCCCCAGGGCCCATTGTGACATTCAGGGGACCCCACATTGTCCCCAGGGCCCATTGTGACATCCTGGGGACCCCACATTGTCCCCAGGACCCATTGTGACACTATGGGGACCCCCCCTTGTGCCCAGGGCCTATTGTGACACCGTGGGTACCACCCTTGTTCCCAGGGCCCATTGTGACATCCTGGGGACACCCCCTTGTCCCCAGGGCCCATTCTGATACCGTGGGGACCCCCTTTGTCCCCAGGGCCCATTGTGAAATCCTGGGGACCCTCCTTGTCCCCAGAGTCCATTGTGACATCCAGGGGACCCCCTTTGTCCCCAGGGCCCATTGTGGCACCATAGGGACCCCTTTTGTCACTGGGGCCCATTGTGACATCCCAGGACCCCCCCTGGTTTCCAGGCCCCATTGTGACATCCTGGGGACCCCCTTTGTCCCAAGACTTCATTGTGACATCCTGGGGACCCCACATTGTCCCTAGGGCCCATTGTGACATCCCAGGACCCCCCATTGTCCCCAGGGCCCATTGTGACATCCTCGGGACCCCCTTGTCCCCAAGGCCCATTGTGACATCCTGGGGACCCACCCTTGTCCCCAGGGCCCATTGTGACGTCCCAGGACCCCCCATTGTCTCCAGGGCCCATTGTGACATCCTGGGGATCCCTCCTTGTCCCCAGGGCCTATTGTGATGTCCCAGGACCCCCCATTGTCCCCAGGGCCCATTGTGACATCCTCTGCACCCCCTTGTCCCCAGGGCCCATTGTGACATTCAGGGGACCCCTCTTTGTCCCCAGGGCCCATTGTGAGATCCTGGGGACCCCCCCTTGTCCCCAGGGCCCATTGTGACGTCCCAGGACCCCCCATTGTCCCCAGGGCCCATTGTGATATCCTCGGCACCCCCTTGTCCCCAGGGCCCATTGTGACATCCTGGGGACCCCCCCTTGTCCCCAGGGCCAATTGTGACGTCCCAGGACCCCCCATTGTCCCCAGGGCCCATTGTGACATCCTGGGGATCCCTCCTTGTCCTCAGGCCCCATTGTGATGTCCCAGGACCCCCCATTGTCCCCAGGGCCCATTGTGACATCCTCTGCAACCCCTTGTCCCCAGGGCCCATTGTGACATTCAGGGGACCCCTCTTTTTCCCCAGGGCCCATTGTGACATCCTGGGGACCCCCCCTTGTCCCCAGGGCCCATTGTGACGTCCCAGGACCCCCCATTGTCCCCAGGGCCCATTGTGACATTCAGGGGACCCCCCTTTGTCCCCAGGGCCCATTCTGATACCGTGGGGACCCCCTTTGTCCCCAGGGCCCATTGTGACATGCTGGGGACGCTCTTTGTCCCCAGGGCCCATTGTGACATCCTGGGGACCCTCCTTGTCCCCAGAGCCCATTGTGACATCCAGGGGACCCCCTTTGTCCCCAGGGCCCATTTTGGCACCATGAGGACCCTCTTTGTCACTGGAGCCCATTGTGACATCCCAGGACCCCCCTTTGTCCCCAGGGCCCATTGTGACATCCTGGGGACCCTCCTTGTCCCTAGAGCCCATTGTGACATCCCAGGACCCCACTTTGTCCCCAGGGCTTATTGTGACACCATGGGGATCTCCCTTGTCCCCAGGGCCCATTGTGACATCCCATGACCCCCCTTTGTCCCCAGTGCTATTGTGAAATCCTGGGGACCCCTTTTGTCCCCAGGGCCCATTGTGGCACCATTGGCAACCTCTTTGTCACTGGGGGCCATTGTGACATTCCAGGATTCCACTTTGACCCCAGGGCTCGTTCTGACACCTTGGGGACTCCCATTGTCCCCAGGGCCCATTGTGACATCCTGGGCAACCCCATTGTCCCCAGGGCCCATTGTGACATCTGGGGGACGCCCTTGTCCCCAGGACCAATCGTGGCACCGTGGGGACCCTCCTTGTCACTTGGGCCCATTGTGACACTAT
Source organism: Patagioenas fasciata (assembly GCF_037038585.1). Classification (NCBI taxonomy): domain Eukaryota; kingdom Metazoa; phylum Chordata; class Aves; order Columbiformes; family Columbidae; genus Patagioenas; species Patagioenas fasciata. The sequence continues at coordinate 55,613,611 of NC_092525.1, forward strand.
GGGGACCCCCCCTTTGTCCCCAGTGCCCATTGTGACATTCTGCGGACCCCCCTTTGTCCCCAGGGCCCATTGTGATCTTCAGGGGACCCACCATTGTCCTCAGGGCCCATTGTGAGGTCCCAGGACCCCCCATTGTCCCCAGGACCGATTGTGACATTCAGGGGATCCCCTTTGTCACTGGGGCCCATTGTGACACCATGGAGACCCCCGCTTGTCCTCAGGGTCCATTGTGACATCCTGGGCACCCCCCATTTTCCCCAGGACACATTGTGACATCCTGGCCATCCCCTTGCTCCCAGGGCCTGTTGTGACACCATGGGGATCTCCCTTGTCCCCAGGGCCCATTGTGACATCCCATGACCCCCCCTTTATCCCCAGTGCTATTGTGAAATCCTGGGGACCCCTTTTGTCCCCAGGGCCCACTGTGACATCTGGGGAACGCCCTTGTCCCCAGGACCCATCGTGGCACTGTGGGGACCCTCCTTGTCACTTGGGCCCATTGTGACACCATGGGGACCCCCTCTTTGTCTCCAGTACCCATTGTGACATCCTGGGGACCCCACCTTGTCCCCAGGACCCATTGTGACATCCCAGGACCCCCCATTGTCCCCAGGGCCCATTGTGACATCCTCGGGACCCCCTTGTCCCCAAGGCCCATTGTGACATCCTGGGGACCCACCCTTGTCCCCAGGGCCCATTGTGACGTCCCAGGACCCCCCATTGTCTCCAGGGCCCATTGTGACATCCTGGGGATCCCTCCTTGTCCCCAGGGCCTATTGTGACATCCCAGGACCCCCCATTGTCCCCAGGGCCCATTGTGACATCCTCGGGACCCCCTTGTCCCCAAGGCCCATATTGACATCCTGGGGACCCACCCTTGTCCCCAGGGCCCATTGTGACGTCCCAGGACACCCCATTGTCTCCAGGGCCCATTCTGACATCCTGGGGATCCCTCCTTGTCCCCAGGGCCTATTGTGATGTCCCAGGACCCCCCATTGTCCCCAGGGCCCATTGTGACATCCTCTGCACCCCCTTGTCCCCAGGGCCCATTGTGACATCCCAGGACCCCCCATTGTCCCCAGGGCCCATTGTGACATTCAGGGGCCCCCGTTTGTCACTGGGGCCCATTGTGATACTATAGGGACCCCCCCTTGTGCCCAGTGCCCATTGTGACACCGTGCGTACCACCCTTGTTCGCAGGGCCCATTGTGACATCCTGGGGACACCCCCTTGTCCCCAGGGCCCATTGTGACATCCTGGGAATCCCCCCTTGTCCCCAGGGCCCATTGTGACATCCTGGGAATCCCTCCTTATCCCCAGGGCCCATTGTGACATCCAGGGGACCCCCCCTTGTCCCCAGGGCCCATTGTGACGTCCCAGGACCCGCCATTGTCCCCAGGGCCCACTGTAACATCCTGGGGACACCCCCTTTGTCCCCAGTGCCCATTGTGACATCCTGCGGACCCCCCTTTGTCCCCAGGGCCCATTTTGACATTCAGGGGACCCACCATTGTCCTCAGGGCCCACTGTTATGTCCCAGGACCCCCCATTGTCCCCAGGGCCCATTGTGACATCCTCGGCACCCCCTTGTCCCCAGGGCCCATTGTGACATTCAGGGGACCCCACATTGTCCCCAGGGCCCATTGTGACATCCTGGGGACCCCACATTGTCCCCAGGACCCATTGTGACACTATGGGGACCCCCCCTTGTGCCCAGGGCCTATTGTGACACCGTGGGTACCACCCTTGTTCCCAGGGCCCATTGTGACATCCTGGGGACACCCCCTTGTCCCCAGGGCCCATTCTGATACCGTGGGGACCCCCTTTGTCCCCAGGGCCCATTGTGAAATCCTGGGGACCCTCCTTGTCCCCAGAGTCCATTGTGACATCCAGGGGACCCCCTTTGTCCCCAGGGCCCATTGTGGCACCATAGGGACCCCTTTTGTCACTGGGGCCCATTGTGACATCCCAGGACCCCCCCTGGTTTCCAGGCCCCATTGTGACATCCTGGGGACCCCCTTTGTCCCAAGACTTCATTGTGACATCCTGGGGACCCCACATTGTCCCTAGGGCCCATTGTGACATCCCAGGACCCCCCATTGTCCCCAGGGCCCATTGTGACATCCTCGGGACCCCCTTGTCCCCAAGGCCCATTGTGACATCCTGGGGACCCACCCTTGTCCCCAGGGCCCATTGTGACGTCCCAGGACCCCCCATTGTCTCCAGGGCCCATTGTGACATCCTGGGGATCCCTCCTTGTCCCCAGGGCCTATTGTGATGTCCCAGGACCCCCCATTGTCCCCAGGGCCCATTGTGACATCCTCTGCACCCCCTTGTCCCCAGGGCCCATTGTGACATTCAGGGGACCCCTCTTTGTCCCCAGGGCCCATTGTGAGATCCTGGGGACCCCCCCTTGTCCCCAGGGCCCATTGTGACGTCCCAGGACCCCCCATTGTCCCCAGGGCCCATTGTGATATCCTCGGCACCCCCTTGTCCCCAGGGCCCATTGTGACATCCTGGGGACCCCCCCTTGTCCCCAGGGCCAATTGTGACGTCCCAGGACCCCCCATTGTCCCCAGGGCCCATTGTGACATCCTGGGGATCCCTCCTTGTCCTCAGGCCCCATTGTGATGTCCCAGGACCCCCCATTGTCCCCAGGGCCCATTGTGACATCCTCTGCAACCCCTTGTCCCCAGGGCCCATTGTGACATTCAGGAGACCCCTCTTTTTCCCCAGGGCCCATTGTGACATCCTGGGGACCCCCCCTTGTCCCCAGGGCCCATTGTGACGTCCCAGGACCCCCCATTGTCCCCAGGGCCCATTGTGACATTCAGGGGACCCCCCTTTGTCCCCAGGGCCCATTCTGATACCGTGGGGACCCCCTTTTTTCCCAGGGCCCATTGTGACATGCTGGGGACGCTCTTTGTCCCCAGGGCCCATTGTGACATCCTGGGGACCCTCCTTGTCCCCAGAGCCCATTGTGACATCCAGGGGACCCCCTTTGTCCCCAGGGCCCATTTTGGCACCATGAGGACCCTCTTTGTCACTGGAGCCCATTGTGACATCCCAGGACCCCCCTTTGTCCCCAGGGCCCATTGTGACATCCTGGGGACCCTCCTTGTCCCTAGAGCCCATTGTGACATCCCAGGACCCCACTTTGTCCCCAGGGCTTATTGTGACACCATGGGGATCTCCCTTGTCCCCAGGGCCCATTGTGACATCCCATGACCCCCCTTTGTCCCCAGTGCTATTGTGAAATCCTGGGGACCCCTTTTGTCCCCAGGGCCCATTGTGGCACCATTGGCAACCTCTTTGTCACTGGGGGCCATTGTGACATTCCAGGATTCCACTTTGACCCCAGGGCTCGTTCTGACACCTTGGGGACTCCCATTGTCCCCAGGGCCCATTGTGACATCCTGGGCAACCCCATTGTCCCCAGGGCCCATTGTGACATCTGGGGGACGCCCTTGTCCCCAGGACCAATCGTGGCACCGTGGGGACCCTCCTTGTCACTTGGGCCCATTGTGACACTATGGGGACCCCCCCTTTGTCCCCAGTGCCCATTGTGACATTCTGCGGACCCCCCTTTGTCCCCAGGGCCCATTGTGATCTTCAGGGGACCCACCATTGTCCTCAGGGCCCATTGTGAGGTCCCAGGACCCCCCATTGTCCCCAGGACCGATTGTGACATTCAGGGGATCCCCTTTGTCACTGGGGCCCATTGTGACACCATGGAGACCCCCGCTTGTCCTCAGGGTCCATTGTGACATCCTGGGCACCCCCCATTTTCCCCAGGACACATTGTGACATCCTGGCCATCCCCTTGCTCCCAGGGCCTGTTGTGGCACCATGGGGACACCCCCTTTGTCCCCAGGGCCCATTGTGACATCCCAGGACCCCCCTTTGTCCCCAGGGCCCATTGTAGCACCATGGGGACCCCCTTTGACCCCAGGGCCCATTGTGGCACCATGGCAACCCCTTTTGTCCCCAGGGCCCATTGTGACATTCTTGGACGCCACTTTGTCCCCAGGGCCTATTGTGACACCATGGGGACCCCTCCTTGTCACTGGGGACCCATTGTGACACCATGGGGACCCCCCATTGTCCTCAGGACTCATTCTCACATCCTGGACACCCCCCATTGTCCCCAGGGCCCATTGTGACATCCACTGCACTACCTTGTCCCCAGGGCCCATTGTGACATCCTAGGGACCCCCCCTTGTCCCAAGGGCCCATTGTGACGTCCCAGGACCCCCCATTGTCCCCACGGTCCATTGTGACATTCAGGGGACCCCCCTTTGTCCCCAGGGCCCATTCTGATACCGTGGGGACCCCCTTTGTCCCCAGGGCCCATTGTGACATGCTGGGGACGCTGTTTGTCCCCAGGGCCCATTGTGACATCCTGGGGACCCTCCTTGTCCCCAGAGCCCATTGTGACATCCAGGGGACCCCCTTTGTCCCCAGGGCCCATTGTGGCACCATGAGGACCCTCTTTGTCACTGGAGCCCATTGTGACATCCCATGACCCCCCTTTATCCCCAGTGCTATTGTGAAATCCTGGGGACCCCTTTTGTCCCCAGGGCCTATTATGACACCATGGGGAACCCCTTTGTCACTGGGGGCCATTGTGACATTCCAGGATTCCACTTTGTCCCCAGGGCTCGTTCTGACACCTTGGGGACTCCCATTGTCCCCAGGGCCCATTGTGACATCCTGGGCAACCCCATTGTCCCCAGGGCCCATTGTGACATCTGGGGGACGCCCTTGTCCCCAGGACCCATCGTGGCACCGTGGGGACCCTCCTTGTCACTTGAGCCCATTGTGACACCATGGGGACGCCCCCCTTTGTCCCCAGTGCCCATTGTGACATCCTGCGGACCCCCCTTTGTCCCCAGGGCCCATTGTGACATTCAGGGGACCCACCATTGTCCTCAGGGCCCATTGTGAGGTCCCAGGACCCTCCATTGTCCCCAGGGCCCATTGTGACATCCTCGGCACCCCCTTGTGCCCAGGGCCCATTGTGACATTCAGGGGACCCCTCTTTGTCCCCAGGGCCCATTGTGACATCCTGGGGACCCCCCCTTGTCCCCAGGGCCCATTGTGACGTCCCAGGACCCGCCATTGTCCCCAGGGCCCATTGTGACATCCTGGGGATCCCTCCTTGTTCCCATTACCCATTGTGACGTCCCAGGACCCCCCATTGTCCCCAGGGCCCATTGTGACATTCAGGGGCCCCCGTTTGTCACGGGGGCCCATTGTGACATCCCAGGACCCCACATTGTCCCCAGGGCCCATTGTGACATTCAGGGGACCCCACATTGTCCCCAGGACCTATTGTGACATCCTGGGGACCCCACTTGTCCCCAGGACCCATTGTGACACTATGCGGACCCCCCCTTGTGTCCAGGGCCCATTGTGACACCGTGGGTACCCCCCTTGTCCGCAGGGCTCATTGTGACATCCCAGGACCCCCTGTTGTCCCCAGGGCCCATGGTGACATCCTGGGGACGCCCTTTGTCCCCAGTGCCCATTTTGACACCGTCGACACCCCCCTTTGTCCCCAGAGCCCATTGTGACATCCAGGGGACCCCCTTTGTCCCCAGGGCCCATTGTGGCACCATGAGGACCCTCTTTGTCACTGGGGCCCATTGTGACATCCCAGGACCCACCCTGGTCCCAAGGGCCCATTGTGACATCCGGGGGACCCACCTTGTCCTCATGGTCCACTGTGACAGCCCAGGAACTTACTTTGTCCCCAGGGCCCATTGCGATATCTGGGGGACCCCCTTGTCCCCAGGGCCCATTGTGAAACCATGGGGACCCCCCTTTGTCCCCAGGGCCCATTGTGACATCCTGGGGTCCCCCCCTTGTCCCCAGGGCCCGTTGAAATGTCCCAGGACCACCCTTTGTCCCCAGGGTTCATTGTGACATCCTGGGGACCCCATTTGTCCCCACGGCCCATTGTGGCACCATGGAGACCCTGTTTGTCACTGGGGCCCATTGTGACATCCCAGGACCCCACTTTGTCCCCAGGGCTTATTGTGACACCATGGGGATCTCCCTTGTCCCCAGGGCCCATTGTGACATCCCATGACCCCCCTTTGTCCCCAGTGCTATTGTGAAATCCTGGGGACCCCTTTTGTCCCCAGGGCCCATTGTGGCACCATGGGGAACCCCTTTGTCACTGGGGGCCATTGTGACATTCCAGGATTCCACTTTGTCCCCAGGGCTCGTTCTGACACCTTGGGGACTCCCATTGTCCCCAGGGCCCATTGTGACATCCTGGGCAACCCCATTGTCCCCAGGGCCCATTGTGACATCTGGGGGACGCCCTTGTCCCCAGGACCCATCGTGGCACCGTGGGGACCCTCCTTGTCACTTGGGCCCATTGTGACACCTTGGGGACCCCCCCTTTATCCCCAGTGCCCATTGTGACATCCTGCGGACCCCCCTTTGTCCCCAGGGCCCATTTTGACATTCAGGGGACCCACCATTGTCCCCAGGGCCCATTGTGACATCCTCGGCACCCCCTTGTCCCCAGGGTCCATTGTGACACTATGGGGACCCCCCCTTTTGCCCAGGGCCCATTGTGACACAGTGGGTACCACCCTTGTCCCCAGGGCTCATTGTGACATCCCAGGACCCCCCATTGTCCCCATGGCCCATTGTGATATTCAGGGGACCCCCCTTGTCCCCAGGGCCCATTCTGACACCGTGGGGACCCCCTTTGTCCCCAGGGCCCATTGTGACATCCTGGGGACCCCCTTTGTCCCAAGACTTCATTGTGACATCCTGGGGTCCCCCCTTGTCCTCAGGGTCCATTGTGACAGGCCAGGACCTTACATTGTCCCCAGGGCCCATTGTGATATCTGGGGGACCCCCTTGTTCCCAAGGCCCATTGTGACTTCCTGGGGACCCCCCCTTGTCCCCAGGGCCCATTGTGACATCCCAGGACCCCCCATTGTCCCCAGGGCCCATTGTGACATCCTGGGGATCCCTCCTTGTCCCCAGGGCCCATTGTGATGTCCCAGGACCCCCCATTGTCCCCAGGGCCCATTGTGACATCCTCTGCACCCCCTTGTCCCCAGGGCCCATTGTGACATTCAGGGGACCCCTCTTTGTCCCCAGGGCCCATTGTGACATCCTGGGGACCCCCCCTTGTCCCCAGGGCCCATTGTGACATCCTGGGGACCCCCCCTTGTCCCCAGGGCCCATTGTGACGTCCCAGGACCCCCCATTGTCCCCAGGGCCCATTGTGACATCCTGGGGATCCCTCCTTTTCCCCAGGGCCCATTGTTGCGTCCCAGGACCCCCCATTGTCCCCAGGACCTATTGTGACATTCAGGAGACCCCCTTTGTCACTGGGGCCCATTGTGACACCATGGAGACCCCCGCTTGTCCTCATCGTCCATTGTGACATCCTGGCCACCCCCTTGCTCCCAGGGCCCATTGTGGCACCATGGGGACACCGCCTTTGTCCCCAGGGCCCATTGTGAGATCCCAGGACCCCTCTTTGTCCCCAGGGCCCATTGTCACTTTCAGGGGACTCCACCTGTCCCCAGGACCCATTCTGATACCGTGGGGACCCCTTTTGTCCCCAGGGCCCATTGTGACATGCTGGGGACTCTCTTTGTCCCCAGCGCACATTGTGACATCCTGGGGACCCCCCCTTTGTCCCCAGGGCCCATTGTGACATGCTGGGGACCCTCCTTGTCCCCAGAGCCCATTGTGACATCCTGGGGACCCCCCCTTGTCCCCAGGGCCCATTGTGACGTCCCAGGACCCCCCATTGTCCCCAGGGCCCATTGTGATATGCTGGGGAGCCCTCTTTGTCCCCAGGGCCCATTGTGAAATTCAGGGGACCCCAACTTGTCCCCAGGGCCCATTGTGACATCCTGGGGACCCCATTGTCACCAGAGCCCATTGTGATATCCTGGCGACCACCCTTTCTCCCCAGGGCCCATTGTGATATCCTGAGGACCGCCCTTTGTCCCCAGGGCCGATTTTGACATTCCGGGGACGCCTCTTTGTACCCAGGGCACACTGTGACATCCTGGGGACCCCCCCTTGTCACTGGGGCCCATTGTGACGTCCCAGGACCCCCCATTGTCCCCAGGGCCCATTGTGACATCCTGGGGATCCCTCCTTGTCCCCAGGGCCCATTGTGACGTCCCAGGACCCCCGATTGTTCCCAGGACCCATTGTGACATTCAGGGGGCCCCTTTGTCACTGGGGCCCATTGTGACATCCCAGGACCCCACATTGTCCCCAGGACACATTGTCACATCCTGGGGACCCCACTTGTCCCCAGGACCCATTGTGACATTATGGGGACCCCCCCTTGTGCCCAGGGCCCATTGTGACACCGTGGGTACCACCCTTGTCCGCAGGGCTCATTGTGACATCCCAGGACCCCCCTTTTTCCCCAGGGCCCATTCTGATACCGTGGGGATCCCCTTTGTCCCCAGAGTCCATTGTGACATCCAGGGGACCCCCTTTGTCCCCAGGGCCCATTGTGACATCGCAGGACCCCCCTGGGCCCCAAGGCGCATTTTGACATCCTGGGGATGCCCCCTTGTCAACGGGGCCCATTGTGACGTCCCAGGACCCCCCATTGTGTCCAGGGCCCATTGTGACATCCTGGGGATCCCTGCTTGGCCCCAGGGCCCATTGTGACGTCTTAGGACTCCCCGTTGTCCCCAGGGCCCATTGTGACATCCTGGGGACCCCCCCTTGTACCCAGGGCCCATTGCGACATCCTGGGGATCCCTGCTTGGCCCCAGGGCCCATTGTGACGTCTTAGGACCCCCCGTTGTCCCCAGGGCCCATTGTGACATCCTGGGGACCCCCCCTTGTCCCCAGGGCCCATTGTGACATCCTGGGGATCCCTCCTTGTCCCCAGGGCCCATTGTGACGTCCCAGGACCCCCCACTGTCCTCAGGACCCATTGTAACATTCAGGGGACCACCTTTGTCACTGGGGCCCATTGTGACATCCCAGGACCCCACTTTGTCCCCAGGGCTTATTGTGACACCATGGGGATCTCCCTTGTCCCCAGGGCCCATTGTGACATCCCATGAGCCCCCTTTATCCCCAGTGCTATTGTGAAATCCTGGGGACCCCTTTTGTCCCCAGGGCCCACTGTGACATCTGGGGAACGCCCTTGTCCCCAGGACCCATTGTGGCACTGTGGGGACCCTCCTTGTCACTTGGGCCCATTGTGACACCATGGGGACCCCCTCTTTGTCTCCAGTACCCATTATGACATCCTGGGGACCCCACATTGTCCCCAGGACCAATTGTGACATCCCAGGACCCCCCATTGTCCCCAGGGCCCATTGTGACATCCTCGGGACCCCCTTGTCCCCAAGGCCCATTGTGACATCCTGGGGACCCACCCTTGTCCCCAGGGCCCATTGTGACGTCCCAGGACCCCCCATTGTCTCCAGGGCCCATTGTGACATCCTGGGGATCCCTCCTTGTCTCCAGGGCCTATTGTGATGTCCCAGGACCCCCCATTGTCCGGAGGGCCCATTGTGACATCCTCTGCACCCCCTTGTCCCCAGGGCCCATTGTGACATTCAGGGGCCCCCGTTTGTCACGGGGGCCCATTGTGACATCCCAGGACCCCACATTGTCCCCAGGGCCCATTGTGACTTTCAGGGGACCCCACTTGTCCCCAGGACCCATTGTGATACTATAGGGACCCCCCCTTGTGCCCAGTGCCCATTGTGACACCGTGGGTACCACCCTTGTCCGCAGGGCCCATTGTGACATCCTGGGGACACCCCCTTGTCCCCAGGGCCCATTGTGACATCCTGGGAATCCCCCCTTGTCCCCAGGGCCCATTGTGACATCCTGGGAATCCCTCCTTATCCCCAGGGCCCATTGTGACATCCAGGGGACCCCCCCTTGTCCCCAGGGCCCATTGTGACGTCCCAGGACCCGCCATTGTCCCCAGGGCCCACTGTGACATCCTGGGGACACCCCCTTTGTCCCCAGTGCCCATTGTGACATCCTGCGGACCCCCCTTTGTCCCCAGGGCCCATTTTGACATTCAGGGGACCCACCATTGTCCTCAGGGCCCACTGTGAGGTCCCAGGACCCCCCATTGTCCCCAGGGCCCATTGTGACATCCTCGGCACCCCCTTGTCCCCAGGGCCCATTGTGACATTCAGGGGACCCCACATTGTCCCCAGGGCCCATTGTGACATCCTGGGGACCCCACTTGTCCCCAGGACCCATTGTGACACTATGGGGACCCCCCCTTGTTCCCAGGGCCCATTGTGACACCGTGGGTACCACCCTTGTCCGCAGGGCCCATTGTGACATCCTGGGGACAACCCCTTGTCCCCAGGATGCATTCTGATACCGTGGGGACCCCCTTTGTCCCCAGGGCCCATTGTGACATCCTGGGGACCCTCCTTGTCCCCAGAGTCCATTGTGACATCCAGGGGACCCCCTTTGTCCCCAGGGCCCATTGTGGCACCATAGGGACCCCTTTTGTCACTGGGGCCCATTGTGACATCCCAGGACCCCCCCTGGTTTCCAGGCCCCATTGTGACATCCTGGGGACCCCCTTTGTCCCAAGACTTCATTGTGACATCCTGGGGACCCCACATTGTCCCTAGGGCCCGTTGTGACATCCCAGGACCACCCATTGTCCCCAGGGCCCATTGTGACATCCTCGGGACCACCTTGTCCCCAAGGCCCATTGTGACATCCTGGGGACCCACCCTTGTCCCCAGGGCCCATTGTGACGTCCCATGACCCACCATTGTCTCCAGGGCCCATTGTGACATCCTGGGGATCCCTCCTTGTCCCCAGGGCCTATTGTGATGTCCCAGGACAACCCATTGTCCCCAGGGCCCATTGTGACATCCTCTACACCCCCTTGTCCCCAGGGCCCATTGTGACATTCAGGGGACCCCTCTTTGTCCCCAGGGCCCATTGTGAGATCCTGGGGACCCCCCCTTGTCCCCAGGGCCCATTGTGACGTCCCAGGACCCCCCATTGTCCCCAGGGCCCATTGTGATATCCTCGGCACCCCCTTGTCCCCAGGGCCCATTGTGACATCCTGGGGACCCCCCCTTGTCCCCAGGGCCCATTGTGACGTCCCAGGACCCCCCATTGTCCCCAGGGCCCATTGTGACATCCTGGGGATCCCTCCTTGTCCTCAGGCCCCATTGTGATGTCCCAGGACCCCCCATTGTCCCCAGGGCCCATTGTGACATCCTCTGCACCCCCTTGTCCCCAGGGCCCATTGTGACATTCAGGGGACCCCTCTTTTTCCCCAGGGCCCATTGTGACATCCTGGGGACCCCCCCTTGTCCCCAGGGCCCATTGTGACGTCCCAGGACCCCCCATTGTCCCCAGGGCCCATTGTGACATTCAGGGGACCCCCCTTTGTCCCCAGGGCCCATTCTGATACCGTGGGGACCCCCTTTGTCCCCAGGGCCCATTGTGACATGCTGGGGACGCTCTTTGTCCCCAGGGCCCATTGTGACATCCTGGGGACCCTCCTTGTCCCCAGAGCCCATTGTGACATCCAGGGGACCCCCTTTGTCCCCAGGGCCCATTGTGGCACCATGAGGACCCTCTTTGTCACTGGAGCCCATTGTGACATCCCAGGACCCCCCTTTGTCCCCAGGGCCCATTGTGACATCCTGGGGACCCTCCTTGTCCCCAGAGCCCATTGTGACATCCCAGGACCCCACTTTGTCCCCAGGGCTTATTGTGACACCATGGGGATCTCCCTTGTCCCCAGGGCCCATTGTGACATCCCATGACCCCCCTTTGTCCCCAGTGCTATTGTGAAATCCTGGGGACCCCTTTTGTCCCCAGGGCCCATTGTGGCACCATTGGCAACCTCTTTGTCACTGGGGGCCATTGTGACATTCCAGGATTCCACTTTGACCCCAGGGCTCGTTCTGACACCTTGGGGACTCCCATTGTCCCCAGGGCCCATTGTGACATCCTGGGCAACCCCATTGTCCCCAGGGCCCATTGTGACATCTGGGGGTCGCCCTTGTCCCCAGGACCCATCGTGGCACCGTGGGGACCCTCCTTGTCACTTGGGCCCATTGTGACACTATGGGGACCCCCCCTTTGTCCCCAGTGCCCATTGTGACATTCTGCGGACCCCCCTTTGTCCCCAGGGCCCATTGTGACCTTCAGGGGACCCACCATTGTCCTCAGGGCCCATTGTGAGGTCCCAGGACCCCCCAATGTCCCCAGGACCGATTGTGACATTCAGGGGATCGCCTTTGTCACTGGGGCCCATTGTGACACCATGGAGACCCCCGCTTGTCCTCAGGGTCCATTGTGACATCCTGGGCACCCCCCATTTTCCCCAGGACCCATTGTGACATCCTGGCCATCCCCTTGCTCCCAGGGCCTGTTGTGGCACCATGGGGACACCCCCTTTGTCCCCAGGGCCCATTGTGACATCCCAGGACCCCCCTTTGTCCCCAGGGCCCATTGTAGCACCATGGGGACCCCCTTTGACCCCAGGGCCCATTGTGGCACCATGGCAACCCCTTTTGTCCCCAGGGCCCATTGTGACATTCTTGGACCCCACTTTGTCCCCAGGGCCTATTGTGACACCATGGGGACCCCTCCTTGTCACTTGGGGACCCATTGTGACACCATGGGGACCCCCCCTTGTCCTCAGGACTCATTCTCACATCCGGGACACCCCCCATTGTCCCCAGGGCCCATTGTGACATCCACTGCACTACCTTGTCCCCAGGGCCCATTGTGACATTCAGGGGACCCCTCTTTGTCCCCAGGGCCCATTGTGACATCCTAGGGACCCCCCCTTGTCCCAAGGGCCCATTGTGACGTCCCAGGACCCCCCATTGTCCCCAGGGCCCATTGTGACATGCTGGGGACGCTCTTTGTCCCCAGGGCCCATTGTGACATCCTGGGGACCCTCCTTGTCCCCAGAGCCCATTGTGACATCCAGGGGACACCCTTTGTCCCCAGGGCCCATTGTGGCACCATGAGGACCCTCTTTGTCACTGGAGCCCATTGTGACATCCCAGGACCCCCCTTTGTCCCCAGGGCCCATTGTGACATCCTGGGGACCCTCCTTGTCCCCAGAGCCCATTGTGACATCCCACGACCCCACTTTGTCCCCAGGGCTTATTGTGACACCATGGGGATCTCCCTTGTCCCCAGGGCCCATTGTGACATCCCATGACCCCCCTTTGTCCCCAGTGCTATTGTGAAATCCTGGGGACCCCTTTTGTCCCCAGGGCCCATTATGACACCATGGGGAACCCCTTTGTCACTGGGGGCCATTGTGACATTCCAGGATTCCACTTTGTCCCCAGGGCTCGTTCTGTCACCTTGGGGACTCCCATTGTCCCCAGGGCCCATTGTGACATCCTGGGCAACCCCATTGTCCCCAGGGCCCATTGTGACATCTGGGGGACGCCCTTGTCCCCAGGACCCATCGTGGCACCGTGGGGACCCTCCTTGTCACTTGAGCCCATTGTGACACCAAGGGGACGCCCCCCTTTGTCCCCAGTGCCCATTGTGACATCCTGCGGACCCCCGTTTGTCCCGAGGGCCCATTGTGACATTCAGGGGACCCACCATTGTCCTCAGGGCCCATTGTGAGGTCCGAGGACCCTCCATGGTCCCCAGGGCCCATTGTGACATCCTCGGCACCCCCTTGTGCCCAGGGCCCATTGTGACATTCAGGGGACCCCTCTTTGTCCCCAGGGCCCATTGTGAGATCCTGGGGACCCCCCCTTGTCCCCAGGGCCCATTGTGACGTCCCAGGACCCGCCATTGTCCCCAGGGCCCATTGTGACATCCTGGGGATCCCTCCTTGTCCCCAGGACCCATTGTGACGTCCCAGGACCCCCCATTGTCCCCAGGGCCCATTGTGACATTCAGGGGCCCCCGTTTGTCACGGGGGCCCATTGTGACATCCCAGGACCCCACATTGTCCCCAGGGCCCATTGTGACATTCAGGGGACCCCACATTGTCCCCAGGACCTATTGTGACATCCTGGGGACCCCACTTGTCCCCAGGACCCATTGTGACACTATGCGGACCCCCCCTTGTGTCCAGGGCCCATTGTGACACCGTGGGTACCCCCCTTGTCCGCAGGGCTCATTGTGACATCCCAGGACCCCCTGTTGTCCCCAGGGCCCATGGTGACATCCTGGGGACGCCCTTTGTCCCCAGTGCCCATTTTGACACCGTCGACACCCCCCTTTGTCCCCAGAGCCCATTGTGACATCCAGGGGACCCCCTTTGTCCCCAGGGCCCATTGTGGCACCATGAGGACCCTCTTTGTCACTGGGGCCCATTGTGACATCCCAGGACCCACCCTGGTCCCAAGGGCCCATTGTGACATCCGGGGGACCCACCTTGTCCTCATGGTCCACTGTGACAGCCCAGGAACTTACTTTGTCCCCAGGGCCCATTGCGATATCTGGGAGACCCCCTTGTCCCCAGGGCCCATTGTGAAACCATGGGGACCCCCCTTTGTCCCCAGGGCCCATTGTGACATCCTGGGGTCCCCCCCTTGTCCCCAGGGCCCGTTGAAATGTCCCAGGACCACCCTTTGTCCCCAGGGTTCATTGTGACATCCTGGGGACCCCATTTGTCCCCACGGCCCATTGTGGCACCATGGAGACCCCGTTTGTCACTGGGGCCCATTGTGACATCCCAGGACCCCACTTTGTCCCCAGGGCTTATTGTGACACCATGGGGATCTCCCTTGTCCCCAGGGCCCATTGTGACATCCCATGACCCCCCTTTATCCCCAGTGCTATTGTGAAATCCTGGGGACCCCTTTTGTCCCCAGGGCCCATTGTGGCACCATGGGGAACCCCTTTGTCACTGGGGGCCATTGTGACATTCCAGGATTCCACTTTGACCCCAGGGCTCGTTCTGACACCTTGGGGACTCCCATTGTCCCCAGGGCCCATTGTGACATCCTGGGCAACCCCATTGTCCCCAGGGCCCATTGTGACATCTGGGGGACGCCCTTGTCCCCAGGACCCATCGTGGCACCGTGGGGACCCTCCTTGTCACTTGGGCCCATTGTGACACCTTGGGGACCCCCCCTTTATCCCCAGTGCCCATTGTGACATCCTGCGGACCCCCCTTTGTCCCCAGGGCCCATTTTGACATTCAGGGGACCCACCATTGTCGTCAGGGCCCATTGTGAGGTCCCAGGACCCCCCATTGTCCCCAGGGCCCATTGTGACATACTCGGCACCCCCTTGTCCCCAGGGTCCATTGTGACACTATGGGGACCCCCCCTTTTGCCCAGGGCCCATTGTGACACCGTGGGTACCACCCTTGTCCCCAGGGCTCATTGTGACATCCCAGGACCCCCCATTGTCCCCATGGCCCATTGTGATATTCAGGGGACCCCCCTTGTCCCCAGGGCCCATTCTGACACCGTGGGGACCCCCTTTGTCCCCAGGGCCCATTGTGACATCCTGGGGACCCCCTTTGTCCCAAGACTTCATTGTGACATCCTGGGGTCCCCCCTTGTCCTCAGGGTCCATTGTGACAGGCCAGGACCTTACATTGTCCCCAGGGCCCATTGTGATATCTGGGGGACCCCCTTGTTCCCCAGGGCCCATTGTGACATCCTGGGGACCCCCCCTTGTCCCCAGGGCCCATTGTGACGTCCCAGGACCCCCCATTGTCCCCAGGGCCCATTGTGACATCCTGGGGATCCCTCCTTGTCCCCAGGGCCCATTGTGATGTCCCAGGACCCCCCATTGTCCCCAGGGCCCATTGTGACATCCTCTGCACCCCCTTGTCCCCAGGGCCCATTGTGACATTCAGGGGACCCCTCTTTGTCCCCAGGGCCCATTGTGAGATCCTGGGGACCCCCCCTTGTCCCCAGGGCCCATTGTGACGTCCCAGGACCCCCCATTGTCCCCAGGGCCCATTGTGACATCCTGGGGATCCCTCCTTTTCCCCAGGGCCCATTGTTGCGTCCCAGGACCCCCCATTGTCCCCAGGACCTATTGTGACATTCAGGGGACCCCCTTTGTCACTGGGGCCCATTGTGACACCATGGAGACCCCCGCTTGTCCTCAGGGTCCATTGTGACATCCTGGCCACCCCCTTGCTCCCAGGGCCCATTGTGGCACCATGGGGACACCGCCTTTGTCCCCAGGGCCCATTGTGAGATCCCAGGACCCCCCTTTGTCCCCAGGGTCCATTGTGACTTTCAGGGGACTCCACTTGTCCCCAGGACCCATTCTGATACCGTGGGGACCCCCTTTGTCCCCAGGGCCCATTGTGACATGCTGGGGACTCTCTTTGTCCCCAGCGCACATTGTGACATCCTGGGGACCCCCCCTTTGTCCCCAGGGCCCATTGTGACATGCTGGGGACCCTCCTTGTCCCCAGAGCCCATTATGACGTCCTGGGGACCCCCCCTTGTCCCCAGGGCCCATTGTGACGTCCCAGGACCCCCCATTGTCCCCAGGGCCCATTGTGATATGCTGGGGAGCCCTCTTTGTCCCCAGGGCCCATTGTGAAATTCAGGGGACCCCAACTTGCCCCAGGGCCCATTGTGACATCCTGGGGACCCCATTGTCACCAGAGCCCATTGTGATATCCTGGCGACCACCCTTTGTCCCCAGGGCCCATTGTGATATCCTGAGGACCGCCCTTTGTCCCCAGGGCCGATTTTGACATTCCGGGGACGCCTCTTTGTACCCAGGGCACACTGTGACATCCTGGGCACCCCCCCTTGTCACTGGGGCCCATTGTGACGTCCCAGGACCCCCCATTGTCCCCAGGGCCCATTGTGACATCCTGGGGACCCCACTTGTCCCCAGGACCCATTGTGACACTATGGGGACCCCCCCTTGTTCCCAGGGCCCATTGTGACACCGTGGGTACCACCCTTGTCCGCAGGGCCCATTGTGACATCCTGGGGACACCCCCTTGTCCCCAGGGCCCATTCTGATACCGTGGGGACCCCCTTTGTCCCCAGGGCCCATTGTGACATCCTGGGGACCCTCCTTGTCCCCAGAGTCCATTGTGACATCCAGGGGACCCCCTTTGTCCCCAGGGCCCATTGTGGCACCATAGGGACCCCTTTTGTCACTGGGGCCCATTGTGACATCCCAGGACCCCCCCTGGTTTCCAGGCCCCATTGTGACATCCTGGGGACCCCCTTTGTCCCAAGACTTCATTGTGACATCCTGGGGACCCCACATTGTCCCTAGGGCCCGTTGTGACATCCCAGGACCACCCATTGTCCCCAGGGCCCATTGTGACATCCTCGGGACCACCTTGTCCCCAAGGCCCATTGTGACATCCTGGGGACCCACCCTTGTCCCCAGGGCCCATTGTGACGTCCCATGACCCACCATTGTCTCCAGGGCCCATTGTGACATCCTGGGGATCCCTCCTTGTCCCCAGGGCCTATTGTGATGTCCCAGGACCCCCCATTGTCCGGAGGGCCCATTGTGACATCCTCTGCACCCCTTTGTCCCCAGGGCCCATTGTGACATTCAGGGGCCCCCGTTTGTCACTGGGGCCCATTGTGACATCCCAGGACCCCACATTGTCCCCAGGGCCCATTGTGACTTTCAGGGGACCCCACTTGTCCCCAGGACCCATTGTGATACTATAGGGACCCCCCCTTGTGCCCAGTGCCCATTGTGACACCGTGGGTACCACCCTTGTCCGCAGGGCCCATTGTGACATCCTGGGGACACCCCCTTGTCCCCAGGGCCCATTGTGACATCCTGGGAATCCCCCCTTGTCCCCAGGGCCCATTGTGACATCCTGGGAATCCCTCCTTATCCCCAGGGCCCATTGTGACATCCAGGGGACCCCCCCTTGTCCCCAGGGCCCATTGTGACGTCCCAGGACCCGCCATTGTCCCCAGGGCCCACTGTGACATCCTGGGGACACCCCCTTTGTCCCCAGTGCCCATTGTGACATCCTGCGGACCCCCCTTTGTCCCCAGGGCCCATTTTGATATTCAGGGGACCCACCATTGTCCTCAGGGCCCACTGTGAGGTCCAAGGACCCCCCATTGTCCCCAGGGCCCATTGTGACATCCTCGGCACCCCCTTGTCCCCAGGGCCCATTGTGACATTCAGGGGACCCCACATTGTCCCCAGGGCCCATTGTGACATCCTGGGGACCCCACTTGTCCCCAGGACCCATTGTGATACTATGGGGACCCCCCCTTGTGCCCAGGGCCCATTGTGACACCGTGGGTACCACCCTTGTCCGCAGGGCCCATTGTGACATCCTGGGGACACCCCCTTGTCCCCAGGGCCCATTCTGATACCGTGGGGACCCCCTTTGTCCCCAGGGCCCATTGTGACATCCTGGGGACCCTCCTTGTCCCCAGAGTCCATTGTGACATCCAGGGGACCCCCTTTGTCCCCAGGGCCCATTGTGGCACCATAGGGACCCCTTTTGTCACTGGGACCCATTGTGACATCCCAGGACCCCCCCTGGTTTCCAGGCCCCATTGTGACATCCTGGGGACCCCCTTTGTCCCAAGACTTCATTGTGACATCCTGGCGACCCCACATTGTCCCTAGGGCCCATTGTGACATCCCAGGACCCCCCATTGTCCCCAGGGCCCATTGTGACATCCTCGGGACCCCCTTGTCCCCAAGGCCCATTGTGACATCCTGGGGACCCACCCTTGTCCCCAGGGCCCATTGTGACGTCCCAGGACCCCCCATTGTCTCCAGGGCCCATTGTGACATCCTGGTGATCCCTCCTTGTCCCCAGGGCCTATTGTGATGTCCCAGGACAACCCATTGTCCCCAGGGCCCATTGTGACATCCTCTACACCCCCTTGTCCCCAGGGCCCATTGTGACATTCAGGGGACCCCTCTTTGTCCCCAGGGCCCATTGTGAGATCCTGGGGACCCCCCCTTGTCCCCAGGGCCCATTGTGACGTCCCAGGACCCCCCATTGTCCCCAGGGCCCATTGTGATATCCTCGGCACCCCCTTGTCCCCAGGGCCCATTGTGACATCCTGGGGACCCCCCCTTGTCCCCAGGGCCCATTGTGACGTCCCAGGACCCCCCATTGTCCCCAGGGCCCATTGTGACATCCTGGGGATCCCTCCTTGTCCTCAGGCCCCATTGTGATGTCCCAGGACCCCCCATTGTCCCCAGGGCCCATTGTGACATCCTCTGCACCCCCTTGTCCCCAGGGCCCATTGTGACATTCAGGGGACCCCTCTTTTTCCCCAGGGCCCATTGTGACATCCTGGGGACCCCCCCTTGTCCCCAGGGCCCATTGTGACGTCCCAGGACCCCCCATTGTCCCCAGGGCCCATTGTGACATTCAGGGGACCCCCCTTTGTCCCCAGGGCCCATTCTGATACCGTGGGGACCCCCTTTGTCCCCAGGGCCCATTGTGACATGCTGGGGACGCTCTTTGTCCCCAGGGCCCATTGTGACATCCTGGGGACCCTCCTTGTCCCCAGAGCCCATTGTGACATCCAGGGGACCCCCTTTGTCCCCAGGGCCCATTGTGGCACCATGAGGACCCTCTTTGTCACTGGAGCCCATTGTGACATCCCAGGACCCCCCTTTGTCCCCAGGGCCCATTGTGACATCCTGGGGACCCTCCTTGTCCCCAGAGCCCATTGTGACATCCCAGGACCCCACTTTGTCCCCAGGGCTTATTGTGACACCATGGGGATCTCCCTTGTCCCCAGGGCCCATTGTGACATCCCATGACCCCCCTTTGTCCCCAGTGCTATTGTGAAATCCTGGGGACCCCTTTTGTCCCCAGGGCCCATTGTGGCACCATTGGCAACCTCTTTGTCACTGGGGGCCATTGTGACATTCCAGGATTCCACTTTGACCCCAGGGCTCGTTCTGACACCTTGGGGACTCCCATTGTCCCCAGGGCCCATTGTGACATCCTGGGCAACCCCATTGTCCCCAGGGCCCATTGTGACATCTGGGGGTCGCCCTTGTCCCCAGGACCCATCGTGGCACCGTGGGGACCCTCCTTGTCACTTGGGCCCATTGTGACACTATGGGGACCCCCCCTTTGTCCCCAGTGCCCATTGTGACATTCTGCGGACCCCCCTTTGTCCCCAGGGCCCATTGTGACCTTCAGGGGACCCACCATTGTCCTCAGGGCCCATTGTGAGGTCCCAGGACCCCCCAATGTCCCCAGGACCGATTGTGACATTCAGGGGATCGCCTTTGTCACTGGGGCCCATTGTGACACCATGGAGACCCCCGCTTGTCCTCAGGGTCCATTGTGACATCCTGGGCACCCCCCATTTTCCCCAGGACCCATTGTGACATCCTGGCCATCCCCTTGCTCCCAGGGCCTGTTGTGGCACCATGGGGACACCCCCTTTGTCCCCAGGGCCCATTGTGACATCCCAGGACCCCCCTTTGTCCCCAGGGCCCATTGTAGCACCATGGGGACCCCCTTTGACCCCAGGGCCCATTGTGGCACCATGGCAACCCCTTTTGTCCCCAGGGCCCATTGTGACATTCTTGGACCCCACTTTGTCCCCAGGGCCTATTGTGACACCATGGGGACCCCTCCTTGTCACTTGGGGACCCATTGTGACACCATGGGGACCCCCCCTTGTCCTCAGGACTCATTCTCACATCCGGGACACCCCCCATTGTCCCCAGGGCCCATTGTGACATCCACTGCACTACCTTGTCCCCAGGGCCCATTGTGACATTCAGGGGACCCCTCTTTGTCCCCAGGGCCCATTGTGACATCCTAGGGACCCCCCCTTGTCCCAAGGGCCCATTGTGACGTCCCAGGACCCCCCATTGTCCCCAGGGCCCATTGTGACATGCTGGGGACGCTCTTTGTCCCCAGGGCCCATTGTGACATCCTGGGGACCCTCCTTGTCCCCAGAGCCCATTGTGACATCCAGGGGACACCCTTTGTCCCCAGGGCCCATTGTGGCACCATGAGGACCCTCTTTGTCACTGGAGCCCATTGTGACATCCCAGGACCCCCCTTTGTCCCCAGGGCCCATTGTGACATCCTGGGGACCCTCCTTGTCCCCAGAGCCCATTGTGACATCCCACGACCCCACTTTGTCCCCAGGGCTTATTGTGACACCATGGGGATCTCCCTTGTCCCCAGGGCCCATTGTGACATCCCATGACCCCCCTTTGTCCCCAGTGCTATTGTGAAATCCTGGGGACCCCTTTTGTCCCCAGGGCCCATTATGACACCATGGGGAACCCCTTTGTCACTGGGGGCCATTGTGACATTCCAGGATTCCACTTTGTCCCCAGGGCTCGTTCTGTCACCTTGGGGACTCCCATTGTCCCCAGGGCCCATTGTGACATCCTGGGCAACCCCATTGTCCCCAGGGCCCATTGTGACATCTGGGGGACGCCCTTGTCCCCAGGACCCATCGTGGCACCGTGGGGACCCTCCTTGTCACTTGAGCCCATTGTGACACCATGGGGACGCCCCCCTTTGTCCCCAGTGCCCATTGTGACATCCTGCGGACCCCCGTTTGTCCCGAGGGCCCATTGTGACATTCAGGGGACCCACCATTGTCCTCAGGGCCCATTGTGAGGTCCGAGGACCCTCCATGGTCCCCAGGGCCCATTGTGACATCCTCGTCACCCCCTTGTGCCCAGGGCCCATTGTGACATTCAGGGGACCCCTCTTTGTCCCCAGGGCCCATTGTGACATCCTGGGGACCCCCCCTTGTCCCCAGGGCCCATTGTGACGTCCCAGGACCCGCCATTGTCCCCAGGGCCCATTGTGACATCCTGGGGATCCCTCCTTGTCCCCAGGACCCATTGTGACGTCCCAGGACCCCCCATTGTCCCCAGGGCCCATTGTGACATTCAGGGGCCCCCGTTTGTCACGGGGGCCCATTGTGACATCCCAGGACCCCACATTGTCCCCAGGGCCCATTGTGACATTCAGGGGACCCCACATTGTCCCCAGGACCTATTGTGACATCCTGGGGACCCCACTTGTCCCCAGGACCCATTGTGACACTATGCGGACCCCCCCTTGTGTCCAGGGCCCATTGTGACACCGTGGGTACCCCCCTTGTCCGCAGGGCTCATTGTGACATCCCAGGACCCCCTGTTGTCCCCAGGGCCCATGGTGACATCCTGGGGACGCCCTTTGTCCCCAGTGCCCATTTTGACACCGTCGACACCCCCCTTTGTCCCCAGAGCCCATTGTGACATCCAGGGGACCCCCTTTGTCCCCAGGGCCCATTGTGGCACCATGAGGACCCTCTTTGTCACTGGGGCCCATTGTGACATCCCAGGACCCACCCTGGTCCCAAGGGCCCATTGTGACATCCGGGGGACCCACCTTGTCCTCATGGTCCACTGTGACAGCCCAGGAACTTACTTTGTCCCCAGGGCCCATTGCGATATCTGGGAGACCCCCTTGTCCCCAGGGCCCATTGTGAAACCATGGGGACCCCCCTTTGTCCCCAGGGCCCATTGTGACATCCTGGGGTCCCCCCCTTGTCCCCAGGGCCCGTTGAAATGTCCCAGGACCACCCTTTGTCCCCAGGGTTCATTGTGACATCCTGGGGACCCCATTTGTCCCCACGGCCCATTGTGGCACCATGGAGACCCCGTTTGTCACTGGGGCCCATTGTGACATCCCAGGACCCCACTTTGTCCCCAGGGCTTATTGTGACACCATGGGGATCTCCCTTGTCCCCAGGGCCCATTGTGACATCCCATGACCCCCCTTTATCCCCAGTGCTATTGTGAAATCCTGGGGACCCCTTTTGTCCCCAGGGCCCATTGTGGCACCATGGGGAACCCCTTTGTCACTGGGGGCCATTGTGACATTCCAGGATTCCACTTTGACCCCAGGGCTCGTTCTGACACCTTGGGGACTCCCATTGTCCCCAGGGCCCATTGTGACATCCTGGGCAACCCCATTGTCCCCAGGGCCCATTGTGACATCTGGGGGACGCCCTTGTCCCCAGGACCCATCGTGGCACCGTGGGGACCCTCCTTGTCACTTGGGCCCATTGTGACACCTTGGGGACCCCCCCTTTATCCCCAGTGCCCATTGTGACATCCTGCGGACCCCCCTTTGTCCCCAGGGCCCATTTTGACATTCAGGGGACCCACCATTGTCGTCAGGGCCCATTGTGAGGTCCCAGGACCCCCCATTGTCCCCAGGGCCCATTGTGACATACTCGGCACCCCCTTGTCCCCAGGGTCCATTGTGACACTATGGGGACCCCCCCTTTTGCCCAGGGCCCATTGTGACACCGTGGGTACCACCCTTGTCCCCAGGGCTCATTGTGACATCCCAGGACCCCCCATTGTCCCCATGGCCCATTGTGATATTCAGGGGACCCCCCTTGTCCCCAGGGCCCATTCTGACACCGTGGGGACCCCCTTTGTCCCCAGGGCCCATTGTGACATCCTGGGGACCCCCTTTGTCCCAAGACTTCATTGTGACATCCTGGGGTCCCCCCTTGTCCTCAGGGTCCATTGTGACAGGCCAGGACCTTACATTGTCCCCAGGGCCCATTGTGATATCTGGGGGACCCCCTTGTTCCCCAGGGCCCATTGTGACATCCTGGGGACCCCCCCTTGTCCCCAGGGCCCATTGTGACGTCCCAGGACCCCCCATTGTCCCCAGGGCCCATTGTGACATCCTGGGGATCCCTCCTTGTCCCCAGGGCCCATTGTGATGTCCCAGGACCCCCCATTGTCCCCAGGGCCCATTGTGACATCCTCTGCACCCCCTTGTCCCCAGGGCCCATTGTGACATTCAGGGGACCCCTCTTTGTCCCCAGGGCCCATTGTGAGATCCTGGGGACCCCCCCTTGTCCCCAGGGCCCATTGTGACGTCCCAGGACCCCCCATTGTCCCCAGGGCCCATTGTGACATCCTGGGGATCCCTCCTTTTCCCCAGGGCCCATTGTTGCGTCCCAGGACCCCCCATTGTCCCCAGGACCTATTGTGACATTCAGGGGACCCCCTTTGTCACTGGGGCCCATTGTGACACCATGGAGACCCCCGCTTGTCCTCAGGGTCCATTGTGACATCCTGGCCACCCCCTTGCTCCCAGGGCCCATTGTGGCACCATGGGGACACCGCCTTTGTCCCCAGGGCCCATTGTGACATCCTGGGGACCCCCCCTTTGTCCCCAGGGCCCATTGTGACATGCTGGGGACCCTCCTTGTCCCC
Organism: Patagioenas fasciata; assembly: GCF_037038585.1. Lineage (NCBI taxonomy): Eukaryota > Metazoa > Chordata > Aves > Columbiformes > Columbidae > Patagioenas > Patagioenas fasciata. The sequence continues at coordinate 55,637,785 of NC_092525.1, forward strand.
AGAGCCCATTATGACGTCCTGGGGACCCCCCCTTGTCCCCAGGGCCCATTGTGACGTCCCAGGACCCCCCATTGTCCCCAGGGCCCATTGTGATATGCTGGGGAGCCCTCTTTGTCCCCAGGGCCCATTGTGAAATTCAGGGGACCCCAACTTGCCCCAGGGCCCATTGTGACATCCTGGGGACCCCATTGTCACCAGAGCCCATTGTGATATCCTGGCGACCACCCTTTGTCCCCAGGGCCCATTGTGATATCCTGAGGACCGCCCTTTGTCCCCAGGGCCGATTTTGACATTCCGGGGACGCCTCTTTGTACCCAGGGCACACTGTGACATCCTGGGCACCCCCCCTTGTCACTGGGGCCCATTGTGACGTCCCAGGACCCCCCATTGTCCCCAGGGCCCATTGTGACATCCTGGGGATCCCTCCTTGTCCCCAGGGCCCATTGTGACGTCCCAGGACCCCCGATTGTTCCCAGGACCCATTGTGACATTCAGGGGGCCCCTTTGTCACTGGGGCCCATTGTGACATCCCAGGACCCCACATTGTCCCCAGGACACATTGTCACATCCTGGGGACCCCACTTGTCCCCAGGGCCCATTGTGACACCGTGGGTACCACCCTTGTCTGCAGGGCTCATTGTGACATCCCAGGACCCCCCTTTTTCCCCAGGGCCCATTCTGATACCGTGGGGATCCCCTTTGTCCCCAGAGTCCATTGTGACATCCAGGGGACCCCCTTTGTCCCCAGGGCCCATTGTGACATCGCAGGACCCCCCTGGGCCCCAGGGCGCATTTTGACATCCTGGGGATGCCCCCTTGTCAACGGGGCCCATTGTGACGTCCCAGGACCCCCCATTGTGTCCAGGGCCCATTGTGACATCCTGGGGATCCCTGCTTGGCCCCACGGCCCATTGTGACGTCTTAGGACCCCCCGTTGTCCCCAGGGCCCATTGTGACATCCTGGGGACCCCACATTGTCCCCAGGGCCCATTGTGACATCCCAGGACCCCCCATTGTCCCCAGGGCCCATTGTGACATCCTCGGGACCACCTTGTCCCCAAGGCCCATTGTGACATCCTGGGGACCCACCCTTGTCCCCAGGGCCCATTGTGACGTCCCATGACCCCCCATTGTCTCCAGGGCCCATTGTGACATCCTGGGGATCCCTCCTTGTCCCCAGGGCCTATTGTGATGTCCCAGGACCCCCCATTGTCCCCAGGGCCCATTGTGACATCCTCTGCACCCCCTTGTCCCCAGGGCCCATTGTGACATTCAGGGGCCCCCGTTTGTCACTGGGGCCCATTGTGACATCCCAGGACCCCACATTGTCCCCAGGGCCCATTGTGACTTTCAGGGGACCCCACTTGTCCCCAGGACCCATTGTGATACTATAGGGACCCCCCCTTGTGCCCAGTGCCCATTGTGACACCGTGGGTACCACCCTTGTCCGCAGGGCCCATTGTGACATCCTGGGGACACCCCCTTGTCCCCAGGGCCCATTGTGACATCCTGGGAATCCCCCCTTGTCCCCAGGGCCCATTGTGACATCCTGGGAATCCCTCCTTATCCCCAGGGCCCATTGTGACATCCAGGGGACCCCCCCTTGTCCCCAGGGCCCATTGTGACGTCCCAGGACCCGCCATTGTCCCCAGGGCCCACTGTGACATCCTGGGGACACCCCCTTTGTCCCCAGTGCCCATTGTGACATCCTGCGGACCCCCCTTTGTCCCCAGGGCCCATTTTGATATTCAGGGGACCCACCATTGTCCTCAGGGCCCACTGTGAGGTCCAAGGACCCCCCATTGTCCCCAGGGCCCATTGTGACATCCTCGGCACCCCCTTGTCCCCAGGGCCCATTGTGACATTCATGGGACCCCACATTGTCCCCAGGGCCCATTGTGACATCCTGGGGACCCCACTTGTCCCCAGGACCCATTGTGATACTATGGGGACCCCCCCTTGTGCCCAGGGCCCATTGTGACACCGTGGGTACCACCCTTGTCCGCAGGGCCCATTGTGACATCCTGGGGACACCCCCTTGTCCCCAGGGCCCATTCTGATACCGTGGGGACCCCCTTTGTCCCCAGGGCCCATTGTGACATCCTGGGGACCCTCCTTGTCCCCAGAGTCCATTGTGACATCCAGGGGACCCCCTTTGTCCCCAGGGCCCATTGTGGCACCATAGGGACCCCTTTTGTCACTGGGACCCATTGTGACATCCCAGGACCCCCCCTGGTTTCCAGGCCCCATTGTGACATCCTGGGGACCCCCTTTGTCCCAAGACTTCATTGTGACATCCTGGCGACCCCACATTGTCCCTAGGGCCCATTGTGACATCCCAGGACCCCCCATTGTCCCCAGGGCCCATTGTGACATCCTCGGGACCCCCTTGTCCCCAAGGCCCATTGTGACATCCTGGGGACCCACCCTTGTCCCCAGGGCCCATTGTGACGTCCCAGGACCCCCCATTGTCTCCAGGGCCCATTGTGACATCCTGGTGATCCCTCCTTGTCCCCAGGGCCTATTGTGATGTCCCAGGACAACCCATTGTCCCCAGGGCCCATTGTGACATCCTCTACACCCCCTTGTCCCCAGGGCCCATTGTGACATTCAGGGGACCCCTCTTTGTCCCCAGGGCCCATTGTGAGATCCTGGGGACCCCCCCTTGTCCCCAGGGCCCATTGTGACGTCCCAGGACCCCCCATTGTCCCCAGGGCCCATTGTGATATCCTCGGCACCCCCTTGTCCCCAGGGCCCATTGTGACATCCTGGGGACCCCCCCTTGTCCCCAGGGCCCATTGTGACGTCCCAGGACCCCCCATTGTCCCCAGGGCCCATTGTGACATCCTGGGGATCCCTCCTTGTCCTCAGGCCCCATTGTGATGTCCCAGGACCCCCCATTGTCCCCAGGGCCCATTGTGACATCCTCTGCACCCCCTTGTCCCCAGGGCCCATTGTGACATTCAGGGGACCCCTCTTTTTCCCCAGGGCCCATTGTGACATCCTGGGGACCCCCCCTTGTCCCCAGGGCCCATTGTGACGTCCCAGGACCCCCCATTGTCCCCAGGGCCCATTGTGACATTCAGGGGACCCCCCTTTGTCCCCAGGGCCCATTCTGATACCGTGGGGACCCCCTTTGTCCCCAGGGCCCATTGTGACATGCTGGGGACGCTCTTTGTCCCCAGGGCCCATTGTGACATCCTGGGGACCCTCCTTGTCCCCAGAGCCCATTGTGACATCCAGGGGACCCCCTTTGTCCCCAGGGCCCATTGTGGCACCATGAGGACCCTCTTTGTCACTGGAGCCCATTGTGACATCCCAGGACCCCCCTTTGTCCCCAGGGCCCATTGTGACATCCTGGGTACCCTCCTTGTCCCCAGAGCCCATTGTGACATCCCAGGACCCCACTTTGTCCCCAGGGCTTATTGTGACACCATGGGGATCTCCCTTGTCCCCAGGGCCCATTGTGACATCCCATGACCCCCCTTTGTCCCCAGTGCTATTGTGAAATCCTGGGGACCCCTTTTGTCCCCAGGGCCCATTGTGGCACCATTGGCAACCTCTTTGTCACTGGGGGCCATTGTGACATTCCAGGATTCCACTTTGACCCCAGGGCTCGTTCTGACACCTTGGGGACTCCCATTGTCCCCAGGGCCCATTGTGACATCCTGGGCAACCCCATTGTCCCCAGGGCCCATTGTGACATCTGGGGGTCGCCCTTGTCCCCAGGACCCATCGTGGCACCGTGGGGACCCTCCTTGTCACTTGGGCCCATTGTGACACTATGGGGACCCCCCCTTTGTCCCCAGTGCCCATTGTGACATTCTGCGGACCCCCCTTTGTCCCCAGGGCCCATTGTGACCTTCAGGGGACCCACCATTGTCCTCAGGGCCCATTGTGAGGTCCCAGGACCCCCCAATGTCCCCAGGACCGATTGTGACATTCAGGGGATCGCCTTTGTCACTGGGGCCCATTGTGACACCATGGAGACCCCCGCTTGTCCTCAGGGTCCATTGTGACATCCTGGGCACCCCCCATTTTCCCCAGGACCCATTGTGACATCCTGGCCATCCCCTTGCTCCCAGGGCCTGTTGTGGCACCATGGGGACACCCCCTTTGTCCCCAGGGCCCATTGTGACATCCCAGGACCCCCCTTTGTCCCCAGGGCCCATTGTAGCACCATGGGGACCCCCTTTGACCCCAGGGCCCATTGTGGCACCATGGCAACCCCTTTTGTCCCCAGGGCCCATTGTGACATTCTTGGACCCCACTTTGTCCCCAGGGCCTATTGTGACACCATGGGGACCCCTCCTTGTCACTTGGGGACCCATTGTGACACCATGGGGACCCCCCCTTGTCCTCAGGACTCATTCTCACATCCGGGACACCCCCCATTGTCCCCAGGGCCCATTGTGACATCCACTGCACTACCTTGTCCCCAGGGCCCATTGTGACATTCAGGGGACCCCTCTTTGTCCCCAGGGCCCATTGTGACATCCTAGGGACCCCCCCTTGTCCCAAGGGCCCATTGTGACGTCCCAGGACCCCCCATTGTCCCCAGGGCCCATTGTGACATGCTGGGGACGCTCTTTGTCCCCAGGGCCCATTGTGACATCCTGGGGACCCTCCTTGTCCCCAGAGCCCATTGTGACATCCAGGGGACACCCTTTGTCCCCAGGGCCCATTGTGGCACCATGAGGACCCTCTTTGTCACTGGAGCCCATTGTGACATCCCAGGACCCCCCTTTGTCCCCAGGGCCCATTGTGACATCCTGGGGACCCTCCTTGTCCCCAGAGCCCATTGTGACATCCCACGACCCCACTTTGTCCCCAGGGCTTATTGTGACACCATGGGGATCTCCCTTGTCCCCAGGGCCCATTGTGACATCCCATGACCCCCCTTTGTCCCCAGTGCTATTGTGAAATCCTGGGGACCCCTTTTGTCCCCAGGGCCCATTATGACACCATGGGGAACCCCTTTGTCACTGGGGGCCATTGTGACATTCCAGGATTCCACTTTGTCCCCAGGGCTCGTTCTGTCACCTTGGGGACTCCCATTGTCCCCAGGGCCCATTGTGACATCCTGGGCAACCCCATTGTCCCCAGGGCCCATTGTGACATCTGGGGGACGCCCTTGTCCCCAGGACCCATCGTGGCACCGTGGGGACCCTCCTTGTCACTTGAGCCCATTGTGACACCATGGGGACGCCCCCCTTTGTCCCCAGTGCCCATTGTGACATCCTGCGGACCCCCGTTTGTCCCGAGGGCCCATTGTGACATTCAGGGGACCCACCATTGTCCTCAGGGCCCATTGTGAGGTCCGAGGACCCTCCATGGTCCCCAGGGCCCATTGTGACATCCTCGGCACCCCCTTGTGCCCAGGGCCCATTGTGACATTCAGGGGACCCCTCTTTGTCCCCAGGGCCCATTGTGACATCCTGGGGACCCCCCCTTGTCCCCAGGGCCCATTGTGACGTCCCAGGACCCGCCATTGTCCCCAGGGCCCATTGTGACATCCTGGGGATCCCTCCTTGTCCCCAGGACCCATTGTGACGTCCCAGGACCCCCCATTGTCCCCAGGGCCCATTGTGACATTCAGGGGCCCCCGTTTGTCACGGGGGCCCATTGTGACATCCCAGGACCCCACATTGTCCCCAGGGCCCATTGTGACATTCAGGGGACCCCACATTGTCCCCAGGACCTATTGTGACATCCTGGGGACCCCACTTGTCCCCAGGACCCATTGTGACACTATGCGGACCCCCCCTTGTGTCCAGGGCCCATTGTGACACCGTGGGTACCCCCCTTGTCCGCAGGGCTCATTGTGACATCCCAGGACCCCCTGTTGTCCCCAGGGCCCATGGTGACATCCTGGGGACGCCCTTTGTCCCCAGTGCCCATTTTGACACCGTCGACACCCCCCTTTGTCCCCAGAGCCCATTGTGACATCCAGGGGACCCCCTTTGTCCCCAGGGCCCATTGTGGCACCATGAGGACCCTCTTTGTCACTGGGGCCCATTGTGACATCCCAGGACCCACCCTGGTCCCAAGGGCCCATTGTGACATCCGGGGGACCCACCTTGTCCTCATGGTCCACTGTGACAGCCCAGGAACTTACTTTGTCCCCAGGGCCCATTGCGATATCTGGGAGACCCCCTTGTCCCCAGGGCCCATTGTGAAACCATGGGGACCCCCCTTTGTCCCCAGGGCCCATTGTGACATCCTGGGGTCCCCCCCTTGTCCCCAGGGCCCGTTGAAATGTCCCAGGACCACCCTTTGTCCCCAGGGTTCATTGTGACATCCTGGGGACCCCATTTGTCCCCACGGCCCATTGTGGCACCATGGAGACCCCGTTTGTCACTGGGGCCCATTGTGACATCCCAGGACCCCACTTTGTCCCCAGGGCTTATTGTGACACCATGGGGATCTCCCTTGTCCCCAGGGCCCATTGTGACATCCCATGACCCCCCTTTATCCCCAGTGCTATTGTGAAATCCTGGGGACCCCTTTTGTCCCCAGGGCCCATTGTGGCACCATGGGGAACCCCTTTGTCACTGGGGGCCATTGTGACATTCCAGGATTCCACTTTGACCCCAGGGCTCGTTCTGACACCTTGGGGACTCCCATTGTCCCCAGGGCCCATTGTGACATCCTGGGCAACCCCATTGTCCCCAGGGCCCATTGTGACATCTGGGGGACGCCCTTGTCCCCAGGACCCATCGTGGCACCGTGGGGACCCTCCTTGTCACTTGGGCCCATTGTGACACCTTGGGGACCCCCCCTTTATCCCCAGTGCCCATTGTGACATCCTGCGGACCCCCCTTTGTCCCCAGGGCCCATTTTGACATTCAGGGGACCCACCATTGTCGTCAGGGCCCATTGTGAGGTCCCAGGACCCCCCATTGTCCCCAGGGCCCATTGTGACATACTCGGCACCCCCTTGTCCCCAGGGTCCATTGTGACACTATGGGGACCCCCCCTTTTGCCCAGGGCCCATTGTGACACCGTGGGTACCACCCTTGTCCCCAGGGCTCATTGTGACATCCCAGGACCCCCCATTGTCCCCATGGCCCATTGTGATATTCAGGGGACCCCCCTTGTCCCCAGGGCCCATTCTGACACCGTGGAGACCCCCTTTGTCCCCAGGGCCCATTGTGACATCCTGGGGACCCCCTTTGTCCCAAGACTTCATTGTGACATCCTGGGGTCCCCCCTTGTCCTCAGGGTCCATTGTGACAGGCCAGGACCTTACATTGTCCCCAGGGCCCATTGTGATATCTGGGGGACCCCCTTGTTCCCCAGGGCCCATTGTGACATCCTGGGGACCCCCCCTTGTCCCCAGGGCCCATTGTGACGTCCCAGGACCCCCCATTGTCCCCAGGGCCCATTGTGACATCCTGGGGATCCCTCCTTGTCCCCAGGGCCCATTGTGATGTCCCAGGACCCCCCATTGTCCCCAGGGCCCATTGTGACATCCTCTGCACCCCCTTGTCCCCAGGGCCCATTGTGACATTCAGGGGACCCCTCTTTGTCCCCAGGGCCCATTGTGAGATCCTGGGGACCCCCCCTTGTCCCCAGAGCCCATTGTGACGTCCCAGGACCCCCCATTGTCCCCAGGGCCCATTGTGACATCCTGGGGATCCCTCCTTTTCCCCAGGGCCCATTGTGACGTCCCAGGACCCCCCATTGTCCCCAGGACCTATTGTGACATTCAGGGGACCCCCTTTGTCACTGGGGCCCATTGTGACACCATGGAGACCCCCGCTTGTCCTCAGGGTCCATTGTGACATCCTGGCCACCCCCTTGCTCCCAGGGCCCATTGTGGCACCATGGGGACACCGCCTTTGTCCCCAGGGCCCATTGTGAGATCCCAGGACCCCCCTTTGTCCCCAGGGTCCATTGTGACTTTCAGGGGACTCCACTTGTCCCCAGGACCCATTCTGATACCGTGGGGACCCCCTTTGTCCCCAGGGCCCATTGTGACATGCTGGGGACTCTCTTTGTCCCCAGCGCACATTGTGACATCCTGGGGACCCCCCCTTTGTCCCCAGGGCCCATTGTGACATGCTGGGGACCCTCCTTGTCCCCAGAGCCCATTATGACGTCCTGGGGACCCCCCCTTGTCCCCAGGGCCCATTGTGACGTCCCAGGACCCCCCATTGTCCCCAGGGCCCATTGTGATATGCTGGGGAGCCCTCTTTGTCCCCAGGGCCCATTGTGAAATTCAGGGGACCCCAACTTGCCCCAGGGCCCATTGTGACATCCTGGGGACCCCATTGTCACCAGAGCCCATTGTGATATCCTGGCGACCACCCTTTGTCCCCAGGGCCCATTGTGATATCCTGAGGACCGCCCTTTGTCCCCAGGGCCGATTTTGACATTCCGGGGACGCCTCTTTGTACCCAGGGCACACTGTGACATCCTGGGCACCCCCCCTTGTCACTGGGGCCCATTGTGACGTCCCAGGACCCCCCATTGTCCCCAGGGCCCATTGTGACATCCTGGGGATCCCTCCTTGTCCCCAGGGCCCATTGTGACGTCCCAGGACCCCCGATTGTTCCCAGGACCCATTGTGACATTCAGGGGGCCCCTTTGTCACTGGGGCCCATTGTGACATCCCAGGAACCCACATTGTCCCCAGGACACATTGTCACATCCTGGGGACCCCACTTGTCCCCAGGGCCCATTGTGACACCGTGGGTACCACCCTTGTCTGCAGGGCTCATTGTGACATCCCAGGACCCCCCTTTTTCCCCAGGGCCCATTCTGATACCGTGGGGATCCCCTTTGTCCCCAGAGTCCATTGTGACATCCAGGGGACCCCCTTTGTCCCCAGGGCCCATTGTGACATCGCAGGACCCCCCTGGGCCCCAGGGCGCATTTTGACATCCTGGGGATGCCCCCTTGTCAACGGGGCCCATTGTGACGTCCCAGGACCCCCCATTGTGTCCAGGGCCCATTGTGACATCCTGGGGATCCCTGCTTGGCCCCACGGCCCATTGTGACGTCTTAGGACCCCCCGTTGTCCCCAGGGCCCATTGTGACATCCTGGGGACCCCCCCTTGTCCCCAGGGCCCATTGTGACATCCTGGGGATCCCTGCTTGGCCCCAGGGCCCATTGTGACGTCTTAGGACCCCCCGTTGTCCCCAGGGCCGATTGTGACATCCTGGGGACCCCCCCTTGTCCCCAGGGCGCATTGTGACATCCTGGGGATCCCTCCTTGTCCCCAGGGCCCATTGTGACATCCCAGGACCCCCCACTGTCCTCAGGACCCATTGTAACATTCAGGGGACCACCTTTGTCACTGGGGCCCATTGTGACATCCCAGGACCCCACATTGTCCCCAGGGCCCATTGTGACATCCTGGGGACCCCATTTTCCCCAGGACCCATTGTGACACTATGGGTACCCCCCCTTGTTCCCAGGGCCCATTGTGACATCCTGGAGACCCACCCTTGTCTCCAGGGCCACTTGTGACGTCCCAGGACCCCCCATTGTTCCCAGAGCCATTGTGATGTCCGTGGGAGCCCCCTCTCTTCCCAGGGCTCATTGTGACTCTCAGGGGACCCCACCTTGTCCCCAGGGCTGATTGTGACGTCCTAGGGCCCCTCTGTGTCCCCAGGGCCCATTGTGACGTCCCAGGACACCCATTGTCCCCAGGGCCCATTGTGACATCCTGGGGTCCCCCCTTTGTCCCCAGGGCCCATTGAAATGTCCCAGGACCACCGTTTGTCCCCAGGGTTCATTGTGACATCCTGGCGACCCCATTTGTCCCCACGGCCCATTGTGGCACCATGGGGACCCCGTTTGTCACTGGGGCCCATTGTGACATCCCAGGACCCCACTTTGTCCCCAGGGCTTATTGTGACACCATGGGGATCTCCCTTGTCCCCAGGGCCCATTGTTACATCCCATGACCCCCCTTTATCCCCAGTGCTATTGTGAAATCCTGGGGACCCCTTTTGTCCCCAGGGCCCACTGTGACATCTGGGGAACGCCCTTGTCCCCAGGACCCATCGTGGCACTGTGGGGACCCTCCTTGTCACTTGGGCCCATTGTGACACCATGGGGACCCCCTCTTTGTCTCCAGTACCCATTGTGACATCCTGGGGACCCCACATTGTCCCCAGGGCCCATTGTGACATCCCAGGACCCCCCATTGTCCCCAGGGCCCATTGTGACATCCTCGGGACCACCTTGTCCCCAAGGCCCATTGTGACATCCTGGGGACCCACCCTTGTCCCCAGGGCCCATTGTGACGTCCCAGGACCCCCCATTGTCTCCAGGGCCCATTGTGACATCCTGGGGATCCCTCCTTGTCCCCAGGGCCTATTGTGATGTCCCAGGACCCCCCATTGTCCCCAGGGCCCATTGTGACATCCTCTGCACCCCCTTGTCCCCAGGGCCCATTGTGACATTCAGGGGCCCCCGTTTGTCACTGGGGCCCATTGTGACATCCCAGGACCCCACATTGTCCCCAGGGCCCATTGTGACTTTCAGGGGACCCCACTTGTCCCCAGGACCCATTGTGATACTATAGGGACCCCCCCTTGTGCCCAGTGCCCATTGTGACACCGTGGGTACCACCCTTGTCCCCAGGGCCCATTGTGACATCCTGGGAATCCCCCCTTGTCCCCAGGGCCCATTGTGACATCCTGGGAATCCCTCCTTATCCCCAGGGCCCATTGTGACATCCAGGGGACCCCCCCTTGTCCCCAGGGCCCATTGTGACGTCCCAGGACCCGCCATTGTCCCCAGGGCCCACTGTGACATCCTGGGGACACCCCCTTTGTCCCCAGTGCCCATTGTGACATCCTGCGGACCCCCCTTTGTCCCCAGGGCCCATTTTGACATTCAGGGGACCCACCATTGTCCTCAGGGCCCACTGTGAGGTCCCAGGACCCCCCATTGTCCCCAGGGCCCACTGTGACATCCTCGGCACCCCCTTGTCCCCCGGGCCCATTGTGACATTCAGGGGACCCCACATTGTCCCCAGGGCCCATTGTGACATCCTGGGGACCCCACTTGTCCCCAGGACCCATTGTGACACTATGGGGAACCCCCTTGTGCCCAGGGCCCATTGTTACACCGTGGGTACCACCCTTGTCCGCAGGGCCCATTGTGACATCCTGGGGACACCCCCTTGTCCCCAGGGCCCATTCTGATACCGTGGGGACCCCCTTTGTCCCCAGGGCCCATTGTGACATCCTGGGGACCCTCCTTGTCCCCAGAGTCCATTGTGACATCCAGGGGACCCCCCCTTGTCCCCAGGGCCCATTGTGACGTCCCAGGACCCCCCATTGTCCCCAGGGCCCATTGTGACATCCTGGGGATCCCTCCTTGTCCGCAGGGCCCATTATGACGTCCCAGGACCCCCCATTGTCCCCAGGACCTATTGTGACATTCAGGGGACCCCCTTTGTCACTGGGGCCCATTGTGACACCATGGAGACCCCCGATTGTCCTCAGGGTCCATTGTGACATCCTGGGCACCCCCCATTTTCCCCAGGACCCATTGTGACATCCTGGCCATCCCCTTCCTCCCAGGGCCCATTGTGGCACCATGGGGACACCCCCTTTGTCCCCAGGGCCCATTGTGACATCCCAGGACCCCCCTTTGTCCCCAGGGCCCATTGTAGCACCATGGGGACCCCCTTTGACCCCAGGGCCCATTGTGGCACTATGGCAACCCCTTTTGTCCCCAGGGCCCATTGTGACATTCTTGGACCCCACTTTGTCCCCAGGGCCTATTGTGACACCATGGGGATCCCTCCTTGTCACTGGGGACCCATTATGACACCATGGGGACCCCCCTTGTCCTCAGGACTCATTCTCACATCCTGGACACCCCGCATTGTCCCCAGGGCCCATTGTGACATCCACTGCACCCCCTTGTCCCCAGGGCCCATTTTGACATTCAGGGGACCCCTCTTTGTCCCCAGGGCCCATTGTGACATCCTGGGGACTCCCCCTTGTCCCCAGGGCCCATTGTGACGTCCCAGGACCCCCCATTGTCCCCAGGGCCCATTGTGACATCCTGTGGATCCCTCCTTGTCCCCAGGGCCCATTGTGACGTCCCAGGACCCCCCATTGTCCCCAGGGCCCATTGTGATATGCTGGGGAGCCCTCTTTGTCCCCAGGGCCCATTTTGAAATTCAGGGGACCCCAACTTGTCCTCAGGGCCCATTCTGATATCCTGGGGACACTCTTTGTCCCCAGGGCCCATTGTGACATCCCAGGACCGCCTGTTGTCCCCAGGGCCCATTGTGACATCCTGGGGACCCCATTGCCACCAGAGCCCATTGTGATATCCTGGTGACCACCCTTTGTCCCCAGGGCCCATTGTGATATCCTGAGGACCGCCCTTTGTCCCCAGGGCCCATTGTGACGTCCCAGGACCCCCCATTGTCCCCAGGGCCCATTATGACATTCAGGAGACTCCACTTGTCCCCAGGACCCATTGTGACACTATAGGGACCCCCCCTTGTACCCAGTGCCCATTGTGACACCGTGGGTACCACCCTTGTCCGCAGGGCCCATTGTGACATCCTGGGGACACCCCCTTGTCCCCAGGGCCCATTGTGACATCCTGGGGATCCCTCCTTGTCCCCAGGGCCCATTGTGACGTCCCAGGACCCCCCATTGTCCCCAGGACCCATTGTGACATTCAGGGGACCCCCCCTTTGTCCCCAGGGCCCATTGTGACATCCTGGGGATCCCTCCTTGTCCCCAGGGCCCATTGTGAAATCCCAGGACCCCCCATTGTCCCCAGGGCCCATTGTGACATCCTGGGGATCCCTCCTTGTCCCCAGGGCCCATTGTGAAATCCCAGGACCCCACATTGTCCCCAGGGCCCATTGTGACATCCTGGGGACCCCCCCTTTGTCCCCAGTGCCCATTGTGACATCCTGCGGACCCCCCTTTGTCCCCAGGGCCCATTTTGACATTCAGGGGACCCACCATTGTCCTCAGGGCCCATTGTGAGGTCCCAGGACCCCCCATTGTCCCCAGGGCCCATTGTCACATACTCGGCACCCCCTTGTCCCCAGGGTCCATTGTGACACTATGGGGACCCCCCCTTGTGCCCAGGGCCCATTGTGACACCGTGGGTACCACCCTTGTCTGCAGGGCTCATTGTGACATCCCAGGACCCTCCATTGTCCCCAGGGCCCATTGTGACATTCAGGAGACCCCCCTTGTCCCCAGGGCCCACTCTGATACCGTGGGGACCCCCTTTGTCCCCAGAGCCCACTGTGACATGCTGGGGACGCTCTTTGTCCCCAGGGCCCATTGTGACATCCTGGGGACCCTCCTTGTCCCCAGAGCCCATTGTGACATCCAGGGGACCCCCTTTGTCCCCAGGGCCCATTGTGGCACCATAGGGACCCCCTTTGTCACTGGGGCCCATTCTGACATCCCAGGACCCCCCCTGGTCCCCAGGGCCCATTGTGACATCCTGGGGACCCCCTTTGTCCCAAGACTTCATTGTGACATCCTGGGGACCCCCCTTGTCCTCAGGGTCCATTGTGACAGCCCAGGACCTTACATTGTCCCCAGGGCCCATTGTGATATCTGGGGGACCCCCTTGTTCCCAAGGCCCATTGTGACATCCTGGGGACCCCCCCTTGTCCCCAGGGCCCATTGTGACATCCCAGGACCTTACTTTGTCCCCAGGGCCCATTGTGACATCCTGGGGACCCCCCCTTGTCCCCAGGGCCCATTGTGACGTCCCAGGACCCCCCATTGTCCCCAGGGCCCATTGTGACATCCTGGGGATCCCTCCTTGTCCCCAGGGCCCATTGTGACATCCCAGGACCCCCCATTTTCCCCAGGTCCCATTGTGACATCCTCTGCACCCCCTTGTCCCCAGGGCCCATTGTGACATCCTGGGGATCCCCCCTTGTCCCCAGGGCCCATTCTGACGTCCCAGGACCCCCCATTTTCCCCAGGACCCGTTGTGACATTCAGGGGCCCCCGTTTGTCACTGCGGCCCATTGTGACATCCCAGGACCCCACTTGTCCCCAGGACCCATTGTGACACTATAGGGACCCCCCCTTGTGCCCAGTGACCATTGTGGCACCGTGGGTACCACCCTTGTCCCCAGGGCCCATTGTGACATCCTGGGAATCCCTCCTTGTCCCCAGGGCCCATCGTGACGGCCCAGGTCCCCCGTTTTCCCCAGGGCCCATTGTGACATCCTCGGCACCCCCTTGTCCCCAAGGCCCATTGTGACATTCAGGGGACCCCTCTTTGTCCCCAGGGCCCATTGTGACATCCTGGGGACCCCCCCTTGTTCCCAGGGCCCACTGTGACGTCCCACGACCCGCCATTGTCCCCAGGGCCCTGTGTGACATCCTGGGGTGCCCTCCTTGTCCCCAGGGCCCATTGTGACGTCCCAGGACCCCCCATTGTCCCCGGGGCCCATTGTGACATTCAGGGGCCCCCGTTTGTCACTGGGGCCCATTGTGACATCCCAGGACCCCACATTGTCCCCAGGGCCCATTGTGACTTTCAGGGGACCCCACTTGTCCCCAGGAACCATTGTGACACTATAGGGACCCCCCCTTGTGCCCAGTGACCATTGTGACACCGTGAGTACCACCCTTGTCCCCAGGGCCCATTGTGACATGCTGGGAATCCCTCCTTGTCCCCAGGGCCCATTGTGACGTCCCAGGACCCCCCAGTGTCCCCGGGGCCCATTGTGACATTCAGGGGACCCCCTTTGTCACTGGGGCCCTTTGTGACATCCCAGGACCCCACATTGTCCCCAGGACCTATTGTGACATCCTGGGGACCCCACTTGTCCCCAGGACCCATTGTGACACTATGGGGACCCCCCCTTGTGCCCAGGGCCCATTTTGACACCGTCGACACCCGCCTTTGTCCCCAGAGCCTATTGTGACATCCAGGGGACCCCCTTTGTCCCCAGGGCCCATTGTGGCACCATGAGGACCCTCTTTGTCACTGGGGCCCATTGTGACATCCCAGGACCCCCCTGGTCCCCAGGGCCCATTGTGACATCCGGGGGACCCCCTTGTCCCCAGGGCCCATTGTGACACCATGGGGATCTCCCTTGTCCCCAGGGCCCATTGTGACATCCCACGACCCCCCTTTGTCCCCAGTGCTATTGTGAAATCCTGGGGACCCCTTTTGTCCCCAGGGCCCATTGTGGCACCATGGGGAACCCCTTTGTCACTGGGGGCCATTGTGACATTCCAGGATTCCACTTTGTCCCCAGGGTTCGTTCTGACACCTTGGGGACTCCCATTGTCCCCAGGGCCCATTGTGACATCCTGGGGACCCTCCTTGTCCCCAGAGCCCATTGTGACATCCAGGGGACCCCCTTTGTCCCCAGGGCCCATTGTGGCACCATAGGGACCCCCCTTGTCACTGGGGCCCATTGTGACATCCCACGACCCCCCCTGGTCCCCAGGGCCCATTGTGACATCCTGGGGAGCCCTTTGTCCCAAGACTTCATTGTGACATCCTGGGGACCCCCCTTGTTCTCAGGGTCCATTGTGACAGCCCAGGACCTTACATTGTCCCCAGGGCCCATTGTGATATCTGGGGGACCCCCTTGTTCCCAAGGCCCATTGTGACATCCTGGGGACCCCCCCTTGTCCCCAGGGCCCATTGTGACATCCCAGGACCTTACTTTGTCCCCAGGGCCCATTGTGACATCCTGGGGACCCCCCCTTGTCCCCAGGGCCCATTGTGACGTCCCAGGACCCCGCATTGTCCCCAGGGCCCATTGTGACATCCTGGGGATGCCTCCTTGTTTCCAGGGTCCATTGTGACATCCCAGGACCCCCCATTGTCCCCAGGGCCCATTGTGACATCCTCTGCACCCCGTTGTCCCCAGGGCCCATTGTGACATTCAGGGGACCCCTCTTTGTCCCCAGGGCCCATTGTGACATCCTGGGGACCCCCCCTTGTCCCCAGGGCCCGTTGTGATGTCCCAGGAACCCCCATTGTCCCCAGGGCCCATTGTGACATCCTGGGGATCCCTCCTTGTCCCCAGGGCCCATTGTGACGTCCCAGGACCCCCCATTGTCCCCAGGACCTATTGTGACATTCAGGGGACCCCCTTTGTCACTGGGGCCCATTGTGACACCATGGAGACCTCCGCTTGTCCTCAGGACTCATTCTGACATCCTGGACGCCCCCCATTGTCCCCAGGGCCCATTGTGACATCCACTGCACCCCCTTGTCCCCAGGGCCCATTGTGACATTCAGGGGACCCCTCTTTGTCCCCAGGGCCCATTGTGACATCCTGGGGACCCCCCATTGTCCCCAGGGCCCATTGTGATGTCCCAGGACCCCCCATTGTCCCCAGGGCCCATTGTGACATCCTGTGGATCCCTCCTTGTCCCCAGGGCCCATTGTGACGTCCCAGGACCCCCCATTGTCCCCAGGGCCCATTGTGATATGCTGGGGAGCCCTCTTTGTCCCCAGGGCCCATTGTGAAATTCAGGGGACCCCAACTTGTCCTCAGGGCCCATTCTGATATCCTGGGGACACTCTTTGTCCCCAGGGCCCATTGTGACATCCCAGGACCGCCTGTTGTCTTCAGGGCCCATTGTGACATCCTGGGGACCCCATTGTCACCAGAGCCCATTGTGATATCCTGGCGACCACCCTTTGTCCCCAGGGCCCATTGTGATATCCTGAGGACCGCCCTTTGTCCCCAGGGCCCATTGTGACGTCCCAGGACCCCCCATTGTCCCCAGGGCCCATTGTGACATTCAGGGGCCCCCGTTTGTCATTGGGGCCCATTGTGAGATCCCAGGACCCCACATTGTCCCAAGGGCCCACTGTGACTTTCAGGGGACTCCACTTGTCCCCAGGACCCATTGTGACACTATAGGGACCCCCCCTTGTGCCCAGTGCCCATTGTGACACCGTGGGTACCACCCTTGTCCGCAGGGCCCATTGTGCCATCCTGGGGACATCCCCTTGTCCCCAGGGCCCATTGTGACATTTTGGGAATCCCTCCTTGTCCCCAGGGCCCATTGTGACGTCCCAGGACCCCCCATTGTCCCCAGGACCCATTGTGACATTCAGGGACCCCCTTTGTCACTGGGGCCCATTGTGAAATCCCAGGACCCCACATTGTCCCCAGGGCCCATTGTGACATCCTGGGGACCCCCCCTTTGTCCCCAGTGCCCATTGTGACATCCTGCGGACCCCCCTTTGTCCCCAGGGCCCATTTTGACATTCAGGGGACCGACCATTGTCCTCAGGGCCCATTGTGAGGTCCCAGGACCCCCCATTGTCCCCAGGGCCCATTGTGACATCCTCGGCACCCCCTTGTCCCCAGGGCCCATTGTGACACTATGGGGACCCCCCCTTGTGCCCAGGGCCCATTGTGACACTGTGGGTACCACCCTTGTCTGCAGGGCTCATTGTGACATCCCAGGACCCCCCATTGTCCCCAGGGCCCATTGTGACATTCAGGGGACCCCCCTTTGTCCCCAGGGCCCATTCTGATACCATGGGGACCCCCTTTGTCCCCAGGGCCCATTGTGACATGCTGGGGATGCTCTTTGTCCCCAGGGCCCATTGTGACATCCTGGGGACCCTCCTTGTCCCCAGAACCCATTGTGACATCCAGGGGACCCCCTTTGTCCCCAGGGCCCATTGTGGCACCATAGGGACGCCCTTTGTCACTGGGGCCCATTGTGACATCCCAGGACCCCCCCTAGTCCCCAGGGCCCATTGTGACATCCTCTGCACCCCCTTGTCCCCATGGCCCATTGTGACATCCTGGGGACCCCCCCTTGTCCCCAGGGCCCATTGTGACGTGCCAGGAACCCCCATTGTCCCCAGGGCCCATTGTGACGTCCCAGGACCCCCCATTGTCCCCAGGACCTATTGTGACATTCAGTGGACCCCCTTTGTCACTGGGGCCCATTGTGACACCATGGAGACCCCCGCTTGTCCTCAGGGTCCATTGTGACATCCTGGGCACCCCCCATTTTCCCCAGGACCCATTGTGACATCCTGGCCACCCCCTTGCTCGCAGGGCCCGTTGTGGCACCATGGGGACACCCCCTTTGTCCCCAGGGCCCATTGTGACATCCTAGGACCCCCCTTTGTCCCCAGGGCCCATTGTAGCACCATGGGGACCCCCTTTGACCCCAGGGCCCATTGTGGCACCATGGCAACCCCTTTTGTCCCCAGGGCCCATTGTGACACTCTTGGACCCCACTTTGTCCCCAGGGCCTATTGTGACACCATGGGGACCCCTCCTTGTCCTCAGGACTCATTCTGACATCCTGGACACCCCCCATTGTCCCCAGGGCCCATTGTGACATCCACTGCACCCCCTTGTCCCCAGGTCCCATTGTGACGTCCCAGGATCCCCCATTGTCCCCAGGGCCCATTGTGACACTATGGGGACCCCCCCTTGTCCCCAGGGCCCATTGTGACGTCCTGGGGACCCCCCCTTGTCCCCAGGGCCCATTGTGACGTCCCAGGATCTCCCATTGTCCCCAGGGCCCATTGTGACACTATGGGGACCCCCCGTTGTGCCCAGGGCCCATTGTGACACCGTGGGTACCACCCTTGTCCGCAGGGCTCATTGAGACATCCCAGGAACCCCCATTGTCCCCAGGGCCCATTGTGACATCCTGGGGACCCCGCTTTGTCCCCAGGGCCCATTCTGATACCATGGGGACCCCCTTTGTCCCCAGGGCCCATTGTGACATCCTGGGGACCCTCCTTGTCCCCAGAGCCCATTGTGACATCCTGGGGACCCCATTTTCCCCAGGACCCATTGTGACACTATGGGTACCCCCCCTTGTTCCCAGGGCCAATTGTGACATCGCAGGACCCCCATTGGCCCCAGGGTGCATTTTGACATCCTGGGGATGCCCCCTTGTCACCGGGACCCATTGTGACGTCCCAGGACCCCCCATTGTGTCCAGGGCCCATTGTGACATCCTAGGGATCCCTGCTTGACCCCAGGGCCCATTGTGACGTCTTAGGACGCCCCGTTGTCCCCAGGGCCCATTGTGACATCCTGGGGACCCCCCATTGTCCTCAGGGCCCATTGTTACATCCTGGGGACCCCCTTGTCCCCAGGACCCATTATGACACCATGGGGACCCTCCTTGGCACTGGGGACCCATTCTGACACCATGGGGACCCCCCCTTGTCCTCAGGGCCCATTGTGACATCCTGGGCATCCCCCTTTTTCCCCCGGGACCATTGTAACACCGTGGGGACCCCCTTTATCCCCAGGACCCATTGTGACACTGTGGGGAACCCCCTTGTCCCCAGGGCCTATTGTTTCGTCCCAGGACCCCCCATTGTCCCCAGGGCCCATTGTGACACCTTGGGGACCCCCTTGTCACTGGAGACCCATTGTGACAGCATGGGGACCACCCCTTGTCCTCAGGGCCTATTTTGAACATCCTGGGGAACCTCCATTGTCCCCAGAGCCCATTGTGAGTTCCTGGAGACCCCCTTGTCCCCAGGTCCCATTGTGACATCCTGGGGAGCCTCTTTGTCCCCAGGGCCCATTGTGACATCCTGGGGACCTCCTTGTCCCCAGGACCCATCCTGGCACCGTGGAGACCTCCCTTGTCACTGGGGACCCATTGTGACACCATGGGGACCTCCCATTGTCCTCAGGGCCCATTGAGACATCCTGGGGACCCCCTTTGTCACTGGGGACCCATTGTGACATCCAACGAACCCCATTTTCCCAAGGGCCCATTGTGACATCCTGGGGACCCCCCTTTGTCTCCAGGACATATTGTGACACCGTGGGGACCTCATTAGTCCCCAGGGCCCATTGTGACATCCTAGGGATCCCCTCTTGTCCCCAGGGCCCATTGTGACGTCCCAGGACCCCCCATTGTCCCCAGGGCCCATTGTGACCTCCTCGGCACCCCCTTGTCCCTAGGGCCCATTGTGACATTCACGGGACCCCCCTTTGTCCCCAGGGCCCATTGTGACATTCAGGGGACCCCACATTGTCCCCAGGGCCCATTGTGACATCCTGGGGACCCCACTTGTCCCCAGGATCCATTGTGACACTATGGGGACCCCCCCCTGTGCCCAGGGCCCATTGTGACACCGTGGGTACCACCCTTGTCTGCAGGGCTCATTGTGACATCCCAGGACCCCCCATTGTCCCCAGGGCCCATTGTGACATTCAGGGGACCCCCCTTTGTCCCCAGGGCCCATTCTGATACCGTGGGGACCCCCTTTGTCCCCAGGGCCCATTGTCACATGCTGGGGACGCTCTTTGTCCCCAGGGCCCATTGTGACATCCTGGGGACCCTCCTTGTCCCCAGAGCCCATTGTGACATCCAGGGGACCCCCTTTGTCCCCAGGGCCCATTGTGGCACCATAGGGACCCCCTTTGTCACTAGGGCCCATTGTGACATCCCAGGACCCCCCCTAGTCCCCAGGGCCCATTGTGACATCCTGGGGACGCTCTTTGTCCCCAGGGCCCATTGTGACATCCTGGGGAGCCTCCTTGTCCCCAGAGCCCATTGTGACATCCAGGGGACCCCCTTTGTCCCCAGGGCCCATTGTGGCACCATAGGGACCCCCTTTGTCACTGGGGCCCATTGTGACATCCCAGGACCCCCCCTGGTTTCCAGGCCCCATTGTGACATCCTGGGGACCCCCTTTGTCCCAAGACTTCATTGTGACATCCTGGGGACCCCCCTTGTCCTCAGGGTCCATTGTGACAGCCCAGGACCTTACATTGTCCCCAGGGCCCATTGTGATATCTGGGGGACCCCCTTGTTCCCAAGGCCCATCGTGACATCCTGGGGACCCACCCTTGTTCCCAGGGCCCATTGTGACATCCCAGGACCCCCCATTGTCCCCAGGGGCCATTGTGACATCCTGGGGATCCCTCCTTGTCCCCAGGGCCCATTGTGACATCCAGGGGATCCCTCCTTGTCCCCAGGGCCCATTGTGACATCCTGGGGACCCCCCCTTGTCCCCAGGGCCCATTGTGACGTCCCAGGACCCCCCATTGTCCCCAGGGCCCATTGTGACATCCTCGGCAGCCCCTTGTCCCCAGGGCCCATTGTGACATTCAGGGGACCCCTCTTTGTCCCCAGGGCCCATTGTGACATCCTGGGGACCCCCCCTTGTCCCCAGGGCCCATTGTGACATCCTGGGGACCCCCCCTTGTCCCCAGGGCCCATTGTGACATCCTCTGCACCCCCTTGTCCCCAGGGCCCATTGTGACGTCCCAGGACCCCCATTGTCCCCAGGGCCCATTGTGACATTCAGGGGACCCCCCTTTGTCCCCAGGGCCCATTGTGACATCCTGGGGACCCCCCCTTGTCCCCAGGGCCCATTGTGACATGCTGGGGACCCCCCTTTGTCTCCAGGACATATTGTGACACCGTGGGGACCTCATTAGTCCCCAGGGCCCATTGTGACATCCTAGGGATCCCCTCTTGTCCCCAGGGCCCATTGTGACGTCCCAGGACCCCCCATTGTCCCCAGGGCCCATTGTGACCTCCTCGGCACCCCCTTGTCCCTAGGGCCCATTGTGACATTCACGGGACCCCCCTTTGTCCCCAGGGCCCATTGTGACATTCAGGGGACCCCACATTGTCCCCAGGGCCCATTGTGACATCCTGGGGACCCCACTTGTCCCCAGGATCCATTGTGACACTATGGGGACCCCCCCCTGTGCCCAGGGCCCATTGTGACACCGTGGGTACCACCCTTGTCTGCAGGGCTCATTGTGACATCCCAGGACCCCCCATTGTCCCCAGGGCCCATTGTGACATTCAGGGGACCCCCCTTTGTCCCCAGGGCCCATTCTGATACCGTGGGGACCCCCTTTGTCCCCAGGGCCCATTGTGACATGCTGGGGACGCTCTTTGTCCCCAGGGCCCATTGTGACATCCTGGGGACCCTCCTTGTCCCCAGAGCCCATTGTGACATCCAGGGGACCCCCTTTGTCCCCAGGGCCCATTGTGGCACCATAGGGACCCCCTTTGTCACTAGGGCCCATTGTGACATCCCAGGACCCCCCCTAGTCCCCAGGGCCCATTGTGACATCCTCGGCAGCCCCTTGTCCCCAGGGCCCATTGTGACATTCAGGGGACCCCTCTTTGTCCCCAGGGCCCATTGTGACATCCTGGGGACACCCCCTTGTCCCCAGGGCCCATTGTGACATCCTGGGGACCCCCCCTTGTCCCCAGGGCCCATTGTGACATCCTCTGCACCCCCTTGTCCCCAGGGCCCATTGTGACGTCCCAGGACCCCCATTGTCCCCAGGGCCCATTGTGACATTCAGGGGACCCCCCTTTGTCCCCAGGGCCCATTGTGACATCCTGGGGACCCCCCCTTGTCCCCAGGGCCCATTGTGACATGCTGGGGACCCCCCTTTGTCTCCAGGACATATTGTGACACCGTGGGGACCTCATTAGTCCCCAGGGCCCATTGTGACATCCTAGGGATCCCCTCTTGTCCCCAGGGCCCATTGTGACGTCCCAGGACCCCCCATTGTCCCCAGGGCCCATTGTGACCTCCTCGGCACCCCCTTGTCCCTAGGGCCCATTGTGACATTCACGGGACACCCCTTTGTCCCCAGGGCCCATTGTGACATTCAGGGGACCCCACATTGTCCCCAGGGCCCATTGTGACATCCTGGGGACCCCACTTGTCCCCAGGATCCATTGTGACACTATGGGGACCCCCCCCTGTGCCCAGGGCCCATTGTGACACCGTGGGTACCACCCTTGTCTGCAGGGCTCATTGTGACATCCCAGGACCCCCCATTGTCCCCAGGGCCCATTGTGACATTCAGGGGACCCCCCTTTGTCCCCAGGGCCCATTCTGATACCGTGGGGACCCCCTTTGTCCCCAGGGCCCATTGTCACATGCTGGGGACGCTCTTTGTCCCCAGGGCCCATTGTGACATCCTGGGGACCCTCCTTGTCCCCAGAGCCCATTGTGACATCCAGGGGACCCCCTTTGTCCCCAGGGCCCATTGTGGCACCATAGGGACCCCCTTTGTCACTAGGGCCCATTGTGACATCCCAGGACCCCCCCTAGTCCCCAGGGCCCATTGTGACATCCTGGGGACGCTCTTTGTCCCCAGGGCCCATTGTGACATCCTGGGGAGCCTCCTTGTCCCCAGAGCCCATTGTGACATCCAGGGGACCCCCTTTGTCCCCAGGGCCCATTGTGGCACCATAGGGACCCCCTTTGTCACTGGGGCCCATTGTGACATCCCAGGACCCACCCTGGTCCCCAGGCCCCATTGTGACATCCTGGGGACCCCCTTTGTCCCAAGACTTCATTGTGACATCCTGGGGACCCCCCTTGTCCTCAGGGTCCATTGTGACAGCCCAGGACCTTACATTGTCCCCAGGGCCCATTGTGATATCTGGGGGACCCCCTTGTTCCCAAGGCCCATCGTGACATCCTGGGGACCCACCCTTGTTCCCAGGGCCCATTGTGACATCCCAGGACCCCCCATTGTCCCCAGGGGCCATTGTGACATCCTGGGGATCCCTCCTTGTCCCCAGGGCCCATTCTGACATCCAGGGGATCCCTCCTTGTCCCCAGGGCCCATTGTGACATCCTGGGGACCCCCCCTTGTCCCCAGGGCCCATTGTGACGTCCCAGGACTCCCCATTGTCCCCAGGGCCCATTGTGACATCCTCGGCAGCCCCTTGTCCCCAGGGCCCATTGTGACATTCAGGGGACCCCTCTTTGTCCCCAGGGCCCATTGTGACATCCTGGGGACCCCCCCTTGTCCCCAGGGCCCATTGTGACGTCCCAGGACCCGACATTGTCCCCAGGGCCCATTGTGACATCCTCTGCACCCCCTTGTCCCCAGGGCCCATTGTGACGTCCCAGGACCCCCATTGTCCCCAGGGCCCATTGTGACATTCAGGGGACCCCCCTTTGTCCCCAGGGCCCATTCTGATACCGTGGGGACCACCTTTGTCCCCAGGGCCCATTGTGACATGCTGGGGACGCTCTTTGTCCCCAGGGCCCATTGTGACATCCTGGGGACCCTCCTTGTCCGCAGAGCCCATTGTGACATCCAGGGGACCCCCTTTGTCCCCAGGGCCCATTGTGGCACCATGAGGACCCTCTTTGTCACTGGAGCCCATTGTGACATCCCATGACCCCCCTTTGTCCCCAGTGCTATTGTGAAATCCTGGGGACCCCTTTTGTCCCCAGGGCCCATTATGACACCATGGGGAACCCCTTTTTCACTGGGGGCCATTGTGACATTCCAGGATTCCACTTTGTCCCCAGGGCTCTTTCTGACACCTTGGGGACTCCCATTGTCCCCAGGGCCCATTGTGACATCCTGGGCAACCCCATTGTCCCCAGGGCCCATTGTGACATCTGGGGGACGCCCTTGTCCCCAGGACCCATCGTGGCACCGTGGGGACCCTCCTTGTCACTTGGGCCCATTGTGACACCATGGGGACGCCCCCCTTTATCCCCAGTGCCCATTGTGACATCCTGCGGACCCCCCTTTGCCCCCAGGGCCCATTGTGACATTCAGGGGACCCACCATTGTCCTCAGGGCCCATTGTGAGGTCCCAGGACCCCCCATTGTCCGCAGGGCCCATTGTGACATCCTCGGCACCGCCTTGTGCCCAGGGCCCATTGTGACATTCAGGGGACCCCTCTTTGTCCCCAGGGCCCATTGTGACATCCTGGGGACCCCCCCTTGTCCCCAGGGCCCATTGTGACGTCCCAGGACCCGCCATTGTCCCCAGGGCCCTGTGTGACATCCTGGGGTGCCCTCCTTGTCCCCAGGGCCCATTGTGACGTCCCAGGACCCCCCATTGTCCCCGGGGCCCATTGTGACATTCAGGGGCCCCCGTTTGTCACTGGGGCCCATTGTGACATCCCAGGACCCCACATCGTCCCCAGGGCCCATTGTGACTTTCAGGGGACCCCACTTGTCCCCAGGACCCATTGTGACACTATAGGGACCCCCCCTTGTGCCCAGTGACCATTGTGACACCGTGAGTACCACCCTTGTCCGCAGGGCCCATTGTGACATCCCAGGACCCCCTATTGTCTCCAGGGGCCATGGTGACATCCTGGGGACGCCCTTTGTCCCCAGGGCCCATTCTGACACCGTCGACACCCCCCTTTGTCCCCAGAGCCCATTGTGACATCCAGGGGACCCCCTTTCTCCCCAGGGCCCATTGTGGCACCATGAGGACCCCCTTTGTCACTGGGGCCCATTGTGACATCCCAGGACCCCCCCTGGTCCCCAGGGCCCATTGTGACATCCCGGGGACCCCGCTTGTCCTCATGGTCCATTGTGACAGCCCAGGACCTTACTTTGTCCCCAGGGCCCATTGCGATATCTGGGGGACCCCCTTGTCCCCAGGGCCCATTGTGACACCATGGGGACCCCCCTTTTCCCCAGGACCCATCGTGACATCCTGGGGACCCCCCTTTGTCCCCAGGGCCCATTGTGACATCCTGGGGTCCCCCCTTTGTCTCCAGGGCCCATTGAAATGTCCCAGGACCACCCTTTGTCCCCAGGGTTCATTGTGACATCCTGGGGACCCCATTTGTCCCCACGGCCCATTGTGGCACCATGGGGACCCCGTTTGTCACTGGGGCCCATTGTGACATCCCAGGACCCCACTTTGTCCCCAGGGCTTATTGTGACACCATGGGGATCTCCCTTGTCCCCAGGGCCCATTGTGACATCCCATGACCCCTCTTTGTCCCCAGTGCTATTGTGAAATCCTGGGGACCCCTTTTGTCCCCAGGGCCCATTGTGGCACCATGGGGAACCCCTTTGTCACTGGGGGCCATTGTGACATTCCAGGATTCCACTTTTTCCCCGGGGCTCGTTCTGACACCTTGGGGACTCCCATTGTCCCCAGGGCCCATTTTGACATCTGGGGGACGCCCTTGTCCCCAGGACCCATCGTGGCACCGTGGGGACCCTCCTTGTCACTTGGGCCCATTGTGACACCATGGGGACCCCCCCTTTGTCCCCAGTGCCCATTGTGACATCCTGCGGACCCCCCTTTGTCCCCAGGGCGCATTGTGACATTCAGGGGACCCACAATTGTCCTCAGGGCCCATTGTGACGTCCCAGGACCCCCCATTGTCCGCAGGGCCCATTGTAACATCCTCGGCACCCCCTTGTCCCCAGGGCCCATTGTGACATTCAGGGGACCCCTCTTTGTCCCCAGGGCCCATTGTGACATCCTGGGGACCCCCCTTGTCCCCAGGGCCCATTGTGACGTCCCAGGACCCGCCATTGTCCCCAGGGCCCATTGTGACATCCTGGGGATCCCTCCTTGTCCCCAGGGCCCATTGTGACGTCCCAGGACCCCCCATTGTCCCCAGGGCCCATTGTGACATTCAGGGGCCCCCGTTTGTCACTGGGGCCCATTGTGACATCCCAGGACCCCACATTGTCCCCAGGGCCCATTGTGACATCCTGGGGACCCCCCCTTTGTCCCCAGTGCCCATTTGGACATCCTGCGGACCCCCCTTTGCCCCCAGGGCCCATTTTGACATTCAGGGGACCCACCATTGTCCCCAGGGCCCATTGTGACATCCTGGGGATCCCTCCTTGTCCCCAGGGCCCATTGTGACGTCCCAGGACCCCCCATTGTCCCCAGGACCTATTGTGACATTCAGGGGACCCCCTTTGTCACTGGGGCCCATTGTGACACCATGGAGACCCCCGCTTGTCCTCAGGGTCCATTGTGACATCCTGGGGATGCCCCCATTTTCTCCAGGACCCATTGTGACATCCTGGCCACCCCCTTGCTCCCAGGGCCCGTTGTGGCACCATGGGGACACCCGCTTTGTCCCCAGGGCCCATTGTGGCACCATGGGGACCCCCTTTGACCCCAGGGCCCATTGTGGCACCATGGCAACCCCTTTTGTCCCCAGGGCCCATTGTGACATTCTTGGACCCCACTTTGTCCCCAGGGCCTATTGTGACACCATGGGGACCCCTCCTTGTCACTGGGGACCCATTGTGACACCATGGGGACCCCCCCTTGTCCTCAGGACTCATTCTCACATCCTGGACACCCCCCATTGTCCCCAGGGCCCATTGTGACATCCACTGCACCCCCTTGTCCCCAGGGCCCATTGTGACATTCAGGGGACCCCTCTTTGTCCCCAGGGCCCATTGTGACATCCTGGGGACCCCCCATTGTCCCCAGGGCCCATTGTGACGTCCCAGGACCCCCCATTGTCCCCAGGGCCCATTGTGACATCCTGTGGATCCCTCCTTGTCCCCAGGGCCCATTGTGACGTTTCAGGACCCCCCATTGTCCCCAGGACCCATTGTGAAATTCGGGGGACCCCAACTTGTCCCCAGGGCCCATTCTCATATCCTGGGGACACTCTTTGTCCCCAGGGCCCATTGTGACATCCCAGGACCCCCTTTGTCCCTGTCGAGGGTTAAGATTGCGGGGTGACAATCAAACCCTGGCAGATGTGTTGTCAACGTCCTCTCCCCCCCCAATTCCCCCTTTTTCCCCTCCCTCTCCCCCCTTCCCACTCAGCACAGGCGATTGGGAGGGGAAGAAGCACAGAGGGGAGAGAGCTGGAAAAGTTCAAGATGTTTTACTGATGCTACTGATAAGAACAGAGAAAATAATACAAATATACAAAACCAATCTTGTAAGTCTGAGCAACTGCGGAGCCAGCACCCAAAGTCCTGGATTGGACTCTGTAGCCAACCGGAGCTGGATTCAGTCTCTCACTGGCCTCCGTTCGCAGGGACGACCAGCAAGGTCCTCTCCTAATGTCAGCCATGAGGAAAAAAGGGCCGAGATCCTCGTGATCTCCCGCTTTTATATGAAGTATTCACGTGAATGGAATGTTATACACAGTTGGTCACCGGTTTCTCGTTGCCCCTCTCGCGAGATGTCCATCCGTGCTTATCAATAAGTTTTCATTCCATTGCTGGGTTTGCCAAAACATGTGTTGGGTTCTCCAGGAAAATGCAGCTAATATGAAGCTTGAGCTGACAGGCAAATTCACTAAAAGAGAAACTTGTTTTTAACAAAACCAGGACATTCCACTCCTTATAATATGACATTCACTGAATACTTAAACCTTATCAATACAATCTATCAATACAATCTAATTAATCACTACTACTATATATATATATATATATATATACATATGTACATATATACACAGGAGTAATTAATCAGTGGACCATCCTTTGAAAAGTTCATTAAGTTCATTTTGTCACCACAGTCTCCCAGGGCAGGGAAAATGGTCCAAGTGCATCTCATGACCCCTGTTGGTGGGTTAAGGACACCAACTTCCAAGAAGGTGTCGGGCGCCACTCGAAGAAGCCAGCGCTGGTTTCATCACCATTGTCTTGATCTGAAAGACACTTATTAAACATTGTTAGTGCGGCAATTCACATCGTACAGTTCAGCATTGCACATTTTCACCTAAAATCCAATCCCCTTGAGGTGCACACCGAACTTCTCCATCCTTAAGCATCACCCACCAGGTGCTGCCAGGTCCCTGGGCAAAAACAATCCCACGAATAGGTTTGCCTGTGCCTGAGGCAGGAGGAACCCAGACTGCCTTTCCTAAGATATTTTTCATGTGTACTACAGGGACTTTATCTCCTTCTACAGTCCATAGAATTTCTGATTGGGCAGGCCCGGCTCGATTGGTTGATCCCCTGGTGTTGACCAACCAAGTGGCTTTTGCTAAATGTGAATCCCAGTTTTTAAAGGCTCCACCACCCAGTGCCTTTAGTGTAGTTTTTAACAAACCATTGTACCTTTCAGTTTTCCCAGAGGCTGGTGCATGATATGGAATATGATATACCCACTCAATACCATGTTCTTTGGCCCAATTGTCTATAATACTGTTTTTGAAATGAGTACCATTGTCTGATTCAATTCTTTCTGGCGTACCCGGCCACCAAAGGACTTGCTTCTCAAGGCCCAAGATGGTATTTCGGGCTGTAGCATGAGGTACGGCAGATGTTTCCAACCATCCAGTGGTTGCTTCCACCATTGTAAGTACATAACGCTTACCTTGACGTGTTTGTGGAAGTGTAATATAATCAATCTGCCAAGCTTCTCCATACTTATACTTTAACCATCGCCCCCCATACCATACAGGCTTTAACCGTTTCGCTTGTTTGATTTCGGTGCAAGTTTCACATTCATGAATAACGTGTGAAACAGTGTCCATAGTTAAATCCACCCCTCGATCACGAGCCCATTTTCATGTTGCATCTCTACCTTGATGCCCTGAAGCACCATGGGCCCACCGAGCTAGGAAAAGTTCACCTTTATGTTGCCAGCCCAAGTCCACCTCAGCTACTTTAATCTTAGCAGCTTGATCCGCTTGTTGGTTGTTTCGATGTTCCTCGGTGGCTTGACTTTTAGGCACATGAGCATCTACATGACCAACTTCCCCAGGCAGGCTCTCCAGCCGAGCAGCAATGTCTTGCCACAGCGTGGTTCCCAATGGTTTCACCTCTGCGCTGCCAGTTACTTTTCTTCCATTGCCGTAGCCACCCCCACAAGGCATTTGCTCCCATCCATGAGTCAGTATAGAGACAAAGCATTGGCCACTTCTCTCGTTCAGCAATGTCCAAAGCCAGCTGGATGGCTTTCACTGCTGCAAACTGACTGGATTCACCTTGTCCTTCAGTGGCTTCTGTAACTTGTCGTGTGGGACTCCACACAGCAGCTTTCACCGTCGATGTTTTCCTACAGACGACAGGATCCACCTGTGAACAGTGCACACTGCTTATCAGTCTCTGAAAGCGGATTATATGGTGGTGCTTCTTCAGCACGTTTTACTTCCTCCTCATCTGGAGACATCCCAAAGTCTTTGCTTTCTGGCCAGTCTGTAATCACTTCTAATATCCCTGGACGGTTGGGACTTCCAATCCGAGCTCATTGCGTGATCAGTGCAATCCATTTACTCCATGTAACTTCGGCTGCATGATGTGGAGAGGGAACCGTCCCTTTGAACACCCAGCTCAGCACCGGCAGTCGAGGTACCAGGAGGAGCTGTGCTTCAGTGCCCATCACTTCTGAAGCAGCTCGAACTCCTTCATATGCTGCCAGTATCTCCTTTTCAGTTGCAGTACAGTTGGCCTCAGATCCTTTGTATCCTCGACTCCAAAAACCTAAGGGTCGACCTCGGGTTTCTCCTGGTGCTTTCTGCCAGAGGCTCCAGGTAAGTCCATTATCTCCGGCTGCGGTGTAGAGCACATTTTTAACATCTAGTCCAGTTCGAACTGGTCCAAGGGCCACCGCATGAGTTATCTCACGCTTCATTTGTTCAAAGGCTTGGCGTTGTTCAGGGCCCCACTCAAATTGGTTCTTTTTTACGAGTCACTCGATAGAGAGGCTCACAATGTGGCTGTAGTCAGGAATGTGCATTCTCCAAAAACCTACAACGCCCAAGAAAGTCTGTGTCTCCTTTTTATTAGTAGGTGGAGACATTGCTGCAGTTTTGTTGATCACCTCCATTGGGATCTGACGACGGCCATCTTGCCATTTTATTCCTAAAAACTGGATCTCCCGTGCATGTCCCTTGACCTTGCTTCGTTTTATGGCAAAACCAGCATCCCAAATAATCTGAATTATTCTCTCACCTTTTTTGAAGACTTCTTTCGCTGTGTCGCCCCATACGATGATGTCATCAATATACTGCAAGTGTTCTGGAGCTTCACCTTGCTCCAGCGTGGTCTGGATCAGCCCATGGCAGATGGTAGCACTGTGGTCCCTGGGGTCATTGGTTGGGTCATGGAGTCACTGGTTGGGTGATGGGGTCATTAGTTGAATAATGGGGTCATTGGTTGAATGATGGGGTCATTGGTTGGGTCATGGGGTCACTGATTGGGTGATGGGGTCATTGGTTGAATGATGGGGTCATTGGTTGGGTTGTGGAGTCACTGATTGGGTGATGGGGTCACTGGTTGGGTTCAGGATTGGTTGGTTGGATGATGATGATGGTGGTTGGATGATGATGGTGGTGGTTGGATGATGATGGTGGTGGTTGGATGATGATGGTGGTTGGATGATGATGGTGCTCTATGCCAAGGATGCACGGAGCATCTGGGCCAGTCCCAAGGGGATGCTTTTGGATATTGGGGTGCAGGGCTTTGGTGTGAAGGTTCGGGAGACAGACTTTTGGGTGCAGGGATTTGGGCACCAAGAGTTCTGGGTGCAGCATTTGGGTCTGCAGGGTTCAGGTGTTCAAGACCTGGGGGTGCAGGACTTGTGGGCTGGAGGATTTGAGGGTGCAGGGATTTGGGGTGAGGGATTTCAGGGTGCCAGTTATGGGGGGGAAGGATCTGGGGTACAGGTTTTGGGGGTGCAGGGTTAAGGGGTTTAGGATTTTGGGGTGCACAGTTTAGGGTGCACGTTCTGGGCATGTATGATTTGAGAGTGCAGGGCTTTGGGGTACAGGATTTGGGGTGCAGGGTTTTGGGGTCAGGATCTGGGGGTGCAGGGTGTTGGGGAGAAGGATTTGGGGGTGCAGCATTTTGAAGTGCAGGGTTTGGAGGAGGGAGGTTTTGGGGGTGAAGGATTTGGTGGTGCTGGTTTTGGGGGTGCAGTGTTAAGGGCGTGGAGGATTAGTGGTGCAGGATTTGTGGGGTTCAGGATTTGGGGCTGCAGGGTATGGGAGGGAAGGATCTGGGGCTTCAGGATTTGGGGGTGCACTGTTGGGGGTGCAGGGTTTAGAAGTCAGGTCTAAGAGTGCAGAGTTTGGGGTGCAGGGATTTGGGGGGAAATTTAAGGTTGCAGAGTGTGGGGTGCACAGGACTGGGGCACAGGATTTGGGGGTGCGGGGTTTCAGGGTTCAGGATTTGGAGGTGTGGAGTTTTGGGGTGCAGGGGATGGGGTGAAGGATTTGAGGCTGCAGGGTGGTGGGGGAAGGATTTGGGGGTGAGAGATTTGGGGTGCAGGATTTGGGGGTGCAGAGTTTTGGGAGGCAAGGATCTGGGGCTGCAGGATTTGGGGGTTCAGTGTTTAGGGCAGCACAATCTTGGGGTGCAGGGGTCTGCACTGAAGGGTTTGGTAGAGCAGGATTTGGGGGTGCAGGACTTTCGGGTGAGGTTTGGGGGTGCAGGGTTCATGTGTTCAGGAACTGGGGGTGCAGGATTTGAGGGTGCAGGGCTCTGGGTGCAGAGTTTGGGAGTTCAGGGTTTGGGGTGCAGGGTTTTTGGCAGGAGGATCTGAGGGTGCAGGATCTGGGGGGCAGGATTTGGGGTTCAGCATTTTCAGTGCAGGTTTTGGGGGGACTTGATTTTAGGGTGCTCGCTTTGGGCTGCAGGATCTGGGTGCAGGATTTAGGGTTCGGGGTTCAGGGATGCAGTGAAGTGCGGGATCTGGGGTGCTCGATTTTGGGGTGCAGAGTCTTGCAGGAAGGATCTGGGGGTGCAGGGTTTAGGGTGCAGAATTTGGGGGTGTAGGGTTTTAGGGAGAAAGGCTTGGGGGTGCAGGTCTAGGGGGGTAAAATTTGGGGGCAAAGGGTTTGAAGGAGCAGGATTTGGGGTGCAGGATTTGGGGGTGCAGGGTTTGGGCGTGCAGTGCTAAGGTGGTGGAGGGTGCAGGGTTTGTAGTGAAGGTTTTGGGGTGCAGGATCTGGGGGTGCAGGATTTGGGCATGAATACTTTCGGGGTGCAGGATTTGAGGATGCAAAATCTGATGGTGCAAGGTTTGGGTGTTCAAGATGTAGGCGAGCAGGATCTTGGGTTTTGGGGCACAGGGCTGGGTGAGGCCAGATTTGGGGTGCAGGTCTGGGTGAGGGATCTGGGGGTGCAGGGTTTGGTAGTGCGGGAATTGAGGGTGCAGAGTTTGGGCGGCAGGGCTTGGGGGAGCAGGAGTTTGGGGTTCAGAACCTGTGGGTGCAGAGTTTGGGGTGCAGAACCCGTGGGTACCGGGTTTGGGGAGGCAGAATTGGGGGTGCAGGGTTTTGGAGTTCAGGACATGGGGTTGAGGATTTGGGGGTGCAAGGTTTGGAAGTGCATTGATTAGGGGGAAGGATTTAGGGTGGTGGGATTTGGGGGCACGGGGTTTGGGGGTCAGCATTTGGGGGTGCAAAGCTTAGGGGGCAGCGTTTTGAGTGCAAGTTGGGGGAGGACTTGATTTTAGGGTGCAGGGTTTGGGGTGCGAGTTTGGGGATGGCAGCATTTCGGGTATACAGTTTGGGGGTGCAGGGTTTTGGGGAGCAGTATCTGGGGGTACAGGATTATGGGATGTGCAGGGTTTGGGGGCGCAGGGTTCAGGGTTGCAGGGTTTGGTATCACAGGTTTGAGGGGTTCATGGCTTGGGAGGAAGGATTTGGGGGTGCAGAATTTAGGGGTGCACGTTTTAAGGGTGCAGAGCTTAGGGGGAAGAATCGGAGATGTAGGGGTTTTGGGGACATTATCTGGGGGTCAGGATTTGGGGTGCAGGGTTTTGAGGTGCAGGGTTCAGGTGTTCAGGGTTTGAGGAAAGGATCTGGAGGTGCAGGGCTTTGGAGTGGAGGATTTTGGGGTGCAGGGTTAGTTGGGATTTGGGGTTGCAGGGATTTGGGGTGCAGGGTTTGGTGGTGCATTGGTTTTGGGGGTGGAGGACTGGGGGACACAGGGTTTCAGGGTGCAGGATGTGGGGGTGCAGGATTTGGGAGTGCAGAGTTGGGGGGCAGAATTTTTGGTGCAGGGCTTTGGGGTACAGGACTTGGGGGTGCAGGGGTTTGGGTGGGGAATTTGGGGTGCAGGGTGTTGAGGAAGGATCTGGGGGTGCATTGTTTGGGGGGCTGGATGAGGAGGTGCACGATTTAGGGCTGCAGAGCCTGGGGGGCAGGGGTTTGTTGGCAGAATGTGGGGCTGCGGGGTTCTGGGGTGCAGAGTTTGGGAGATCAGGGGTTTGGGGTGCAGGGGTTTGGGGGGAAATTTAACGTTGCGCAGTGTGGGTTGCATTGGTTTTGGGGTGAAGGATTTGGGGGTGCGGGGTTTGGGGGTCAGGATCTGGGGGTGAAAGGCAGTGGGGAAGGATCTGGGGGTGAGATATTTGGGGTGCAGGGTTTGGGATGCCAGGTTTGGGGTGAAGGGTTTGGGGGCAAGGATCTGGGGTGCAGGATTAGGGCAATCAGGGCTGGGGGGATAAGTTTGTGTGGGGCAGAATTTCGGGGTGCAGGGTCTGGGTGGGCAGGATTTCGGGGCATCCGGGCTTGGGAGTGCAGGATTTTGGAGTACAGGGTTTGGGGGTGCAGGCTTGGGGAGGCAGAATTTGGGGGTGCAGGTTTGGAAGGGTCAGGACCTCGGGGGGCACAGTTTGGACAGCACAATGTGGGGTGCAGGATTTGGGAGAGAAGGATCTGGGGGGGCAGGGTTTGGGCTGAAGGGTTTGGTAGGGCAGGGGTTGGGGGAGCAGGATTTGCGGGTTCAGAACCTGAGGGTGCAGGGTATTGGGGAGCAGGATCTAGAAGGGCAGGGTTTGGGGGTGCAGGATTTTGGGGAGCAGAGTTTGGGGGTTCATGACGTGGGGATGGAGGAATTCGGGGTGCAGGGTTTGTGGGTGCAGGGTTCACATGTTTAGGACTTGGGGGTGAAGAATTTAGGTGTGCAGGGGTCTGGGGTGCTGGGTTTTGGGGTGCAGGATCAGGGGGTGCAAGGTTTGGAAGTGCAGGGTTTTGGGGCGCAGGGTTTGGGAAATCAAGGTTTGGGGTTCCAGGATTTGGGGGTGCAGTGTTAGGGGGTGAATGCTTTCGAGGGGCAGGGTTTGGGGGTGTATGATCTGGGGGTGAAGGGTTTCAGGGTGCAGGGTCAGGGGGAAGGATTAGGGGGGCAGGGTTAGGTGGGATGTGGGGCTGCAGGGTTTAAGTGTGCAGGATTTTGGGATGTAGGGGTTTGTAGTGCAAGGTTCGGTAGGGCAGGATTTGGGGGTGCAGGGCTTTGGGGTGAGGGATTTCAGGGTGCCGGGTTTGGGAGGGAAGGATCTGGGGGTACAGGTTTTGGGGCTTCGGGCTTTTAGGGTGCAACTTGTGGAGTACGGGGTTTCAGGGTGCAAGGTTCAGTGGTGCAGGGGTTTGGGGGTGAAGGGTTTGGGGAGACAGAATTGGGGGTGCAGGGTTTGGGATTGCAGGGTGTTGGGGGAAGGATCTGGGGGTACAAGGTTTGGGGTAGCAGGGTTTTGGGGAGCAGGGTTTCGGGGTCAGGCTTTAGGGGGACAGGGTTTGGGGGGCAGGGCCGGGAGGGATGATTTGGGGGTGCAGGGTTTAGGGCAGCAGGATCTTGGGGTGAAGGGGTTTGGGACGAAGGGTTGGGTAGGACAGGATTTGGGGTGCAGGTTTTTAGGGTGCAACTTGTGGGGGCAGGATTTGGGGTACAGGGGTTTGGGAGTGCAGGTCTTGGGAAGGCAGAATTGGGGTGTAGATTTTGGGTGTTCAAGACCTTGGGGTGCAGGGTTAAGGGGTGCAGGGTTCTGGGGTGCAGTGTTCTGGGGGTGCAGGGTATTGGGGTGCAGGACTTGGGGTTGCAGGAGGCAGGATCTGGGGCGCAGCTTTTGAAGTTGCAGGTTTTGGGGGTGCAAGATCTGGAGAGTCAGGATTTGGGGTGCACTGTTTGGGGGAGCATGGTTTAGGGTGCACAAGTTTTGGGAGTGCGTGATTTGAGAGTGCAGGGCTTTGGGGTGCAGGATCTGGGGGTGCAGGGTGTTGGGGAGAAGGATTTGGGGGTGCAGCATTTTGAAGTGCAGGGTTTGGAGGAGGGAGGTTTTGGGGGTGCAAGATTTGGTGGTTCAGGTTTTGGGGGTGCAGTGTTAAGGGGGTGGAGGATTAGGGGTGCAGGGTTTGGGGGTTCAGGATTTGGGGCTGCAGGGTATGGGAGGGAAGGATCTGGGGCTTCAGGATTTGGGGTTGCACTGTTTGGGGTGCAGGGTTTAGAAGTCAGGTCTCAGAGTGCAGGGTTTGGGGTGCAGGGGCTTGGGGGGAAATTTAAGGTTGCAGAGTGTGGGGTGCACAGGACTGGGGCACAGGATTTGGGGGTGCGGGGGTTCAGGGTTCAGGATTTGGAGGTGTGGAGTTTTGGGGTGCAGGGTATGGGGGTGTAGGGCTGGGGCTGCAGGCTTTGGGGGGAAGAATATTGGGGTGCATGGTTTAGGGGCACAGGGGCTTGGGGGGAACGATTTGGGGCTGCAGGGTTTGAAGTGCAGGGTTTAAGGGGGCAGGGTTTGAAGTGCAAGGTTCGGTGGTTCGGGATTCTGGGGTGCTGGGATTTGAGGTGAAGGATCTGGGGGTGCAGGATTTAGAGGTGCAGGATCTGAGGATGCAGGATCTGGGGAGCAGGACCTTGGGGAGCAGCACCTTGGGGTGAGGGTTCGGGGTGCAGGGTTTGAGGGTGCAGGGTTTCGGGGTGCAGGGTTCCCGTGTTCAGGGAGTGTGGCTGCCAGGTTTGGGGGCACAATTTGCAGGTGCAGGGTTTGAAGGTTCAGGACTTGAGGCTGCAGGATGTGGGGGTTCAAGGTTTGGGGTGCAGGGTTTGGGGGTGGATGATTAGGGGGTGCAGACTTTGGAATTCAGGATCTTGGGGTGCAGGGGTCTGCACTGAAGGGTTTGGTAGAGTAGGATATGGGGGTGCAGGACTTTAGGGTGGGGTTTGGGGGTGCAGGGTTCATGTGTTCAGGAACTGGGGGTGCAGGGTTTGAGGGCTTTGGGTGCCGAGTTTGGGAGTTCAGGGTTTGGGGTGCAGGATTTTTGGCAGGAGGATCTGAGGGTGCAGGATCTGGGGGGGAGGATTTGGGGTTTCAGGGTTCAGGGATGCATTGGTTTGAAGTGCGGGATCTGGGGTGCCCTATTTTGGGGTGCAGAGTCTTGCAGGAAGGATCTGGGGGTGCAAGAATTGGGTGAGCAGGATATGGGGGTGTAGGGTTTTAGGGTGAAGGGCTTGGGGGTGAAGGTCTTAGGGGACAAAATGGGAGGGCAAAGGGTTTGGAGGAGCAGGATTTGGGGGTGCAGGATTTGGGGGTGCAGGATTTGAGTATGGCGTGTGGGGAGGCAGGATTGGGGGGGCTGCATTTGGGGTGCAGGATTTGAGGGTTCAGTGCTTACAGTATCTGGATCTGGGGGTGCAGTTTTTGGAGGTGCAGTTTGGGTGAGAAGGATCTGGGGATGCAGGATTTGGGGGTGCAGGGTTTGGGGGTGCAGGGTGTTGAGGTGTAGGGTTTGGGGGGCAGGATCTGGGGGTGTGGGATTTAGGGGTGTAGGGTTGGGGGTGAAGGGTTTGGGGGACAGAATTTTGAGGTGAAGGGTTTGTCAGTACAGGGTCTTGGGGTGAGGGGGTTTGGGGTGAAGGGTTGGGTAGGGCAGGATTTGGGGGTGCAGGACTATGGGCTGAGGGTTTGGGGTTGCAGGGTTCACATGTTCAGGAACCAGGGTTGCAGGGTTTTGGGGTGCAGGGTTGGGGGAATATTTGAGGTACAGGATTTGGGGTGTAGGGTTTGGAGGTGGAAGAATTTGGAGGTTCGTGGTTGGGGCACGCAGAGTTAGGGGCTGCAGGATCTGGGGTGCAGGGTTTGGGGGGCACTGTTTTGGGGGGAAGGATTTGTCGGATACAGGGTTTAAGGCTTTAGGATTTGGAGATGTAAAATTTTGGGGTGCAGGAGGTGCAGGGTCTGGGGTTGCAGGATTTGGGGTGCAGTGTGTGGGGGTGCAAGATCTTGGGGTGTACGAGCTTTGGGTGTGGGATTTGAAGGAAAATTATTTGGGGGTGCAGGGACTGGGGGTGTAGGGTTTTGGGGTTGCTGTGTTTGGAGATTTGTGACTTGGGTGTCAAGGATTTGGGGTGCAGGGTTTGAAGTGCAGGGCTAAAGGGGGCAGGATTTGGAGGTGCAAGATTTGGTGGTCTGGGGTACTGGGGTGCAGGGTTTTGGGGTGCGGGATTTCGGGGTGCAGGTTTCACGTCTTTAGGAACTGGGCGGGGAGGGTTTCTTGGTGCGGACTTTTGAGTGCAAGTTTGAGGGGCCTTGATTTTGGGGTGCATGGTTTGGGGGGCAGGATTCCGGGTGTAAGGTTTTGAGGTGCAGGACTTGGGGGTGCAGGTTTCACACGTTAAGGAACTGGGGCTGCAGAGGTTGGGGGTGCAGCGTTGTGGGCTGCAGGGTTGAAGGGTGCAGGATTTAGGGGTACAGGTTTTGGGGATGCAGGAGCTGGGGGTGCAGACTGTAGGGATCAGAATTTGGGGGTGCAGGGTTCTGGGGTGCAGGATCTGGGTGAGCAGGCTGTTGGGGTACAGAACCTTGTAGTTCAGTGTTTAGAGGCAGGATTTGGGGGTGCAGGGTTTGGGGTGAGGGGTTCAGGTGTTCAGCACCTGGGGGTGCAGGACCTGAGGGTTGGAGGATTTGGGGGTGCAGGAATTTGGGGGTGCAGGGATATGGGTGCAACTTGTGGGGTGCAAGGTTTTGGGTATAGGGTTTTGGGGTGCAGAGTTTTGGGGGGGAGGATTGGGGGAGCAGGGTTTTGGGGTGCAAGGTTCAGTGGTGCAGGGTTCTGGGGGTGCAGGGTTTAGCGCCAGAATTGGGGGTGCAGGGTTTGGGATTGCAGGGTGTTGGGGGAAGGATCTGGGGGTACAAGATTGGGGGTAGCAGGGTTTTGGGGAGCAGGGTTTCGGGGTCAGGCTTTAGGGGGACAGGGTTTGGGGGGCAGGGTTGGGAGGGATGATTTGGGGGTGCAGGGTTTAGGGCAGCAGGATTTTGGGGTGAAGGGGTTTGGGCTGAAGGGTGGGTAGGACAGGATTTGGGGGTGCAGGATTTTAGGATGCAACTTGTGGGGGCAGGATTTGGGGTACAGGAGGTTGGGGGTGCAGGGTTTGGGGTGTAGGATTTAGTGGAGCAGGGACTGGGGGTGAAGGTCTTGTGGAGGCAGAATTGGGGGTGCAGATTTTGGGTGTTCAGGACCTGGGGGTGCAGATTTTGGGTGTTCAGGACCTGGGGGTGCAGGATTTGGGGATGTAGGTTTTGGGGGGTAGATTTTGGGGTGCTGGGTTCGGGACATGGGTCTGGAGGATTTGGGGGTGCAGGGTTAAGGGGTTTAGGATTTTGGGGTGCACAGTTTAGGGTGCACGTTCTGGGCCTGTATGATTTGAGAGTGCAGGGCTTTGGGGTACAGGATTTGGGGTGCAGGGTTTTGGGGTCAGGATCTGGGGGTGCAGGGTGTTGGGGAGAAGGATTTGGGGGTGCAGCATTTTGAAGTGCAGGGTTTGGAGGAGGGAGGTTTTGGGGGTGAAGGATTTGGTGGTTCAGGTTTTGGGGGTGCAGTGTTAAGGGGGTGGAAGTTTAGGGGTGCAGGGTTTGGGGGTTCAGGATTTGGGGGTGCAGGGTATCGGAGGGAAGGATCTGGGGCTTCAGGATTTGGGGGTGTACCGTTTGGGGGTGCAGGGTTTAGAAGTCAGGTCTCAGAGTGCAGGGTTTGGGGTGCAGAGTGTGGGGTGCATAGGACTGGAGCACAGGATTTGGAGGTGTGGAGTTTTGGGGTGCAGGGGTTGGGGGTGAAGGATTTGAGTCTGCAGGGTGGTGGGGGAAGGATTTGGGGGTGAGAAATTTGGGGTGCAGGATTTGGGGGTGCAGAGTTTTGGGAGGCAAGGATCTGGGGCTGCAGGATTTGGGGGTTCAGTGTTTAGGGCAGCACAACCTCGGGGTGCAGGGGTTTGCAGTGAAAGGTTTGGTAGGCAGGATTTGGGTTGCAGGATTCTGGGGTGCTGGGTTTGGGGTACAGGATTTGGTGTTGCAGGGATGGGGTTGAAGGGCTTGGGTTTCCAGGCCTTTGAGGTGCAGGATTTGGAGGTGCAAGGTTTGGGAGGGAATTCTTTGGGGTGCAGGGTTTGGGGTTCCAGGAGGTGGGGGAAGGACCTTGGGGTGTAGGGTTTGGGGGGCAGGGTTTTGGGGGAAGGATTTAGGGGTGCAGGGTTTTGAAGTGCAGCGTTTCAGGGGAGCATGGTTTTGGGGGTGCACATGTGGGGTCCAGGTTTGGGGGGTGCAGAGTTTGTGAATGGAGGATTTTGGGGTGCAGGGTTTGGGACTGCCTAATTTGGGGGTGCAGTGTTTGGGTGTTCAGGACCTGGGGGTGCTGCGTTTGGGAATGCAGGCTTTGGGGGTGCAGGGCTCAGGATTTGGGAGGGCAGGATTAGGGGGTGTGAGATTTCAGGGTTTTGGGGTGCAGGGTTTGGGACTGCCTAATTTGGGGGTGCAGTGTTTGGGTGTTCAGGACCTGGGGGTGCTGCGTTTGGGAATGCAGGCTTTGGGGGTGCAGGGCTCAGGATTTGGGAGGGCAGGATTAGGGGGTGTGAGATTTCAGGGTTTAGGGGTGCAAAGTTTGGTAGGGCTGAATTTAGGGGTGCAGGATTTGGGGTGTAGGGTTTGGTGCTGTGAGATTTGGGGGTGCAGGGTTTGGGGGTGCAAGATTTGAGGGTGCAAGGTTTGGGTGTTCAAGATTTAGGGGAGCAGGATCTTGGGATGCAGGGTTTGGGGGTGCAGGGCTTTTGGGTGAGGGATTTAGGGTTCAGGCTTAGGGGTGCAGGGTTTGGGGGTGCAGGGTGTTGGGGAAGGATTTGGGGGTACAGGGTTTGGAGGTGCAGTCGTTCAGGGATCAGGGTTTGGGGGGCAGAATTTGGGGTGCAGGGTTTGGGATGGCAGGATTAGGGGGAGCAAGACTGTGGGGTGCAGGGGTTTGGGGTGAAGGGTTTGGTAGGGCACGATTTGGGGTGCAGGCTTTAGGAAGGAAGGAAGGAAAGAAGGATCTGGAGGTGCAGGATTTGGTGTGCAGGGTTTAGGGGTGCAGGATTTAAGGGTGCGGGGGTTTGGGTGAAGGGCTTGGTAGGGCAGGAATTTGGGGTGCAGGGTTTGGGGGTGCAGGGTTGTGAAGTGCAGAGATTTGCAGGTGCAAGATCTGGGATTGTAGGGTTTGGGGGTGTAGGATCCGGGGAGCAGGGTTTGGGGTGCAGAACCTTGTTGTTCAGGGTTTAGAGGCAGGATTTGGGGGTGCAGGGCTTTGGGGTGAGGAGTTGCGGGTGCAGGGTTCAGGACTTGGGGGTTGCAGGATTTGGGGGTGCAGGGTTGGGTAAGGAAGGATCTGAGGGCGCAGGGTTTGAAGTTTCAGGACTTGGGGTGCAGGATTTGGGGGTACAGGATTAATGGGTGTAGGGTGTTTGGGGAAAGGATTTGGGGGTGCAGGGTTTTGAAGTGCAGGGTTTAAAGGGGCAGGATATGGGGTGAACGATTTGGGGGTGCACATTTTTGGGGTGTGCAAGATTTGAGAGTGCAGGGATTTGGGGTGAGCGATTTCAGGGTGCCAGGTTTGGGGGGGAAGGATCTGCGGGTGCAGGGTTTGTCAGTGCATTGATTGGGGGTCAGAATTTGGGGGTGCAGGGTTTGTGGGGTAGGATTTTGGGTGCAGGGTTTGGGGAGCAGGATCTGGGGGTGATGGAATTGGTTGAAAGGTTTCGTGGTGCCGGCTTTGGGGGAGCAGAGTTCAGGGGTGCAAGGTTTTGGGGGACAGGTTTGGACATAAAAGATTCGGGGGCGAATGGTTTGGGGGAACGATTTGGGGGTGCAGGATTTGGGGGTGCAGGATTTGGTATTACAGGTTTTGGGGAATCATGGCTTGGGAGGAAGGATTTAGGGGTGCAGGGTTTCAAGATGCAGGATTTGGGGTGCAGTATTTGGGGTTGCAGGTTTGGGGGTGCAAGTTGTGGGGCGGCAGGATATCGGGTATAGGGTTCTGGGCTGCAGGGTTTGGGGGTGCAGGATTTCAACGTGCAGGGTTCTGGGGTGCAGTATCTGGGGGTCCAGGGTTTGGCAGTGCATTGGCTTTGGGGGTTGAAGGATTTGGGGGTGCAGGGTTTAGGAATGCAGGATTTGGGGGTGCAGGATTTGGGGGTGCAGAGTTAGGGGGCAGGATTTTCAGTGCAGGGCTTCAGGGCACAGAACTTGGTGGTGCAGGATCTGGGGGTGCAGGTTTGCGGTGGGGAATTTGGGGGTGCAGGGTGATGAGGAAGGATCTGGGGGTGCAATATTTGGGCTTTAAGGGCTTAGGGGGGCAGGATCTGGCAGTGCAGAGTTTGGGGACAGGATCTGGGGGTGCAGCGATTGGGGTTACAGGTTTTGGGGGTGCAGGGTTAAGGGAATTGTTTGAGGTGCAGGGTTATGAGAGTGCAGGATTTCTGGGTGCAGAGTTTGGGGTGCTGGGTATGGGGCAGCAGGATCTGGGGGTGCAGGTTTTGGGGGTGCATTCATTTGGGGGGAGGATCTGGGGGTGCAGGGTTTAAGGGTTCAGGATTTGGAGGTGTAGGGTTTTGGGGTACAGGGTTCTGGGTGGAGGTTTTGGGGTGAAAGATTTGGGGGTGCAGTGTTAAGGGGTGGAGGCTTAGAGGTGCAAGATTTGGGGGTGCAGAGTTTTCGTGTGTCTGATTTGGGGGTGCAGGGTCTGGGGGTGCAAGATCCTGGAATTCAGGATCTGGGGGTTCAGGATTTGGGGGTGCAGGGTATGGGAGGGAAGGATCTGGGGCTTCAGGATTTGGGGGTGCACTGTTTGGGGGTGCAGGGTTTAGAAGTCAGGTCTAAGAGTGCAGCGTTTGGGGTGCAGGGGCTTGGGGGGAAATTTAAGGTTGCAGAGTGTGGGGTGCACAGGACTGGGGCACAGGATTTGGGGGTGCGAGGTTTCAGGGTTCAGGATTTGGAGGTGTGGAGTTTTGGGGTGCAGGGGATGGGGGTGAAGGATTTGAGGCTGCAGGGTGGTGGGGGGAGGATTTGGGGGTGAGAGATTTGGGGTGCAGGATGTGGGGGTGCAGAGTTTTGGGAGGCAGGGATCTGGGGCTGCAGGATTTGGGGGTTCAGTGTTTACGGCAGCACAACCTCGGGGTGCAGGGGTTTGCAGTGAAAGGTTTGGTAGGCAGGATTTGGGGTGCAGGATTCTGGGGTGCTGGGTTTGGGGCACAGGATTTGGTGTTGCAGGGATGGGGTTGAAGGGCTTGGGTTTCCAGGCCTTTGAGGTGCAGGATTTGGAGGTGCAAGGTTTGGGAGGGAATTCTTTGGGGTGCAGGGTTTGGGGTTCCAGGAGGTGGGGGAAGGACCTTGGGGTGTAGGGTTTGGGGGGCAGGGTTTTGGGGGAAGGATTTAGGGGTGCAGGGTTTTGAAGTGCAGCGTTTCAGGGGGGCATGGTTTTGGGGGTGCACATGTGGGGGTCCAGGTTTGGGGGGTGCAGAGTTTGTGAATGGAGGATTTTGGGGTGCTGGGTTTGGGACTGCCTAATTTGGGGGTGCAGTGTTTGGGTGTTCAGGACCTGGGGGTGCTGCGTTTGGGAATGCAGGCTTTGGGGGTGCAGGGCTCAGGATTTGGGAGGGCAGGATTAGGGGGTGTGAGATTTCAGGGTTTAGGGGTGCAAAGCTTGGTAGGGCTGAATTATAGGGGTGCAGGATTTGGGGGGCAGGGTTTGGTGCTGCAGGATTTCGGGGTGCAGGGTTTGGGGGCTTAAGGTTAGGGTGTTCAAGATTTAGGGGAGCAGGATCTTGGGGTGCAGGGTTTGGGGGTGCAGGGCTTTTGGGTGAGGGATTTAGGGTTCAGGCTTAGGGGTGCAGGGTTTGGGGGTGCAGGGTGTTGGGGAAGGATTTGGGGGTACAGGGTTTGGAGGTGCAGTGTTTCAGGGACCGGGGTTTGGGGGGCAGAATTTGGGGTGCAGGGTTTGGGATGGCAGGATTAGGGGGAGCAAGACTGTGGGGTGCAGGGGTTTGGGGTGAAGGGTTTGGTAGGGCACGATTTGGGGTGCAGGCTTTAGGAAGGAAGGAAGGAAAGAAGGATCTGGAGGTGCAGGATTTGGTGTGCAGGGTTTAGGGGTGCAGGATTTAAGGGTGCGGGGGTTTGGGTGAAGGGCTTGGTAGGGCAGGAATTTGGGGTGCAGGGTTTGGGGGTGCAGGGTGTTTTGGGAACGATCTGGGGGTACAGGGTTTGGGGTGCTGGGTTTGGGGGTTAAAGGATTTGCGGGGGCAGGGTTCAGGTGTTCAGGACCTGGGCGTGCAGGCTTTGCGGGTTCAAGGTTCCAGGTGCATTGTTTGGGGGGAGAGGACTTGGGGGTGCAGAGTTTTGGGGTGCAGGGCTTGTGAGAGAGGAATCGGGGGTGCAGGATTTGGGGGTTCAGGGTTTAGGGTAGCAGGATCTTGGGGTGCAGGATATGGGGGTGCAGTGTTTTGGGGGTCAGGATCTGGGGGTGC
The DNA here is from genome assembly GCF_037038585.1 of Patagioenas fasciata. Taxonomy (NCBI): domain Eukaryota; kingdom Metazoa; phylum Chordata; class Aves; order Columbiformes; family Columbidae; genus Patagioenas; species Patagioenas fasciata. The sequence goes on from NC_092525.1 coordinate 55,681,986, forward strand.
ATGATTTGGGGGCTCAGGGTTTGGGGATGAAGGGTCTTGGGGTGCTGGGCTTTGGGCTGCAGTGTTGGGGGGCAGGTTTTGGGGTGCAGGGTTTGGGGGCAGGTTTTGCGTGTTCAGGAACTGGGGATGCAGGATTTTGCGTTGAAGGGCTCTGGGGTGCCGGGGTTGGCCTGCAGGGATTGGGGTGCAGTATTTTGGGGTGCAGGGGTTTGGGGTTCAGGACCTGGGGGTGCAGGGTCTTAGGGAACCGGATTTCAGGGGTGCAGGATTTAAGGGGTGCAGGGGCTTTGGGAGAGGGATTTGGGCTTCAGGGTCTGAGGGGTGCAGGGTTTGGTGGGGAAGGGTTTGGGGTGCCTGGTTTAGGGTTGCAGGATCTGGGGTGCAGGGTTTGGAGGTGCCGGGGTTTTGGGGGGCAGGATATAGGGGTGCAGGATTTGAGGGTGCAGGGTTGTGGAGTGCAGAGATTTGCAGGTGCAAGATCTGGGATTGTAGGGTTTTGGGGTGCAGGTTTTGGGGAGGAAGGATTTGGGGTGCAGGGTTTAAAGGTTCACGATCTGGAGGTGCAGCGTTTTGGGGTGCAGGGTTATGGGGCTACAGGTTTTGGGAGGGAAGGGTCTGGGGGTGCAGGGTGCAGGGATCACAGTATGGGGGTGCAGGATTCTGGGGTGCAGGATCTGGGGAGCAGGATATGGGGGATATCACCCCAAACGTGCCCCGCAGACACGGCACCCAAAATCCTGCACCCCAAAATACTCTTCTCAAACCCGCACCCCAGATCCTGACCCCAAGCCCTGCACCAAAACCCTGCCCCTCAATCCTTCACCCCAAATCCTCCACCCCCGATCCTGTCTTCCCAAATCCTGCACCCCCAAATTCGGCCCTACCAAACTCTGCACCCCTAAACCCTACAACTGAAACCTTGCACCCCCTAATCCTGCCCTCCCTACCTTCCTGAACCCCGAAACGTGCACCCCAAACCCTGCATTCCCAAATCCTTCCGTCCTATACCCTACACCCCTAAACCTGCCCCCAAACCCTGCACCCCAAAGAATTCCCTCCCAAACCTTGCACCTCCAAATCCTGCACCTCAAAGGCCTGGAAACCCAAGCCCTTCAACCCCATCCCTGCAACAGCAAATCCTGTACCCCAAACCCAGCACCCCAGAATCCTGCACCCCAAATCCTGCCTACCAAACCTTTCACTGCAAACCCCTGCACCCCAAGATTGTGCTGCCCTAAACACTGAACCCCCAAATCCTGCAGCCCCAGATCCTGACCCCAAGCCCTGTACCAAAACCCTGCCCCTCAATCCTGCACCCCCAAATCCTCCACCCCCGATCCTGTCTTCCCAAACCCTGCACCCCAAATCCTGCCCCCCCAGCTTGCACTCTGCACCCCCAAACCGTGCACTCCCAATCCCTGAACGCCCAAGTCCTGCACCCCCACGTCCTTAGCGCCCAAAATGTGCACCCCAGATCCTCCCCACCCAGTCCTGCACCCCTAATATTCCACCCTCTAATAATGCACCCCTAAGCCTCGCACCCTGAAAGCTGCACCCCCAGGTCCTGAGTCCCCAAACCCTGCACCCCCAAATCCCGCGCCTTTAAATCCTGTCCTCCTAAAACCCAGGACCCCCATAATTTGCCTCCCCAAACCCTGCTCCCCAAAACCCTGCACCCCCAAACCCAGCACCCCCAGGTCCTGAACACCCAAACCCTGCACCCCAAAACCCTGCACCCCCAAAGGCAGCACCCCCAGGTCCTGAACACGCAAACTCTGCACCCCAAACCCTGCCATCCCAAACCCTGCACCCATAATTCTGCCTCCCAGACCCTGATCCCTGAAACACTCCACCTCCAAACCCTGCACCCCCAAATCGTTCCCCAACACCCTGCACCCCCTAACCCTGAACCCCAAATACCAAAACCCTGCACCCCAAAATCCTGCAAGGTTTGGTAACCTTGCACCCTCAAATATTGCACTCCCCAAACCTGCATCCCGAAAGCATTCCTGCCCAAATTCTGTACCCTAAGATCCTGCACCCTAAAACCCTGCACCCCCAAAATCCTTCTCCCCAACCCTGCACCCCCAAAAACTCCGCCCCCACAACCTGAACCCCCAAACCCTGTACTAAAACCTGCAACCACAGACCTGGCACGCCCAAACTCTGCACCCCAAATCCTCCCTCCCCAAAACCTGCACCCCAAAACCGTACAAGCCCAGATCTTGCACCCCTAAATCTCTGCACTCCACAACCCTGCACCCTCAAATCCTGCACCCCTATATCCTGCCCCCAAACCCCTGCACCTCCAAACCCTTGACCCCCAAATCCTGCAACCCTAAGCCAGGCACCCCCAAACCCTTCCCCACCAAACCCTGCACCCCCAATTCCTCCATCCCCACGTCATGAACCCCCAAACCCTGCTCCCCAAAACTCTGCACCCCCAAACCCTGAATTCCCAGGCCCTGCACCCCAAACTTAGCTGTCAAAACTGTGCACCCAAAATTCTGCCCCCACCGAACCCTAACCCTGGCTCCCCAAACACTGCCCCCCAAACCCTGCTTCCCGTTATCCTCCAACCCCACAGCCCAAATCCCCAGAACCAGCAACCCCAAAACCCTGTACCCCCATCCCTGCACCCCAAATCATTTTCCTTCAAATCCTACCTGCAAAACTTGTACACCCCAAGATCCTGCACCCCCAAACCCTGTGCCCCAAACACTGCACCCCCAAACCCTGCCCTTCTAGATCCTGCACCCCAATACCCTGCCCCCCCAGGTTCTGAACCCCCAAAACCTGCTCCCCAAACCCTACCCCCCTAAACTGTCCACCCCCAAACTCTGCCCTACCGAGCCCTCCACCCCAAACCCCTGCACCCCAAGATCCTGCTGCCCTAAACCCTGCACCCCCTTATCATCCTTCCCTAAACCCTGCACCCCAAACCCTGCACCCCAAACCACTGCACCCCAAACCTGACACCCCAGAACGCTGCAACGCCACATCCTGCCCCCTTAAACTGCACACCCCCGAATTCTGCACCCTAAAGTCCTGCACCCCAAAGCATGCCCTAACAAAACTTTGTACCCCAAACCCTGCAGCCCCAAACCCTGCACCTCCAACCCTGCACCCCCAAACCCTGCACCCCAAATCCTGCACTCCAAAATCATACACCCTGAAACACTGAAACCCCAAATCCTACCCCTCAAACACTGCACCCCAAATCCTTCCTCCAGAACACTGCAGCCCTAAACCCTGCACCCTAAATCCCTGCAGCCCCAAATCCCGTCTAACCTTGGACCCCCAAAACCTGCACCCCTAGATCCATCCCCCCAAGTGAATGCACCCCCAGAACCTGAACCCCCAGATGCTGCTGCCCCATACCCAGCACCCCAAACTCTGCACCTGGAAATCCTGTACTCTCATAACCCTGCACCTCAAATAATTCCCTCCACCCTGCACCCCCAAAACCTGTAACCCCAGACGCTGCACCCCCAGGTCCTGTCCCCAAACTCTGCACTGCCAGATCCTGCCCCCCGTAACCCTTAAAGCCCAAATATTGCACCCCCAGATCCTTCCTCAACACCCTGTACCCCCAAATTCCCCACCCAAAACCTGCAGCCCCAAACCCTGCACCCCCAAATCCTGACCCCCCAGATAATGCCCCCAAAACCCTGAATCCCCAATCCTGCACCCCAAAACCCTGAACCCCAAAATACTGCACCCCTAAATTCTGCACCCCAAACCCTGCAGACCAACCCCGGCACCCCGACGCCCTGCACCCCCAGTTCCTGTCAATGGAAACCCCAAACCCTGCAGCCCAAATCACTTTCCTTCAAATCCCACACCCAAAACTCATACACCCCAAGATGCTGCACCCCAAAACCCTGCCCCCTAAACTTTGTACCCCACACCCTGCCCCCAAACCCTACACCCCAAAACCTGCAGTCCCAAACCCTGCACCCGAAAACTCTACACCCCCAAATCCTTCACCCCAAAATCCTGCCCTACCAAGCCCTGCACCCTCAGATTCTGCACCCCAAAACCTTCACCCCAAAACCTTCACTGCAAACCTTTCACCCCAAACCCTTCACCTGCAGCTCTGTCCCCCAAACCCTTCAACCCCCAACCCTACACCCCCAAATCCTCCACCCCAAAACCCTGTACCCCAAAACCCTTTACCCTAAAAGCTGCACCAGCAGATCCTTCCCCCAACTCCCTGCACCCCCAATTCCTGCCCCACCAGACCCTGCACCCCCAACCCTGCTCCTCTGTTCCTGCTCTCCACAAACCTGCACCCCAAATCCTGCAACCCCAAACGCTGCACCCCCAAATCCCACCTTCCACAACCGTGCACCCAAAAACCCTGCACCCTGCAAACCCTGCACCCCAGTACTCCAGCGCACCAAATCTTGCACCTGCAAATCCTGTCCCGTTCAAACCCCTGTACCCCCAAATCCTGCACCCAAACCCTGTACCCCCAAATCCTTGACACCCACAACCCGAATCTCCAAAAGCTGCAACCCCAAACCCTGCCCCCCCAAACCCTGCCCCCCTGAACCCTGCACCCCAGATCCTGCACCACTGAACTCTCATCCCCAAATCCCTTAACTCTCAAAAGCTGCACCCCCAGACCCTGTAGCACCAAATCAGGCCCCCCAAAACCCTGCAGCCCCACACGCCTTGCACCCCCAAATCCTGCACTACCTGATCCTCCACCCCCATAGCACTGCACCCCAAAATCCTGCCCTACCAACCCTTCACCCCAAACCCTTCACGTCGAAATTCTATTCCCCAAACCCTTCACCCTCCAACCCTACACCCTAAATCCCGCACCCCCAATTCTGCACCAGAAAATCCTGAACCCCCAGATCTTGAACCAACAGATCCTTCCCCCAAATCCTGCACCCCCAAACCTTCACCCCCAAATCCTCCACCCCGCAACCCTGCACCGCAAACCCCTTTACCCTAAAGCCTGCACCAGCAAATCCTTCCCCCAACACCCTGCACCCCCAATTCCTGCCCACCAAACCCTGCACCCCCTAACCCTGAACCCCAAATCCCTCACCCAAAACCCATGCACCCCTCAAATCTTGCACCCCCTAACCCTGAACCCCAAATCCCTCACCCGAACACCCTGCACCCCCAAAGCCTGCACCCCCTAACTCTGAACCTCCAATCCCTCACTCAAAATCCCTGCACCCCACAACACCCTGCACCCATAAATCCTGTACCCCCAGATCTTGCACCCAACACCCTGCCCCCCAGAACCCTGAACCTCCAAACTCAGCCCTACCAAACCTTCACCCTAAAATCCTGCACACTAAAATCCTTCTCCCCAACCCCCAACCCTGCACACCCAAATCCTGCACCCCAAAACCCAGCACCACAGAACCCTTTGCCCCAAAGGCCTGCACCCCAAAATTCCTGCCACCCTAGACCCTGAACCCCCAAACCCTGCACTCTAAATCCTGCTCTCTAAACCCTTCGCCCCAAAACCCTGCGCCCTCAAATCCTGCCTCCCAAAAATGTACATCCCGAACCCTGAACCCCAAACCCTGCACCCCAAGATCCTGCCCTACCAAACCCTGCACCCAAAGTCCCTGCTACCCTAAACCCTGCACCCCCAAATCCTTGCCCCCCAATCCTGCTGCCCAAAAGTCGGCTCCTCTAAATCCTGCACCCCAATATCCTGCCCCTCCAAAACCCTACACCCCCTAAACCCTGCACCCCAAATCTGCACCCCCAAACCCTGCACTCCCCAATCCTTCATCCCCAAGGCCGTCACCCCTCAAATGCTGCACCCCTGAAATCCTGTTCCCTGAGACCCTGCACCCCCAGGTCCTGAAACCCAAACCCCTGCACCCCAAAATACTGCACCCCAACCCCTGCAGGCCAACCCCGGCACCCCAGAGCCCTTCAACGCAAAATCCCGCACCCCCAGTTCCTGAACACGCAAAACCTGCCCCCCAAACCCTGCACCCCAAAACCTTGCACCACAAATCATTTTCCTTCAAATCCCACACCCAAAACTCGTACACCCCAAGATCCTGCACCCCAAAACCCTGCCCCCTAAACTTTGTACCCCCAAACCCTGCCCCCCAAACCCTGCACCCCAAAATCTACAGTCCCAAACCATGCACCCCAAAATACTGCACTCCAAAATCCTGCACGCCCAGATTTTACACTCCCAAACCCTTCACCCCCAAAACATTCACCTCCTAACACTGAGCCCCCAAATCCTGCACCCCCAAATCCTGCCTCATCAAGCCCTGTACCCTGAAGCCGTGCATCCCAAAAGCCTGCACTGTAAATCCTGCCCCCCAAACCTGCACCCCAAAATTGTCCCCCATACAACCTTAACCCCCCCAATCCTGAATCCCCCTAATCCTGCACCCCAGATCCTTGCCCCCAAGCCCTTCACCCCCAAACCTGGCATCCCAAACCCTGCCCCCCAAATATCTCGCCCCCAGATCCTTCCCCCAAACCATTTCCCCCGAATCTTGTAGGTCCAAACCCATCCCCCAAACCCCTGAACTCTGCTCCTCCAAACCTTGTCACCCAAATCCATCACCCCCAGATCCTGCTCCCCAAAACCTGCACCCAAAATCGTGCCCCACGAACCCTGCACCCCCAAATTCTGACCCCCAATCAATGCACTGACAAACCCTGCACCCGCAGATCCTTCCCCCCCCAACCCGGCACCCTGAAATCCCTCACCCCAAATCCCTGCACTCTCAAATCTTGCATCCTCACAAAATGTGCACCCCAAGTTCTACCCCCAGACACCCTGCCCCCATTAATCCTGTACCCCCAAATCCTGCACCCCCAAGTGCTGAAACTTCAAACACTGCACATTCAAAGCCTTCCTTGCCCTGCCCTGCACCCCCAAATCCTGCAACCCCCTAAATCCTCCGACCCCCAGGTCCTGGAGCCCTGAACCCTGCACCCCAACCCCTCACCCCAAAGCCCTGCACCCCCAAATCCTGCCTCTAAACCCTGAACAACAAGGTTCTGCACCCCAAGCCCTGTTCGCTGATATCCTGCACCCCAAACCCTGTACCCCCAAATTCTGATCCCTGCACCCCCAGATCCTGCACCCCAAGATCCTGCTACCGTAAACCCTGCAACCCCAGGTCTTCCTTCCTTCCTTCCTTCCTTCCTTCCTTCCTTCCTTCCTTCCTTCCTTCCTTCCTTCCTTCCTTCCTTCCTTCCTTCCTTCCTTCCTTCCTTCCTTCCTTCCTTCCTTCCTTCCTTCCTTCCTTCCTTCCTTCCTTCCTTTCTTCCTTCCTTCCTTTTTTTCCCCAATCCTGCCCCCCCAAATCCTGCCCTACCATGCTCTTCACCCCAAGCCCCTGCACCCCAAATTCCTGTTACCCTCAACCCTGAAACCCCAAATCCTGCCCCCAGATCCTGCAGCCCCACAGCGAGCACCTCAAAATCAAGTCCCCCCAAAACCTGCACTGAAAACGCTGCAGCCCCAGATCCAGCATCCCCAGATCCTGCACCCTCAGATGCTCCTGCCAAAAACCCTGCACCCCAAACCCTGAACTCCCAAACTCTGCACCCAGAGCCCTGCACCCTCAAATCCTGCACCCCTAACCCTGAACACACGAACCCTGCACCCCAAACCTCACCCGAAAGTCCTGCACCCCCAGACCCTGCTCTACCAAACCCTTCACTGCAGACCCCTGCACCCCAAGATCCTGAATTCCAAAGTCTGCACCCCGTGATCATCCATCCCCAAACCCTGCACCCCCAAATCCTTCACCTCAAAACCCGGCACCCCAGAATCCCGAACCACCAAATCTTGCACCCCCAAATCCTGCCCCCTCAAACCCTGCACTTCAAAACCCTGCAGCCCCAAATTGTCCCCCCCAAGCCCCTGTACCCCTAAACCATGCACCCCATTATTCTTTCCCTCAAACCCTTCACCCCCCAGCCGTACAACCCCAAGTCCTGCACCCTAAATCCTACATCCCCAAACCGTGGACCCCCAAATCCGGTCCCCCAACAATGCACCCCCAAACCCTGCACCCCAAATCCTGCCCCCCAGCTTGCACTCTGCACCCCCAAACCGTGCACTCCCAATCCCTGAATGCCCAAGTCCTGCACCCCCACGTCCTTAACGCCCAAAATGTGCACCCCAGATCCTCCCCACCCAGTCCTGCACCCCTAATATTCCACCCTCTAATAATGCACCCCTAAGCCTCGCACCCTGAAAGCTGCATCCCCAGGTCCTGAGTCCCCAAACCCTGCACCCCCAAATCCCGCGCCTTTAAATCCTGTCCTCCTAAAACCCAGGACCCCCATAATTTGCCTCCCTAAACCCTGCTCCCCAAACCACTGCACCCCCAATGCAGCACCCCCAGGTCCTGAACACCCAAACCCTGCACCCCCAAACCCTGCACCCCCAAACACAGCACCCCGAAAGAATTCCCTCCCAAACCTTGCACCTCCAAATCCTGCACCTCCAAGGCCTGGAAACCCAAGCCCTTCAACCCCATCCCTGCAACACCAAATCCTGTGCCCCAAAACCCAGCACCCCAGAATCCTGCACCCCAAATCCTGCCCTACCAAACCTTTCACTGCAAACTCCTGCACCCCAAGATTGTGCTGCCCTAAACAATGAACCCCCAAATCCTGCAGCCCCAGGTCCTTGCCTCCCAAAACTCTGCACCCCCAAATGCTGCACCCCAAATCTCTCACCCCCAAATCCTTCCGCACAGAGTCCCAGAATGTCAGGGGTTGGAAGGGACCTGGAAAGCTCATCCGGTGCAATCCCCCCGTGGAGCAGGAACACCCAGCTGAGGTGACACAGGAAGGCCTGTACCCCACCACCCTGCACCCCCAAATCCTTCACCCCCAAACCCTGCCCCCCAAAACTCCACCCCTCCACATCCTGAACCCTGAAACCCCGCACCCCCAAATCCTCTACCCCAATGCTCTGCACCCTTAACACTCTGCAACCTTAAACTTCCCCCCAAACCCTGAACTCTGAAACTCTGCACCCCAAAACCCTGATCCCCCAAATTCTTTCCCAAACCCTGCACCCTTGATTCCTGCACCCCCAGTTCCTGAACTCATGAAACCTGCACCCCCAAACCCCTGCACCCCAAACCCTGCACTCTTAGACCTGACTTCTAAACCCTGCACCCCCAAACGGTGCACCCCCAAATCCTGAAGCCCCAGATCCTTCCCTCCCATACCCTGCACCCCCACATCCTGAACCCCCAAATCCTGAACTCCAGGATCTTGCACCCCCAGACCCTGTACCCCCAAATCAGGCCCCAAAAACCCTGCACTCCCAACCCTACACCCCCAAATCCTGCACCTCTAATCCTCCACCCCCTTAACACTGCACCCCCAAAACCTGCACCACCATATCTTGCACCCTCAAAACCTGAAGCACCAAACCTTGCACCTCCAAAACCTCCCTCCTCCAAACCCTGCCCTTCAAAATGCTGCACCCCGAATCCTTCTCCCCAACACCCTGCACCCCCAGATCCTGACCCCAAAACCCTGCACCCCAAATCCTGTACCCCAAAGCCCTGCACTCTCAAATCATACACACCCAAAACGTGTGCACCCTAAACCGTGCACCCCAAAATCCTAAACCCCTTAACCCTGCACCCTCAAATCCTCCAGACCCATGTCCCGAACCCAGCACCCCAAAATCTACCCCCCAAAACCTACATCCCCAAATAATGCACCCCCAGGTCCTGAACACCCAAAATCTGCACCCCCAAACCCTTAACTCCCAAAACCTGCACCCCCAATTCTGCCTCCCCAGGATCTGCAACTCAATCCCTGCTCCACTAAATCCTGCACCCACAAACCCTGGACCCCCAATCCCCTGTACCCCAAATCCTGAACCCCACAAGTTGCACCCTAAAATCCTGCACCCCAAATCCTGTCCTACCCAACCCTTCACCCCAAACCCCTTCACCCCAAGATCCTGCTGAACTAAACCCTGCACCCCCAAATCATCCCTCCCAGCCCTGCCCCCCAAACCCTGTCCCCCTAAAGCCTGACCCCGAAACCCTGCTCCCCAAAACCCTGCTACCCCAAACCTTGTACCCTCAGATCCTGCACCCAATATCCTGCAATCCCAAACAATGCACCCCCATATTCTGATCCCTACAACCTGCACCCCCAGATCCTTATCTCCCAAAACCTGTACCCCTGAATCCTGCACCCTTCAACCCTGCACCCCAAAACGCTGCACCCCCAACTTCTGCAGCCCCCAGTTCCTTAATGTGTGAAACCCACACCCCCAAGTTCTGCACCCCAAAACCTTACACCCGGAATCCTGCCCCCCCAAACCGTGCACCCCAAAATCAAGGCCCCTCAAACTTGCACTCAAAAGTCCGCACCACAAAATCCTGCCCCCCCAGTTCCTAAAGACATGAAACCTGCACCCCCAAAGCCTCACCCTAAAGCCCTGCAGCCCCAAATCCGGCCCTACCAAACCCTTCAGCCCCGCACCCCACGATCCTCCTACCCTGAACCCCAAGAGCCTGCACCCATAAATCCTGGAGCCCCAGATCCTGCACCCAACACCCTGCACCCCAGAACTCTGCACCTCCAGATCTAAACCCTTCAACCCTGCACCCCAAATCCTCCCCAAAACACTCCACCCCCAAAGCCTACAGCCCTAAATGCTGCCCCACAAACCCTGCACCCCCAGATCTGTCCCCCGAAACTCTGTGCCCCAACAGCACGCACGCTCAAATCCTCCACCCCACATCCTGACCCCCAAATCCCTCACCCCAAAACCCTGCACCCCAATACCCCAGACCACCAAATATTGCACCTCCAAATCCTGCCCCCTTTAGCCCTGCACTTCAAACCCTGCACCCCAAATCCTGCAACCAAACCCTGTACCCCTAAATCCTTGACCTCCACATCCCGAATCTCCAAACGCAGCAACCCCAAACCCTGCACCCCCAATCTCTGCACCCCCAAATCATTGTCCTTCAAATCCCACACCCAAAGCTCGTACACCCCAAGATTTTGCACCCCCACACACTGCACCCCAAATCCTGCACCCCCGAATCCTCCAGCCCCATGTCCCAAACCCCGAAACCCTGCAGCCTCAAATCTTGCATCCCCAAAACCCCAGCACCCCAAACTGTTCTCTCCCAAATCCTGCAAACTGCAAATCCTGCACCTCCTGCACCCCAAAATTCGACACCTCCAAATCTTAAACCCTTAAACCCTGCATCCCCCAAATCCTTCCCCCCAACACAGTGCCCCCCAAACCCTGCACCCCCAGTTCCTGCAGCCGCTAACTCTGCACCCCAAACGCTGCACCCTCAGATCCTGCGTCCCCCAACCCTACACCCCAAATCCTTTACCCCAAAATTCCCCAAACCTGCAAACCCAAATCCTGCACCCCCAGTTCCTGAACATGCGAACCCTGCACCCCCAAACCTGCAGCCCAAAGCCCTGCACCCCCAAATCCTGCCGTACACAACCCTTCACCCCAAACCTCTTCAACCCAAGATACTGAAACCCTAAGCCCTGCCCCCACCAAACCTACATCCCCAAATCCTGCACCCCCAGGTCCTGAACACCCAAAATCTGCACCCCCAAATCCCTTAACTCCAAAAACCTGCACCCCCAATTCTGCCTCCACAAGACCTGCACCCCCAAACCCTGCACCACTAAACCCTGCACCCCAAACCCTGTACCCCAAATCCTGACCCCCACAAGTTGCACCCTAAAAACCTGCACCCCAAATCCTGTCCTACCAAACCCTTCACCCCAAACCCCTTCACCCCAAGATCCTGCTGCCCTAAACCCTGCACCCCAAAATCATCCCTCCCAGCCCTGCCCCCCAAACCCTGTCCCCCTAAAGCCTGACCCCGAAACCCTGCTCCCCAAAACCCTGCTACCCCCAATCTTGCACCCCCCAACTCTGCACCCCCAGATCCTGCTGCTCCAAACCCTGCACCCCCAAATCCTCCAGCCCCACGTACCGATCTCCCAAACCCTGCACCCCACAACCCTGCACCCCACAACCCCTTCACCCCCAAATCCTGCACCCCCAGCCCTACCCCCAAAACTTTCCACCCCCAAATCCTGCCCTACCAAGCCCCCCACCCCAAACCCCTGCACCCCAAGATCCTGCTCCCCTAAACCCTGCACCCCCATATCCTCCTTCCCCAAACCCTGCACCCCAAAACACTGCACTCCAAACCACTGCACCCCTAAATCCTGCAACCCCAAATCCTGGCCCCCAAACCCGGCACCCCAAACTCCTGCACCCAAAGACCCTACTGCCCTACACCCTGAACCCCCAAAACCTGCACCCCTGGAACCTGCAACCCCAGACCCTGTAGCCCCAAATCAGGCCCCGCAAAATCCTGCTCCCCCGGCCTTGCACCCCCAAATCCTGCACCACCTAATCCTCCAACCCCCTAACCCCTTCTCCCCAGGGCCCATTGTGAACCATGGGGGACCCCCTTGTCACTGGGGACCCATTGTGACACCATGGGGACCTCCCCTTGTCCTCAGGGACCATTGTGACATCCTGGGGACCCCCCTTTGTCCCAGGGCCCCTTGTGGCACCATGGGGACCCCCTTTGTCCCCAGGGAAAGTTGTGACATCCCAGCACCACCCATTGCCCCCAGGGCCCATGGTGACATCCCAGGACCCCCCATTGTCCCCAAGGCCCATTGTGACATTCAGGGGACCCCACTTTCTCCCCAAGGTCGATGGTGACACCCTGGAACACAGTTTCAAACAGACTGTCTCCACACAAACAGGCACCTGTCTGCAGGTATCCTAGATCTTGATTCTTGAACTTGAGGAAACACGCGTCTGAGCAAAACTCCCAAACGCTTCCAGGAAAGACACAGGCTCTCCCACAAGCACACAAGTGTTTGCCCTCAGCTATAGATCAGGGACAAGCTTGTGAAGAGATGCCCTGCTATTCTTTCGCCTTATGGCATCATGTGTTTCGTTTCTCTTGGAGATCGATTGTTAAACGTCTTTCCTCGGGCGACTGTGAAGCATTTGCCACCGGAGGAGAAGTAGCACGGAGCAGCATTCAGTACTGCCTATGAGTGTCTTTGCTACCCTACTAGCGGAGCTCCAAGAACAGGCACACATCTTCAGGTACCTTCCAAATGTGGATTCCCCTGCAGCCCCGTAGGCGGGCGTGCAGTACGCCAACCATCAACGGACGTTTTTCCCCTCAAGCCTGTCAGGACGTTGCTCGTCCGTCTTTCCCTCAATAGATGGGAGTAGGCGCGCTTGCGGATGTGTGCGTGTGTGTGGCCACGCGTTTGCTTAGGCATCAGTGTGTGAAAAGGTAGGTTCTTTTCTCTAGCTGCGTGTGCGTGCACGTGGTGCTGGGTGCACATCCCTGGGTGCTCGTGGAAAGGTTTCTGCATGGTTTTCGCTGAGGAATCGTGTGTGTGCACATGGACAAAGAGAAGGCGCAGCAACCAGGTTCCAGCGCCAAAGAAGGCAAAAGGCAAGGTTTCCGGCGCTATCTCCTTCTCTCCGCAGACCTAGTCGCGCAAAGCAAGCCGCTAAGCCGGCGACCGGCAAGAGAGCTACAACGAAGCATGCCGAACGGAGAAAATAGCAGCAGCACATATGTTCACACCTTGTTTCTGCCATGTGCTTGAACGCCAAGACGTTCGTGCTTCTGCAGACAGGTGCCTGTTTGTGTGGAGATAGTCTGCTTGAAACTGTGTTCCTCAGCGCCCGCTCTTTCTCCCCGTCGCTCCACACGCCTGGGAGTCCCTTTCTTTCTCTCCACAAGCACGTGTGTTGACTTCGTCGCACATGTGCATCTGCACAAGCGTTGAGCTCAGCAGAGTGTGTCTCTTGACACTTGATGTGCATTGGCTGTGTCTGCGTGCTCCAGTGAAGAGAGAAACGGGAAATCATCTTGGTAGAGGCAACAAAGCAAAAGCGAGGCAGGATTGACATCTGCTCAACAGAGACGGATTCCCTGCGCTGACACAGTTCACAGTTACACGAGAAGCAATCTGAGCGGTCCATCGACCGGAGACGTGTTTCCCAAGAGGTCGTTTAGCGAGTGAACAGCAGTGTGCGCGACTTTCAGGAGTGTGCCTGGAAAGTGCCAGAATCACCAGGAGCATCTGTGCAAAAGCTGCTGCCTCTGTGACCGCATTGAGGCACGTTCCCGTGTCTCCGAGTACATAGACGGCTCTTTCGCGTTCACTCCGAGGGAAACGGTCCGCTATTGCTTCTGTGCGTACAGACGCGATTCCCTTGTCTCTTGCGAACACAGGGAACTCTGTGCATCCAAATCTACAGGCTAAGGACGCGTCTGCATATGTTTTGGTGAACAATCGAGTGTGCGTGTTCTGACAGCTGCCTCTATGCAGACGTCTCCACAGAGCCACTTCTGAATGCCCCGCAGCCCAGGACTGAATGGATACACTAACAAGTGCACCGGTGTGAGCAACCACATATGCAGAAGGACGTCTTTCATCTCACAGAAGCGCGAACGTCTTGGCGTTCAAGCACATGGCAGAAACAAGGTGTGAACAGATGAGCTGCTGCTATTTTCTCCGTTCGGCATGCTTCGTTGTAGTTCTCTTGCCGGTCGCCGGCTTAGCGGCTTGCTTTGCGCGACTAGGTCTGCGGAGAGAAGGAGATAGCGCCGGAAACCTTGCCTTTTGCCTTCTTCGGCGCTGGAACCTGGTTGCTGCGCCTTCTCTTTGTCCATGTGCACACACACGATTCCTCAGCGAAAACCATGCAGAAACCTTTCCACGAGCACCCAGGGATGTGCACCCAGCACCACGTGCACGCACACGCAGCTAGAGAAAAGCACCTACCTTTTCACACACTGATGCCTAAGCAAACGCGTGGCCACACACACGCACACATCCGCAAGCGCGCCTACTCCCATCTATTGAGGGAAAGACGGACGAGCAACGTCCTGACAGGCTTGAGGGGAAAAACGTCCGTTGATGGTTGGCGTACTGCACGCCCGCCTACGGGGCTGCAGGGGAATCCACATTTGGAAGGTACCTGAAGATGTGTGCCTGTTCTTGGAGCTCCGCTAGTAGGGTAGCAAAGACACTCGTAGGCAGTACTGAATGCTGCTCCGTGCTACTTCTCCTCCAGTGGCAAATGCTTCACAGTCGCCCGAGGAAAGACGTTTAACAATCGATCTCCAAGAGAAACGAAACACATGATGCCATAAGGCGAAAGAATAGCAGGGCATCTCTTCACAAGCTTGTCCCTGATCTATAGCTGAGGGCAAACACTTGTGTGCTTGTGGGAGAGCCTGTGTCTTTCCTGGAAGCGTTTGGGAGTTTTGCTCAGACGCGCGTTTCCTCAAGTTCAAGAATCAAGATCTAGGATACCTGCAGACAGGTGCCTGTTTGTGTGGAGACAGTCTGTTTGAAACTGTGCTCCTCAGCGCCCGCTCTTTCTCCCCGTCGCTCCACACGCCTGGGAGTCCCTTTCTTTCTCTCCACAAGCACGTGTGTTGACTTCGTCGCACATGTGCATCTGCACAAGCGTTGAGCTCAGCAGAGTGTGTCTCTTGACACTTGATGTGCGTTGGCTGTGTCTGCGTGCTCCAGTGAAGAGAGAAACGGGAAATCACCTTGGTAGAGGCAACAAAGCAAAAGTGAGGCAGGATTGACATCTGCTCAACAGAGACGGATTCCCTGCGCTGACACAGTTCACAGTTACACGAGAAGCAATCTGAGCGGTCCATCGACCGGAGACGTGTTTCCCAAGAGGTCATTTAGCGAGTGAACAGCAGTGTGCACGACTTTCAGGAGTGTGCCTGGGAAGTGCCAGAATCACCAGAGCATCTGTGCAAAAGCTGCTGCCTCTGTGACCGCATTGAGGCACGTTCCCGTGTCTGCGAGTACATACACGGCTCTTTCGCGTTCACTCCGAGGGAAACGGTCCGCTATTGCTTCTGTGCGTACAGACGCGATTCCCTTGTCTCTTGCGAACACAGGGAACTCTGTGCATCCAAATCTACCGGCTAAGGACGCGTCTGCATATGTTTTGGTGAACAATCGAGTGTGCGTGTTCTGACAGCTGCCTCTATGCAGACGTCTCCACAGAGCCACTTCTGAATGCCCCGCAGCCCAGGACTGAATGGATACACTAACAAGTGCACCGGTGTGAGCAACCACATATGCAGAAGGACGTCTTTCATCTCACAGAAGCGCGAACGTCTTGGCGTTCAAGCACATGGCAGAAACAAGGTGTGAACAGATGAGCTGCTGCTATTTTCTCCGTTCGGCATGCTTCGTTGTAGCTCTCTTGCCGGTCGCCGGCTTAGCGGCTTGCTTTGCGCGACTAGCTCTGGGGAGAGAAGGAGATAGCGCCGGAAACCTCGCCTTTTGCCTTCTTCGGCGCTGGAACCTGGTTGCTGCGCCTTCTCTTTGTCCATGTGCACACACACGATTCCTCAGCGAAAACCATGCAGAAACCTTTCCACGAGCATCCAGGGATGTGCACCCAGCACCACGTGCACGCACACGCAGCTAGAGAAAAGCACCTACCTTTTCACACACTGATGCCTAAGCAAACGCGTGGCCACACACACGCACACATCCGCAAGCGCGCCTACTCCCATCTATTGAGGGAAAGACGGACGAGCAACGTCCTGACAGGCTTGAGGGGAAAAACGTCCGTTGATGGTTGGCGTACTGCACACCCGCCTACGGGGCTGCAGGGGAATCCACATTTGGAAGGTACCTGAAGATGTGTGCCTGTTCTTGGAGCTCCGCTAGTAGGGTAGCAAAGACACTCGTAGGCAGTACTGAATGCTGCTCCGTGCTACTTCTCCTCCGCTGGCAAATGCTTCACAGTCGCCCGAGGAAAGACGTTTAACAATCGATCTCCAAGAGAAACGAAACACATGATGCCATAAGGCGAAAGAATAGCAGGGCATCTCTTCACAAGCTTGTCCCTGATCTATAGCTGAGGGCAAACACTTGTGTGCTTGTGGGAGAGCCTGTGTCTTTCCTGGAAGCGTTTGGGAGTTTTGCTCAGACGCGTGTTTCCTCAAGTTCAAGAATCAAGATCTAGGATACCTGCAGACAGGTGCCTGTTTGTGTGGAGACAGTCTGTTTGAAACTGTGTTCCTCAGCGCCCGCTCTTTCTCCCCGTCGCTCCACACGCCTGGGAGTCCCTTTCTTTCTCTCCACAAGCACGTGTGTTGACTTCGTCGCACATGTGCATCTGCACAAGCGTTGAGCTCAGCAGAGTGTGTCTCTTGACACTTGATGTGCGTTGGCTGTGTCTGCGTGCTCCAGTGAAGAGAGAAACGGGAAATCATCTTGGTAGAGGCAACAAAGCAAAAGCGAGGCAGGATTGACATCTGCTCAACAGAGACGGATTCCCTGCGCTGACACAGTTCACAGTTACACGAGAAGCAATCTGAGCGGTCCATCGACCGGAGACGTGTTTCCCAAGAGGTCGTTTAGCGAGTGAACAGCAGTGTGCGCGACTTTCAGGAGTGTGCCTGGAAAGTGCCAGAATCACCAGAGCACCTGTGCAAAAGCTGCTGCCTCTGTGACCGCATTGAGGCACGTTCGCGTGTCTGCGAGTATATAGACGGCTCTTCCGCGTTCACTCCGAGGGAAACGGTCCGCTATTGCTTCTGTGCGCACAGACGCGATTCCCTTGTCTCTTGCGAACACAGGGAACTCTGTGCATCCAAATCTACCGGCTAAGGACGCGTCTGCATATGTTTTGGTGAACAATCGAGTGTGCGTGTTCTGACAGCTGCCTCTATGCAGACGTCTCCACAGAGCCACTTCTGAATGCCCCGCAGCCCAGGACTGAATGGATACACTAACAAGTGCACCGGTGTGAGCAACCACATATGCAGAAGGACGTCTTTCATCTCACAGAAGCGCGAACGTCTTGGCGTTCAAGCACATGGCAGAAACAAGGTGTGAACAGATGAGCTGCTGCTATTTTCTCCGTTCGGCATGCTTCGTTGTAGCTCTCTTGCCGGTCGCCGGCTTAGCGGCTTGCTTTGCGCGACTAGGTCTGCGGAGAGAAGGAGATAGCGCCGGAAACCTTGCCTTTTGCCTTCTTCGGCGCTGGAACCTGGTTGCTGCGCCTTCTCTTTGTCCATGTGCACACACACGATTCCTCAGCGAAAACCATGCAGAAACCTTACCTCGAGCACCCAGGGATGTGCACCCAGCAGCACGTGCACGCACACGCAGCTAGAGAAAAGCACCTACCTTTTCACACACTGATGCCTAAGCAAACGCGTGGCCACACACACGCACACATCCGCAAGCGCGCCTACTCCCATCTATTGAGGGAAAGACGGACGAGCAACGTCCTGACAGGCTTGAGGGGAAAAACGTCCGTTGATGGTTGGCGTACTGCACGCCCGCCTACGGGGCTGCAGGGGAATCCACATTTGGAAGGTACCTGAAGATGTGTGCCTGTTCTTGGAGCTCCGCTAGTAGGGTAGCAAAGACACTCGTAGGCAGTACTGAATGCTGCTCCGTGCTACTTCTCCTCCGCTGGCAAATGCTTCACAGTCGCCCGAGGAAAGACGTTTAACAATCGATCTCCAAGAGAAACGAAACACATGATGCCATAAGGCGAAAGAATAGCAGGGCATCTCTTCACAAGCTTGTCCCTGATCTATAGCTGAGGGCAAACACTTGTGTGCTTGTGGGAGAGCCTGTGTCTTTCCTGGAAGCGTTTGGGAGTTTTGCTCAGACGCGTGTTTCCTCAAGTTCAAGAATCAAGATCTAGGATACCTGCAGACAGGTGCCTGTTTGTGTGGAGACAGTCTGTTTGAAACTGTGTTCCTCAGCGCCCGCTCTTTCTCCCCGTCGCTCCACACGCCTGGGAGTCCCTTTCTTTCTCTCCACAAGCACGTGTGTTGACTTCGTCGCACATGTGCATCTGCACAAGCGTTGAGCTCAGCAGAGTGTGTCTCTTGACACTTGATGTGCGTTGGCTGTGTCTGCGTGCTCCAGTGAAGAGAGAAACGGGAAATCATCTTGGTAGAGGCAACAAAGCAAAAGCGAGGCAGGATTGACATCTGCTCAACAGAGACGGATTCCCTGCGCTGACACAGTTCACAGTTACACGAGAAGCAATCTGAGCGGTCCATCGACCGGAGACGTGTTTCCCAAGAGGTCGTTTAGCGAGTGAACAGCAGTGTGCGCGACTTTCAGGAGTGTGCCTGGAAAGTGCCAGAATCACCAGAGCACCTGTGCAAAAGCTGCTGCCTCTGTGACCGCACTGAGGCACGTTCCCGTGTCTGCGAGTATATAGACGGCTCTTTCGCGTTCACTCCGAGGGAAACGGTCCGCTATTGCTTCTGTGCGTACAGACGCGATTCCCTTGTCTCTTGCGAACACAGGGAACTCTGTGCATCCAAATCTACAGGCTAAAGACGCGTCTGCACATGTTTTGGTGAACAATCGAGTGTGCGTGTTCTGACAGCTGCCTCTATGCAGATGTCTCCACAGAGCCACTTCTGAATGCCCCGCAGCCCAGGACTGAATGGATACACTAACAAGTGCACCGGTGTGAGCAACCACATATGCAGAAGGACGTCTTTCATCTCACAGAAGCGCGAACGTCTTGGCGTTCAAGCACATGGCAGAAACAAGGTGTGAACAGATGAGCTGCTGCTATTTTCTCCGTTCGGCATGCTTCGTTGTAGCTCTCTTGCCGGTCGCCGGCTTAGCGGCTTGCTTTGCGCGACTAGGTCTGCGGAGAGAAGGAGATAGCGCCGGAAACCTTGCCTTTTGCCTTCTTCGGCGCTGGAACCTGGTTGCTGCGCCTTCTCTTTGTCCATGTGCACACACACGATTCCTCAGCGAAAACCATGCAGAAACCTTACCTCGAGCACTCAGGGATGTGCACCCAGCAGCACGTGCACGCACACGCAGCTAGAGAAAAGCACCTATCTTTTCACACACTGATGCCTAAGCAAACGCGTGGCCACACACACGCACACATCCGCAAGCGCGCCTACTCCCATCTATTGAGGGAAAGACGGACGAGCAACGTCCTGACAGGCTTGAGGGGAAAAACGTCCGTTGATGGTTGGCGTACTGCACGCCCGCCTACGGGGCTGCAGGGGAATCCACATTTGGAAGGTACCTGAAGATGTGTGCCTGTTCTTGGAGCTCCGCTAGTAGGGTAGCAAAGACACTCGTAGGCAGTACTGAATGCTGCTCCGTGCTACTTCTCCTCCGCTGGCAAATGCTTCACAGTCGCCCGAGGAAAGACGTTTAACAATCGATCTCCAAGAGAAACGAAACACATGATGCCATAAGGCGAAAGAATAGCAGGGCATCTCTTCACAAGCTTGTCCCTGATCTATAGCTGAGGGCAAACACTTGTGTGCTTGTGGGAGAGCCTGTGTCTTTCCTGGAAGCGTTTGGGAGTTTTGCTCAGACGCGTGTTTCCTCAAGTTCAAGAATCAAGATCTAGGATACCTGCAGACAGGTGCCTGTTTGTGTGGAGACAGTCTGTTTGAAACTGTGTTCCTCAGCGCCCGCTCTTTCTCCCCGTCGCTCCACACGCCTGGGAGTCCCTTTCTTTCTCTCCACAAGCACGTGTGTTGACTTCGTCGCACATGTGCATCTGCACAAGCGTTGAGCTCAGCAGAGTGTGTCTCTTGACACTTGATGTGCGTTGGCTGTGTCTGCGTGCTCCAGTGAAGAGAGAAACGGGAAATCATCTTGGTAGAGGCAACAAAGCAAAAGCGAGGCAGGATTGACATCTGCTCAACAGAGACGGATTCCCTGCGCTGACACAGTTCACAGTTACACGAGAAGCAATCTGAGCGGTCCATCGACCGGAGACGTGTTTCCCAAGAGGTCGTTTAGCGAGTGAACAGCAGTGTGCGCGACTTTCAGGAGTGTGCCTGGAAAGTGCCAGAATCACCAGAGCACCTGTGCAAAAGCTGCTGCCTCTGTGACAGCACTGAGGCTCGTTCCCGTGTCTGCGAGTATATAGACGGCTCTTTCGCGTTCACTCCGAGGGAAACGGTCCGCTATTGCTTCTGTGCGTACAGACGCGATTCCCTTGTCTCTTGCGAACACAGGGAACTCTGTGCATCCAAATCTACCGGCTAAGGACGCGTCTGCATATGTTTTGGTGAACAATCGAGTGTGCGTGTTCTGACAGCTGCCTCTATGCAGACGTCTCCACAGAGCCACTTCTGAATGCCCCGCAGCCCAGGACTGAATGGATACACTAACAAGTGCACCGGTGTGAGCAACCACATATGCAGAAGGACGTCTTTCATCTCACAGAAGCGCGAACGTCTTGGCGTTCAAGCACATGGCAGAAACAAGGTGTGAACAGCTGAGCTGCTGCTATTTTCTCCGTTCGGCATGCTTCGTTGTAGCTCTCTTGCCGGTCGCCGGCTTAGCGGCTTGCTTTGCGCGACTAGGTCTGCGGAGAGAAGGAGATAGCGCCGGAAACCTTGCCTTTTGCCTTCTTCGGCGCTGGAACCTGGTTGCTGCGCCTTCTCTTTGTCCATGTGCACACACACGATTCCTCAGCGAAAACCATGCAGAAACCTTTCCACGAGCACCCAGGGATGTGCACCCAGCACCACGTGCACGCACACGCAGCTAGAGAAAAGCACCTATCTTTTCACACACTGATGCCTAAGCAAACGCGTGGCCACACACACGCACACATCCGCAAGCGCGCCTACTCCCATCTATTGAGGGAAAGACGGACGAGCAACGTCCTGACAGGCTTGAGGGGAAAAACGTCCGTTGATGGTTGGCGTACTGCACGCCCGCCTACGGGGCTGCAGGGGAATCCACATTTGGAAGGTACCTGAAGATGTGTGCCTGTTCTTGGAGCTCCGCTAGTAGGGTAGCAAAGACACTCGTAGGCAGTACTGAATGCTGCTCCGTGCTACTTCTCCTCCGCTGGCAAATGCTTCACAGTCGCCCGAGGAAAGACGTTTAACAATCGATCTCCAAGAGAAACGAAACACATGATGCCATAAGGCGAAAGAATAGCAGGGCATCTCTTCACAAGCTTGTCCCTGATCTATAGCTGAGGGCAAACACTTGTGTGCTTGTGGGAGAGCCTGTGTCTTTCCTGGAAGCGTTTGGGAGTTTTGCTCAGACGCGTGTTTCCTCAAGTTCAAGAATCAAGATCTAGGATACCTGCAGACAGGTGCCTGTTTGTGTGGAGACAGTCTGTTTGAAACTGTGTTCCTCAGCGCCCGCTCTTTCTCCCCGTCGCTCCACACGCCTGGGAGTCCCTTTCTTTCTCTCCACAAGCACGTGTGTTGACTTCGTCGCACATGTGCATCTGCACAAGCGTTGAGCTCAGCAGAGTGTGTCTCTTGACACTTGATGTGCGTTGGCTGTGTCTGCGTGCTCCAGTGAAGAGAGAAACGGGAAATCATCTTGGTAGAGGCAACAAAGCAAAAGCGAGGCAGGATTGACATCTGCTCAACAGAGACGGATTCCCTGCGCTGACACAGTTCACAGTTACACGAGAAGCAATCTGAGCGGTCCATCGACCGGAGACGTGTTTCCCAAGAGGTCGTTTAGCGAGTGAACAGCAGTGTGCGCGACTTTCAGGAGTGTGCCTGGAAAGTGCCAGAATCACCAGAGCACCTGTGCAAAAGCTGCTGCCTCTGTGACCGCACTGAGGCACGTTCCCGTGTCTGCGAGTATATAGACGGCTCTTTCGCGTTCACTCCGAGGGAAACGGTCCGCTATTGCTTCTGTGCGTACAGACGCGATTCCCTTGTCTCTTGCGAACACAGGGAACTCTGTGCATCCAAATCTACAGGCTAAAGACGCGTCTGCACATGTTTTGGTGAACAATCGAGTGTGCGTGTTCTGACAGCTGCCTCTATGCAGATGTCTCCACAGAGCCACTTCTGAATGCCCCGCAGCCCAGGACTGAATGGATACACTAACAAGTGCACCGGTGTGAGCAACCACATATGCAGAAGGACGTCTTTCATCTCACAGAAGCGCGAACGTCTTGGCGTTCAAGCACATGGCAGAAACAAGGTGTGAACAGATGAGCTGCTGCTATTTTCTCCGTTCGGCATGCTTCGTTGTAGCTCTCTTGCCGGTCGCCGGCTTAGCGGCTTGCTTTGCGCGACTAGGTCTGCGGAGAGAAGGAGATAGCGCCGGAAACCTTGCCTTTTGCCTTCTTCGGCGCTGGAACCTGGTTGCTGCGCCTTCTCTTTGTCCATGTGCACACACACGATTCCTCAGCGA
The DNA here is from genome assembly GCF_037038585.1 of Patagioenas fasciata. Taxonomy (NCBI): domain Eukaryota; kingdom Metazoa; phylum Chordata; class Aves; order Columbiformes; family Columbidae; genus Patagioenas; species Patagioenas fasciata. The sequence goes on from NC_092525.1 coordinate 55,705,215, forward strand.
AAACCATGCAGAAACCTTACCTCGAGCACCCAGGGATGTGCACCCAGCACCACGTGCACGCACACGCAGCTAGAGAAAAGCACCTATCTTTTCACACACTGATGCCTAAGCAAACGCGAGGCCACACACACGCACACATCCGCAAGCGCGCCTACTCCCATCTATTGAGGGAAAGACGGACGAGCAACGTCCTGACAGGCTTGAGGGGAAAAACGTCCGTTGATGGTTGGCGTACTGCACGCCCGCCTACGGGGCTGCAGGGGAATCCACATTTGGAAGGTACCTGAAGATGTGTGCCTGTTCTTGGAGCTCCGCTAGTAGGGTAGCAAAGACACTCGTAGGCAGTACTGAATGCTGCTCCGTGCTACTTCTCCTCCGCTGGCAAATGCTTCACAGTCGCCCGAGGAAAGACGTTTAACAATCGATCTCCAAGAGAAACGAAACACATGATGCCATAAGGCGAAAGAATAGCAGGGCATCTCTTCACAAGCTTGTCCCTGATCTATAGCTGAGGGCAAACACTTGTGTGCTTGTGGGAGAGCCTGTGTCTTTCCTGGAAGCGTTTGGGAGTTTTGCTCAGACGCGTGTTTCCTCAAGTTCAAGAATCAAGATCTAGGATACCTGCAGACAGGTGCCTGTTTGTGTGGAGACAGTCTGTTTGAAACTGTGTTCCTCAGCGCCCGCTCTTTCTCCCCGTCGCTCCACACGCCTGGGAGTCCCTTTCTTTCTCTCCACAAGCACGTGTGTTGACTTCGTCGCACATGTGCATCTGCACAAGCGTTGAGCTCAGCAGAGTGTGTCTCTTGACACTTGATGTGCGTTGGCTGTGTCTGCGTGCTCCAGTGAAGAGAGAAACGGGAAATCATCTTGGTAGAGGCAACAAAGCAAAAGCGAGGCAGGATTGACATCTGCTCAACAGAGACGGATTCCCTGCGCTGACACAGTTCACAGTTACACGAGAAGCAATCTGAGCGGTCCATCGACCGGAGACGTGTTTCCCAAGAGGTCGTTTAGCGAGTGAACAGCAGTGTGCGCGACTTTCAGGAGTGTGCCTGGAAAGTGCCAGAATCACCAGAGCACCTGTGCAAAAGCTGCTGCCTCTGTGACCGCACTGAGGCACGTTCCCGTGTCTGCGAGTATATAGACGGCTCTTTCGCGTTCACTCCGAGGGAAACGGTCCGCTATTGCTTCTGTGCGTACAGACGCGATTCCCTTGTCTCTTGCGAACACAGGGAACTCTGTGCATCCAAATCTACAGGCTAAAGACGCGTCTGCACATGTTTTGGTGAACAATCGAGTGTGCGTGTTCTGACAGCTGCCTCTATGCAGATGTCTCCACAGAGCCACTTCTGAATGCCCCGCAGCCCAGGACTGAATGGATACACTAACAAGTGCACCGGTGTGAGCAACCACATATGCAGAAGGACGTCTTTCATCTCACAGAAGCGCGAACGTCTTGGCGTTCAAGCACATGGCAGAAACAAGGTGTGAACAGATGAGCTGCTGCTATTTTCTCCGTTCGGCATGCTTCGTTGTAGCTCTCTTGCCGGTCGCCGGCTTAGCGGCTTGCTTTGCGCGACTAGGTCTGCGGAGAGAAGGAGATAGCGCCGGAAACCTTGCCTTTTGCCTTCTTCGGCGCTGGAACCTGGTTGCTGCGCCTTCTCTTTGTCCATGTGCACACACACGATTCCTCAGCGAAAACCATGCAGAAACCTTACCTCGAGCACCCAGGGATGTGCACCCAGCACCACGTGCACGCACACGCAGCTAGAGAAAAGCACCTATCTTTTCACACACTGATGCCTAAGCAAACGCGTGGCCACACACACGCACACATCCGCAAGCGCGCCTACTCCCATCTATTGAGGGAAAGACGGACGAGCAACGTCCTGACAGGCTTGAGGGGAAAAACGTCCGTTGATGGTTGGCGTACTGCACGCCCGCCTACGGGGCTGCAGGGGAATCCACATTTGGAAGGTACCTGAAGATGTGTGCCTGTTCTTGGAGCTCCGCTAGTAGGGTAGCAAAGACACTCGTAGGCAGTACTGAATGCTGCTCCGTGCTACTTCTCCTCCGCTGGCAAATGCTTCACAGTCGCCCGAGGAAAGACGTTTAACAATCGATCTCCAAGAGAAACGAAACACATGATGCCATAAGGCGAAAGAATAGCAGGGCATCTCTTCACAAGCTTGTCCCTGATCTATAGCTGAGGGCAAACACTTGTGTGCTTGTGGGAGAGCCTGTGTCTTTCCTGGAAGCGTTTGGGAGTTTTGCTCACACGCGTGTTTCCTCAAGTTCAAGAATCAAGATCTAGGATACCTGCAGACAGGTGCCTGTTTGTGTGGAGACAGTCTGTTTGAAACTGTGTTCCTCAGCGCCCGCTCTTTCTCCCCGTCGCTCCACACGCCTGGGAGTCCCTTTCTTTCTCTCCACAAGCACGTGTGTTGACTTCGTCGCACATGTGCATCTGCACAAGCGTTGAGCTCAGCAGAGTGTGTCTCTTGACACTTGATGTGCGTTGGCTGTGTCTGCGTGCTCCAGTGAAGAGAGAAACGGGAAATCATCTTGGTAGAGGCAACAAAGCAAAAGCGAGGCAGGATTGACATCTGCTCAACAGAGACGGATTCCCTGCGCTGACACAGTTCACAGTTACACGAGAAGCAATCTGAGCGGTCCGTCGACCGGAGACGTGTTTCCCAAGAGGTCGTTTAGCGAGTGAACAGCAGTGTGCGCGACTTTCAGGAGTGTGCCTGGAAAGTGCCAGAATCACCAGAGCACCTGTGCAAAAGCTGCTGCCTCTGTGACCGCACTGAGGCGCGTTCCCGTGTCTGCGAGTATATAGACGGCTCTTTCGCGTTCACTCCGAGGGAAACGGTCCGCTATTGCTTCTGTGCGTACAGACGCGATTCCCTTGTCTCTTGCGAACACAGGGAACTCTGTGCATCCAAATCTACAGGCTAAGGACGCGTCTGCATATGTTTTGGTGAACAATCGAGTGTGCGTGTTCTGACAGCTGCCTCTATGCAGACGTCTCCACAGAGCCACTTCTGAATGCCCCGCAGCCCAGGACTGAATGGATACACTAACAAGTGCACCGGTGTGAGCAACCACATATGCAGAAGGACGTCTTTCATCTCACAGAAGCGCGAACGTCTTGGCGTTCAAGCACATGGCAGAAACAAGGTGTGAACAGATGAGCTGCTGCTATTTTCTCCGTTCGGCATGCTTCGTTGTAGCTCTCTTGCCGGTCGCCGGCTTAGCGGCTTGCTTTGCGCGACTAGCTCTGGGGAGAGAAGGAGATAGCGCCGGAAACCTCGCCTTTTGCCTTCTTCGGCGCTGGAACCTGGTTGCTGCGCCTTCTCTTTGTCCATGTGCACACACACGATTCCTCAGCGAAAACCATGCAGAAACCTTTCCACGAGCACCCAGGGATGTGCACCCAGCACCACGTGCACGCACACGCAGCTAGAGAAAAGCACCTACCTTTTCACACACTGATGCCTAAGCAAACGCGTGGCCACACACACGCACACATCCGCAAGCGCGCCTACTCCCATCTATTGAGGGAAAGACGGACGAGCAACGTCCTGACAGGCTTGAGGGGAAAAACGTCCGTTGACGGTTGGCGTACTGCACGCCCGCCTACGGGGCTGCAGGGGAATCCACATTTGGAAGGTACCTGAAGATGTGTGCCTGTTCTTGGAGCTCCGCTAGTAGGGTAGCAAAGACACTCGTAGGCAGTACTGAATGCTGCTCCGTGCTACTTCTCCTCCGCTGGCAAATGCTTCACAGTCGCCCTAGGAAAGACGTTTAACAATCGATCTCCAAGAGGAACGAAACACATGATGCCATAAGGCGAAAGAATAGCAGGGCATCTCTTCACAGGCTTGTCCCTGATCTATAGCTGAGGGCAAACACTTGTGTGCTTGTGGGAGAGCCTGTGTCTTTCCTGGAAGCGTTTGGGAGTTTTGCTCAGACGCGTGTTTCCTCAAGTTCAAGAATCAAGATCTAGGATACCTGCAGACAGGTGCCTGTTTGTGTGGAGACAGTCTGTTTGAAACTGTGTTCCTCAGCGCCCGCTCTTTCTCCCCGTCGCTCCACACGCCTGGGAGTCCCTTTCTTTCTCTCCACAAGCACGTGTGTTGACTTCGTCGCACATGTGCATCTGCACAAGCGTTGAGCTCAGCAGAGCGTGTCTCTTGACACTTGATGTGCGTTGGCTGTGTCTGCCTGCTCCAGTGAAGAGAGAAACGGGAAATCATCTTGGTAGAGGCAACAAAGCAAAAGCGAGGCAGGATTGACATCTGCTCAACAGAGACGGATTCCCTGCGCTGACACAGTTCACAGTTACACGAGAAGCAATCTGAGCGGTCCGTCGACCGGAGACGTGTTTCCCAAGAGGTCGTTTAGCGAGTGAACAGCAGTGTGCGCGACTTTCAGGAGTGTGCCTGGAAAGTGCCAGAATCACCAGGAGCATCTGTGCAAAAGCTGCTGCCTCTGTGACCGCATTGAGGCACGTTCCCGTGTCTGCGAGTATATAGACGGCTCTTTCGCGTTCACTCCGAGGGAAACGGTCCGCTATTGCTTCTGTGCGCACAGACGCGATTCCCTTGTCTCTTGCGAACACAGGGAACTCTGTGCATCCAAATCTACAGGCTAAGGACGCGTCTGCATATGTTTTGGTGAACAATCGAGTGTGCGTGTTCTGACAGCTGCCTCTATGCAGACGTCTCCACAGAGCCACTTCTGAATGCCCCGCAGCCCAGGACTGAATGGATACACTAACAAGTGCACCGGTGTGAGCAACCACATATGCAGAAGGACGTCTTTCATCTCACAGAAGCGCGAACGTCTTGGCGTTCAAGCACATGGCAGAAACAAGGTGTGAACAGATGAGCTGCTGCTATTTTCTCCGTTCGGCATGCTTCGTTGTAGCTCTCTTGCCGGTCGCCGGCTTAGCGGCTTGCTTTGCGCGACTAGCTCTGGGGAGAGAAGGAGATAGCGCCGGAAACCTCGCCTTTTGCCTTCTTCGGCGCTGGAACCTGGTTGCTGCGCCTTCTCTTTGTCCATGTGCACACACACGATTCCTCAGCGAAAACCATGCAGAAACCTTTCCACGAGCACCCAGGGATGTGCACCCAGCACCACGTGCACGCACACGCAGCTAGAGAAAAGCACCTACCTTTTCACACACTGATGCCTAAGCAAACGCGTGGCCACACACACGCACACATCCGCAAGCGCGCCTACTCCCATCTATTGAGGGAAAGACGGACGAGCAACGTCCTGACAGGCTTGAGGGGAAAAACGTCCGTTGACGGTTGGCGTACTGCACGCCCGCCTACGGGGCTGCAGGGGAATCCACATTTGGAAGGTACCTGAAGATGTGTGCCTGTTCTTGGAGCTCCGCTAGTAGGGTAGCAAAGACACTCGTAGGCAGTACTGAATGCTGCTCCGTGCTACTTCTCCTCCGCTGGCAAATGCTTCACAGTCGCCCTAGGAAAGACGTTTAACAATCGATCTCCAAGAGGAACGAAACACATGATGCCATAAGGCGAAAGAATAGCAGGGCATCTCTTCACAGGCTTGTCCCTGATCTATAGCTGAGGGCAAACACTTGTGTGCTTGTGGGAGAGCCTGTGTCTTTCCTGGAAGCGTTTGGGAGTTTTGCTCAGACGCGTGTTTCCTCAAGTTCAAGAATCAAGATCTAGGATACCTGCAGACAGGTGCCTGTTTGTGTGGAGACAGTCTGTTTGAAACTCTGTTCCTCAGCGCCCGCTCTTTCTCCCCGTCGCTCCACACGCCTGGGAGTCCCTTTCTTTCTCTCCACAAGCACGTGTGTTGACTTCGTCGCACATGTGCATCTGCACAAGCGTTGAGCTCAGCAGAGCGTGTCTCTTGACACTTGATGTGCGTTGGCTGTGTCTGCGTGCTCCAGTGAAGAGAGAAACGGGAAATCATCTTGGTAGAGGCAACAAAGCAAAAGCGAGGCAGGATTGACATCTGCTCAACAGAGACGGATTCCCTGCGCTGACACAGTTCACAGTTACACGAGAAGCAATCTGAGCGGTCCGTCGACCGGAGACGTGTTTCCCAAGAGGTCGTTTAGCGAGTGAACAGCAGTGTGCGCGACTTTCAGGAGTGTGCCTGGAAAGTGCCAGAATCACCAGGAGCATCTGTGCAAAAGCTGCTGCCTCTGTGACCGCATTGAGGCACGTTCCCGTGTCTGCGAGTATATAGACGGCTCTTTCGCGTTCACTCCGAGGGAAACGGTCCGCTTTTGCTTCTGTGCGCACAGACGCGATTCCCTTGTCTCTTGCGAACACAGGGAACTCTGTGCATCCAAATCTACAGGCTAAGGACGCGTCTGCATATGTTTTGGTGAACAATCGAGTGTGCGTGTTCTGACAGCTGCCTCTATGCAGACGTCTCCACAGAGCCACTTCTGAATGCCCCGCAGCCCAGGACTGAATGGATACACTAACAAGTGCACCGGTGTGAGCAACCACATATGCAGAAGGACGTCTTTCATCTCACAGAAGCGCGAACGTCTTGGCGTTCAAGCACATGGCAGAAACAAGGTGTGAACAGATGAGCTGCTGCTATTTTCTCCGTTCGGCATGCTTCGTTGTAGCTCTCTTGCCGGTCGCCGGCTTAGCGGCTTGCTTTGCGCGACTAGCTCTGGGGAGAGAAGGAGATAGCGCCGGAAACCTCGCCTTTTGCCTTCTTCGGCGCTGGAACCTGGTTGCTGCGCCTTCTCTTTGTCCATGTGCACACACACGATTCCTCAGCGAAAACCATGCAGAAACCTTTCCACGAGCACCCAGGGATGTGCACCCAGCACCACGTGCACGCACACGCAGCTAGAGAAAAGCACCTACCTTTTCACACACTGATGCCTAAGCAAACGCGTGGCCACACACACGCACACATCCGCAAGCGCGCCTACTCCCATCTATTGAGGGAAAGACGGACGAGCAACGTCCTGACAGGCTTGAGGGGAAAAACGTCCGTTGACGGTTGGCGTACTGCACGCCCGCCTACGGGGCTGCAGGGGAATCCACATTTGGAAGGTACCTGAAGATGTGTGCCTGTTCTTGGAGCTCCGCTAGTAGGGTAGCAAAGACACTCGTAGGCAGTACTGAATGCTGCTCCGTGCTACTTCTCCTCCGCTGGCAAATGCTTCACAGTCGCCCTAGGAAAGACGTTTAACAATCGATCTCCAAGAGGAACGAAACACATGATGCCATAAGGCGAAAGAATAGCAGGGCATCTCTTCACAGGCTTGTCCCTGATCTATAGCTGAGGGCAAACACTTGTGTGCTTGTGGGAGAGCCTGTGTCTTTCCTGGAAGCGTTTGGGAGTTTTGCTCAGACGCGTGTTTCCTCAAGTTCAAGAATCAAGATCTAGGATACCTGCAGACAGGTGCCTGTTTGTGTGGAGACAGTCTGTTTGAAACTGTGTTCCTCAGCGCCCGCTCTTTCTCCCCGTCGCTCCACACGCCTGGGAGTCCCTTTCTTTCTCTCCACAAGCACGTGTGTTGACTTCGTCGCACATGTGCATCTGCACAAGCGTTGAGCTCAGCAGAGCGTGTCTCTTGACACTTGATGTGCGTTGGCTGTGTCTGCGTGCTCCAGTGAAGAGAGAAACGGGAAATCATCTTGGTAGAGGCAACAAAGCAAAAGCGAGGCAGGATCGACATCTGCTCAACAGAGACGGATTCCCTGCGCTGACACAGTTCACAGTTACACGAGAAGCAATCTGAGCGGTCCGTCGACCGGAGACGTGTTTCCCAAGAGGTCGTTTAGCGAGTGAACAGCAGTGTGCGCGACTTTCAGGAGTGTGCCTGGAAAGTGCCAGAATCACCAGGAGCATCTGTGCAAAAGCTGCTGCCTCTGTGACCGCATTGAGGCACGTTCGCGTGTCTGCGAGTATATAGACGGCTCTTTCGCGTTCACTCCGAGGGAAACGGTCCGCTATTGCTTCTGTGCGCACAGACGCGATTCCCTTGTCTCTTGCGAACACAGGGAACTCTGTGCATCCAAATCTACAGGCTAAGGACGCGTCTGCATATGTTTTGGTGAACAATCGAGTGTGCGTGTTCTGACAGCTGCCTCTATGCAGACGTCTCCACAGAGCCACTTCTGAATGCCCCGCAGCCCAGGACTGAATGGATACACTAACAAGTGCACCGGTGTGAGCAACCACATATGCAGAAGGACGTCTTTCATCTCACAGAAGCGCGAACGTCTTGGCGTTCAAGCACATGGCAGAAACAAGGTGTGAACAGATGAGCTGCTGCTATTTTCTCCGTTCGGCATGCTTCGTTGTAGCTCTCTTGCCGGTCGCCGGCTTAGCGGCTTGCTTTGCGCGACTAGCTCTGGGGAGAGAAGGAGATAGCGCCGGAAACCTCGCCTTTTGCCTTCTTCGGCGCTGGAACCTGGTTGCTGCGCCTTCTCTTTGTCCATGTGCACACACACGATTCCTCAGCGAAAACCATGCAGAAACCTTTCCACGAGCACCCAGGGATGTGCACCCAGCACCACGTGCACGCACACGCAGCTAGAGAAAAGCACCTACCTTTTCACACACTGATGCCTAAGCAAACGCGTGGCCACACACACGCACACATCCGCAAGCGCGCCTACTCCCATCTATTGAGGGAAAGACGGACGAGCAACGTCCTGACAGGCTTGAGGGGAAAAACGTCCGTTGACGGTTGGCGTACTGCACGCCCGCCTACGGGGCTGCAGGGGAATCCACATTTGGAAGGTACCTGAAGATGTGTGCCTGTTCTTGGAGCTCCGCTAGTAGGGTAGCAAAGACACTCGTAGGCAGTACTGAATGCTGCTCCGTGCTACTTCTCCTCCGCTGGCAAATGCTTCACAGTCGCCCTAGGAAAGACGTTTAACAATCGATCTCCAAGAGGAACGAAAAACATGATGCCATAAGGCGAAAGAATAGCAGGGCATCTCTTCACAGGCTTGTCCCTGATCTATAGCTGAGGGCAAACACTTGTGTGCTTGTGGGAGAGCCTGTGTCTTTCCTGGAAGCGTTTGGGAGTTTTGCTCAGACGCGTGTTTCCTCAAGTTCAAGAATCAAGATCTAGGATACCTGCAGACAGGTGCCTGTTTGTGTGGAGACAGTCTGTTTGAAACTGTGTTCCTCAGCGCCCGCTCTTTCTCCCCGTCGCTCCACACGCCTGGGAGTCCCTTTCTTTCTCTCCACAAGCACGTGTGTTGACTTCGTCGCACATGTGCATCTGCACAAGCGTTGAGCTCAGCAGAGCGTGTCTCTTGACACTTGATGTGCGTTGGCTGTGTCTGCCTGCTCCAGTGAAGAGAGAAACGGGAAATCATCTTGGTAGAGGCAACAAAGCAAAAGCGAGGCAGGATTGACATCTGCTCAACAGAGACGGATTCCCTGCGCTGACACAGTTCACAGTTACACGAGAAGCAATCTGAGCGGTCCGTCGACCGGAGACGTGTTTCCCAAGAGGTCGTTTAGCGAGTGAACAGCAGTGTGCGCGACTTTCAGGAGTGTGCCTGGAAAGTGCCAGAATCACCAGGAGCATCTGTGCAAAAGCTGCTGCCTCTGTGACCGCATTGAGGCACGTTCCCGTGTCTGCGAGTATATAGACGGCTCTTTCGCGTTCACTCCGAGGGAAACGGTCCGCTATTGCTTCTGTGCGCACAGACGCGATTCCCTTGTCTCTTGCGAACACAGGGAACTCTGTGCATCCAAATCTACAGGCTAAGGACGCGTCTGCATATGTTTTGGTGAACAATCGAGTGTGCGTGTTCTGACAGCTGCCTCTATGCAGACGTCTCCACAGAGCCACTTCTGAATGCCCCGCAGCCCAGGACTGAATGGATACACTAACAAGTGCACCGGTGTGAGCAACCACATACGCAGAAGGACGTCTTTCATCTCACAGAAGCGCGAACGTCTTGGCGTTCAAGCACATGGCAGAAACAAGGTGTGAACAGATGAGCTGCTGCTATTTTCTCCGTTCGGCATGCTTCGTTGTAGCTCTCTTGCCGGTCGCCGGCTTAGCGGCTTGCTTTGCGCGACTAGCTCTGGGGAGAGAAGGAGATAGCGCCGGAAACCTCGCCTTTTGCCTTCTTCGGCGCTGGAACCTGGTTGCTGCGCCTTCTCTTTGTCCATGTGCACACACACGATTCCTCAGCGAAAACCATGCAGAAACCTTTCCACGAGCACCCAGGGATGTGCACCCAGCACCACGTGCACGCACACGCAGCTAGAGAAAAGCACCTACCTTTTCACACACTGATGCCTAAGCAAACGCGTGGCCACACACACGCACACATCCGCAAGCGCGCCTACTCCCATCTATTGAGGGAAAGACGGACGAGCAACGTCCTGACAGGCTTGAGGGGAAAAACGTCCGTTGACGGTTGGCGTACTGCACGCCCGCCTACGGGGCTGCAGGGGAATCCACATTTGGAAGGTACCTGAAGATGTGTGCCTGTTCTTGGAGCTCCGCTAGTAGGGTAGCAAAGACACTCGTAGGCAGTACTGAATGCTGCTCCGTGCTACTTCTCCTCCGCTGGCAAATGCTTCACAGTCGCCCTAGGAAAGACGTTTAACAATCGATCTCCAAGAGGAACGAAACACATGATGCCATAAGGCGAAAGAATAACAGGGCATCTCTTCACAGGCTTGTCCCTGATCTATAGCTGAGGGCAAACACTTGTGTGCTTGTGGGAGAGCCTGTGTCTTTCCTGGAAGCGTTTGGGAGTTTTGCTCAGACGCGTGTTTCCTCAAGTTCAAGAATCAAGATCTAGGATACCTGCAGACAGGTGCCTGTTTGTGTGGAGACAGTCTGTTTGAAACTGTGTTCCTCAGCGCCCGCTCTTTCTCCCCGTCGCTCCACACGCCTGGGAGTCCCTTTCTTTCTCTCCACAAGCACGTGTGTTGACTTCGTCGCACATGTGCATCTGCACAAGCGTTGAGCTCAGCAGAGCGTGTCTCTTGACACTTGATGTGCGTTGGCTGTGTCTGCGTGCTCCAGTGAAGAGAGAAACGGGAAATCATCTTGGTAGAGGCAACAAAGCAAAAGCGAGGCAGGATCGACATCTGCTCAACAGAGACGGATTCCCTGCGCTGACACAGTTCACAGTTACACGAGAAGCAATCTGAGCGGTCCGTCGACCGGAGACGTGTTTCCCAAGAGGTCGTTTAGCGAGTGAACAGCAGTGTGCGCGACTTTCAGGAGTGTGCCTGGAAAGTGCCAGAATCACCAGGAGCATCTGTGCAAAAGCTGCTGCCTCTGTGACCGCATTGAGGCACGTTCGCGTGTCTGCGAGTATATAGACGGCTCTTTCGCGTTCACTCCGAGGGAAACGGTCCGCTATTGCTTCTGTGCGCACAGACGCGATTCCCTTGTCTCTTGCGAACACAGGGAACTCTGTGCATCCAAATCTACAGGCTAAGGACGCGTCTGCATATGTTTTGGTGAACAATCGAGTGTGCGTGTTCTGACAGCTGCCTCTATGCAGACGTCTCCACAGAGCCACTTCTGAATGCCCCGCAGCCCAGGACTGAATGGATACACTAACAAGTGCACCGGTGTGAGCAACCACATATGCAGAAGGACGTCTTTCATCTCACAGAAGCGCGAACGTCTTGGCGTTCAAGCACATGGCAGAAACAAGGTGTGAACAGATGAGCTGCTGCTATTTTCTCCGTTCGGCATGCTTCGTTGTAGCTCTCTTGCCGGTCGCCGGCTTAGCGGCTTGCTTTGCGCGACTAGCTCTGGGGAGAGAAGGAGATAGCGCCGGAAACCTCGCCTTTTGCCTTCTTCGGCGCTGGAACCTGGTTGCTGCGCCTTCTCTTTGTCCATGTGCACACACACGATTCCTCAGCGAAAACCATGCAGAAACCTTTCCACGAGCACCCAGGGATGTGCACCCAGCACCACGTGCACGCACACGCAGCTAGAGAAAAGCACCTACCTTTTCACACACTGATGCCTAAGCAAACGCGTGGCCACACACACGCACACATCCGCAAGCGCGCCTACTCCCATCTATTGAGGGAAAGACGGACGAGCAACGTCCTGACAGGCTTGAGGGGAAAAACGTCCGTTGACGGTTGGCGTACTGCACGCCCGCCTACGGGGCTGCAGGGGAATCCACATTTGGAAGGTACCTGAAGATGTGTGCCTGTTCTTGGAGCTCCGCTAGTAGGGTAGCAAAGACACTCGTAGGCAGTACTGAATGCTGCTCCGTGCTACTTCTCCTCCGCTGGCAAATGCTTCACAGTCGCCCTAGGAAAGACGTTTAACAATCGATCTCCAAGAGGAACGAAAAACATGATGCCATAAGGCGAAAGAATAGCAGGGCATCTCTTCACAGGCTTGTCCCTGATCTATAGCTGAGGGCAAACACTTGTGTGCTTGTGGGAGAGCCTGTGTCTTTCCTGGAAGCGTTTGGGAGTTTTGCTCAGACGCGTGTTTCCTCAAGTTCAAGAATCAAGATCTAGGATACCTGCAGACAGGTGCCTGTTTGTGTGGAGACAGTCTGTTTGAAACTGTGTTCCTCAGCGCCCGCTCTTTCTCCCCGTCGCTCCACACGCCTGGGAGTCCCTTTCTTTCTCTCCACAAGCACGTGTGTTGACTTCGTCGCACATGTGCATCTGCACAAGCGTTGAGCTCAGCAGAGCGTGTCTCTTGACACTTGATGTGCGTTGGCTGTGTCTGCCTGCTCCAGTGAAGAGAGAAACGGGAAATCATCTTGGTAGAGGCAACAAAGCAAAAGCGAGGCAGGATTGACATCTGCTCAACAGAGACGGATTCCCTGCGCTGACACAGTTCACAGTTACACGAGAAGCAATCTGAGCGGTCCGTCGACCGGAGACGTGTTTCCCAAGAGGTCGTTTAGCGAGTGAACAGCAGTGTGCGCGACTTTCAGGAGTGTGCCTGGAAAGTGCCAGAATCACCAGGAGCATCTGTGCAAAAGCTGCTGCCTCTGTGACCGCATTGAGGCACGTTCCCGTGTCTGCGAGTATATAGACGGCTCTTTCGCGTTCACTCCGAGGGAAACGGTCCGCTATTGCTTCTGTGCGCACAGACGCGATTCCCTTGTCTCTTGCGAACACAGGGAACTCTGTGCATCCAAATCTACAGGCTAAGGACGCGTCTGCATATGTTTTGGTGAACAATCGAGTGTGCGTGTTCTGACAGCTGCCTCTATGCAGACGTCTCCACAGAGCCACTTCTGAATGCCCCGCAGCCCAGGACTGAATGGATACACTAACAAGTGCACCGGTGTGAGCAACCACATATGCAGAAGGACGTCTTTCATCTCACAGAAGCGCGAACGTCTTGGCGTTCAAGCACATGGCAGAAACAAGGTGTGAACAGATGAGCTGCTGCTATTTTCTCCGTTCGGCATGCTTCGTTGTAGCTCTCTTGCCGGTCGCCGGCTTAGCGGCTTGCTTTGCGCGACTAGCTCTGGGGAGAGAAGGAGATAGCGCCGGAAACCTCGCCTTTTGCCTTCTTCGGCGCTGGAACCTGGTTGCTGCGCCTTCTCTTTGTCCATGTGCACACACACGATTCCTCAGCGAAAACCATGCAGAAACCTTTCCACGAGCACCCAGGGATGTGCACCCAGCACCACGTGCACGCACACGCAGCTAGAGAAAAGCACCTACCTTTTCACACACTGATGCCTAAGCAAACGCGTGGCCACACACACGCACACATCCGCAAGCGCGCCTACTCCCATCTATTGAGGGAAAGACGGACGAGCAACGTCCTGACAGGCTTGAGGGGAAAAACGTCCGTTGACGGTTGGCGTACTGCACGCCCGCCTACGGGGCTGCAGGGGAATCCACATTTGGAAGGTACCTGAAGATGTGTGCCTGTTCTTGGAGCTCCGCTAGTAGGGTAGCAAAGACACTCGTAGGCAGTACTGAATGCTGCTCCGTGCTACTTCTCCTCCGCTGGCAAATGCTTCACAGTCGCCCGAGGAAAGACCTTTAACAATCGATCTCCAAGAGGAACGAAACACATGATGCCATAAGGCGAAAGAATAGCAGGGCATCTCTTCACAGGCTTGTCCCTGATCTATAGCTGAGGGCAAACACTTGTGTGCTTGTGGGAGAGCCTGTGTCTTTCCTGGAAGCGTTTGGGAGTTTTGCTCAGACGCGTGTTTCCTCAAGTTCAAGAATCAAGATCTAGGATACCTGCAGACAGGTGCCTGTTTGTGTGGAGACAGTCTGTTTGAAACTGTGTTCCTCAGCGCCCGCTCTTTCTCCCCGTCGCTCCACACGCCTGGGAGTCCCTTTCTTTCTCTCCACAAGCACGTGTGTTGACTTCGTCGCACATGTGCATCTGCACAAGCGTTGAGCTCAGCAGAGCGTGTCTCTTGACACTTGATGTGCGTTGGCTGTGTCTGCGTGCTCCAGTGAAGAGAGAAACGGGAAATCATCTTGGTAGAGGCAACAAAGCAAAAGCGAGGCAGGATTGACATCTGCTCAACAGAGACGGATTCCCTGCGCTGACACAGTTCACAGTTACACGAGAAGCAATCTGAGCGGTCCGTCGACCGGAGACGTGTTTCCCAAGAGGTCGTTTAGCGAGTGAACAGCAGTGTGCGCGACTTTCAGGAGTGTGCCTGGAAAGTGCCAGAATCACCAGGAGCATCTGTGCAAAAGCTGCTGCCTCTGTGACCGCATTGAGGCACGTTCCCGTGTCTGCGAGTATATAGACGGCTCTTTCGCGTTCACTCCGAGGGAAACGGTCTGCTATTGCTTCTGTGCGCACAGACGCGATTCCCTTGTCTCTTGCGAACACAGGGAACTCTGTGCATCCAAATCTACAGGCTAAGGACGCGTCTGCATATGTTTTGGTGAACAATCGAGTGTGCGTGTTCTGACAGCTGCCTCTATGCAGACGTCTCCACAGAGCCACTTCTGAATGCCCCGCAGCCCAGGACTGAATGGATACACTAACAAGTGCACCGGTGTGAGCAACCACATATGCAGAAGGACGTCTTTCATCTCACAGAAGCGCGAACGTCTTGGCGTTCAAGCACATGGCAGAAACAAGGTGTGAACAGATGAGCTGCTGCTATTTTCTCCGTTCGGCATGCTTCGTTGTAGCTCTCTTGCCGTCGCCGGCTTAGCGGCTTGCTTTGCGCGACTAGCTCTGGGGAGAGAAGGAGATAGCGCCGGAAACCTCGCCTTTTGCCTTCTTCGGCGCTGGAACCTGGTTGCTGCGCCTTCTCTTTGTCCATGTGCACACACACGATTCCTCAGCGAAAACCATGCAGAAACCTTTCCACGAGCACCCAGGGATGTGCACCCAGCACCACGTGCACGCACACGCAGCTAGAGAAAAGCACCTACCTTTTCACACACTGATGCCTAAGCAAACGCGTGGCCACACACACGCACACATCCGCAAGCGCGCCTACTCCCATCTATTGAGGGAAAGACGGACGAGCAACGTCCTGACAGGCTTGAGGGGAAAAACGTCCGTTGACGGTTGGCGTACTGCACGCCCACCTACGGGGCTGCAGGGGAATCCACATTTGGAAGGTACCTGAAGATGTGTGCCTGTTCTTGGAGCTCCGCTAGTAGGGTAGCAAAGACACTCGTAGGCAGTACTGAATGCTGCTCCGTGCTACTTCTCCTCCGCTGGCAAATGCTTCACAGTCGCCCTAGGAAAGACGTTTAACAATCGATCTCCAAGAGGAACGAAACACATGATGCCATAAGGCGAAAGAATAGCAGGGCATCTCTTCACAGGCTTGTCCCTGATCTATAGCTGAGGGCAAACTACTTGTGTGCTTGTGGGAGAGCCTGTGTCTTTCCTGGAAGCGTTTGGGAGTTTTGCTCAGACGCGTGTTTCCTCAAGTTCAAGAATCAAGATCTAGGATACCTGCAGACAGGTGCCTGTTTGTGTGGAGACAGTCTGTTTGAAACTGTGTTCCTCAGCGCCCGCTCTTTCTCCCCGTCGCTCCACACGCCTGGGAGTCCCTTTCTTTCTCTCCACAAGCACGTGTGTTGACTTCGTCGCACATGTGCATCTGCACAAGCGTTGAGCTCAGCAGAGCGTGTCTCTTGACACTTGATGTGCGTTGGCTGTGTCTGCGTGCTCCAGTGAAGAGAGAAACGGGAAATCATCTTGGTAGAGGCAACAAAGCAAAAGCGAGGCAGGATTGACATCTGCTCAACAGAGACGGATTCCCTGCGCTAACACAGTTCACAGTTACACGAGAAGCAATCTGAGCGGTCCGTCGACCGGAGACGTGTTTCCCAAGAGGTCGTTTAGCGAGTGAACAGCAGTGTGCGCGACTTTCAGGAGTGTGCCTGGAAAGTGCCAGAATCACCAGGAGCATCTGTGCAAAAGCTGCTGCCTCTGTGACCGCATTGAGGCACGTTCCCGTGTCTGCGAGTATATAGACGGCTCTTTCGCGTTCACTCCGAGGGAAACGGTCCGCTATTGCTTCTGTGCGCACAGACGCGATTCCCTTGTCTCTTGCGAACACAGGGAACTCTGTGCATCCAAATCTACAGGCTAAGGACGCGTCTGCATATGTTTTGGTGAACAATCGAGTGTGCGTGTTCTGACAGCTGCCTCTATGCAGACGTCTCCACAGAGCCACTTCTGAATGCCCCGCAGCCCAGGACTGAATGGATACACTAACAAGTGCACCGGTGTGAGCAACCACATATGCAGAAGGACGTCTTTCATCTCACAGAAGCGCGAACGTCTTGGCGTTCAAGCACATGGCAGAAACAAGGTGTGAACAGATGAGCTGCTGCTATTTTCTCCGTTCGGCATGCTTCGTTGTAGCTCTCTTGCCGGTCGCCGGGTTAGCGGCTTGCTTTGCGCGACTAGCTCTGGGGAGAGAAGGAGATAGCGCCGGAAACCTCGCCTTTTGCCTTCTTCGGCGCTGGAACCTGGTTGCTGCGCCTTCTCTTTGTCCATGTGCACACACACGATTCCTCAGCGAAAACCATGCAGAAACCTTTCCACGAGCACCCAGGGATGTGCACCCAGCACCACGTGCACGCACACGCAGCTAGAGAAAAGCACCTACCTTTTCACACACTGATGCCTAAGCAAACGCGTGGCCACACACACGCACACATCCGCAAGCGCGCCTACTCCCATCTATTGAGGGAAAGACGG
Source organism: Patagioenas fasciata (assembly GCF_037038585.1). Lineage (NCBI taxonomy): Eukaryota > Metazoa > Chordata > Aves > Columbiformes > Columbidae > Patagioenas > Patagioenas fasciata. The sequence goes on from NC_092525.1 coordinate 55,722,382, forward strand.
ACGAGCAACGTCCTGACAGGCTTGAGGGGAAAAACGTCCGTTGACGGTTGGCGTACTGCACGCCCGCCTACGGGGCTGCAGGGGAATCCACATTTGGAAGGTACCTGAAGATGTGTGCCTGTTCTTGGAGCTCCGCTAGTAGGGTAGCAAAGACACTCGTAGGCAGTACTGAATGCTGCTCCGTGCTACTTCTCCTCCGCTGGCAAATGCTTCACAGTCGCCCGAGGAAAGACCTTTAACAATCGATCTCCAAGAGGAACGAAACACATGATGCCATAAGGCGAAAGAATAGCAGGGCATCTCTTCACAGGCTTGTCCCTGATCTATAGCTGAGGGCAAACACTTGTGTGCTTGTGGGAGAGCCTGTGTCTTTCCTGGAAGCGTTTGGGAGTTTTGCTCAGACGCGTGTTTCCTCAAGTTCAAGAATCAAGATCTAGGATACCTGCAGACAGGTGCCTGTTTGTGTGGAGACAGTCTGTTTGAAACTGTGTTCCTCAGCGCCCGCTCTTTCTCCCCGTCGCTCCACACGCCTGGGAGTCCCTTTCTTTCTCTCCACAAGCACGTGTGTTGACTTCGTCGCACATGTGCATCTGCACAAGCGTTGAGCTCAGCAGAGCGTGTCTCTTGACACTTGATGTGCGTTGGCTGTGTCTGCGTGCTCCAGTGAAGAGAGAAACGGGAAATCATCTTGGTAGAGGCAACAAAGCAAAAGCGAGGCAGGATTGACATCTGCTCAACAGAGACGGATTCCCTGCGCTAACACAGTTCACAGTTACACGAGAAGCAATCTGAGCGGTCCGTCGACCGGAGACGTGTTTCCCAAGAGGTCGTTTAGCGAGTGAACAGCAGTGTGCGCGACTTTCAGGAGTGTGCCTGGAAAGTGCCAGAATCACCAGGAGCATCTGTGCAAAAGCTGCTGCCTCTGTGACCGCATTGAGGCACGTTCCCGTGTCTGCGAGTATGTAGACGGCTCTTTCGCGTTCACTCCGAGGGAAACGGTCCGCTATTGCTTCTGTGCGCACAGACGCGATTCCCTTGTCTCTTGCGAACACAGGGAACTCTGTGCATCCAAATCTACAGGCTAAGGACGCGTCTGCATATGTTTTGGTGAACAATCGAGTGTGCGTGTTCTGACAGCTGCCTCTATGCAGACGTCTCCACAGAGCCACTTCTGAATGCCCCGCAGCCCAGGACTGAATGGATACACTAACAAGTGCACCGGTGTGAGCAACCACATATGCAGAAGGACGTCTTTCATCTCACAGAAGCGCGAACGTCTTGGCGTTCAAGCACATGGCAGAAACAAGGTGTGAACAGATGAGCTGCTGCTATTTTCTCCGTTCGGCATGCTTCGTTGTAGCTCTCTTGCCGGTCGCCGGCTTAGCGGCTTGCTTTGCGCGACTAGCTCTGGGGAGAGAAGGAGATAGCGCCGGAAACCTCGCCTTTTGCCTTCTTCGGCGCTGGAACCTGGTTGCTGCGCCTTCTCTTTGTCCATGTGCACACACACGATTCCTCAGCGAAAACCATGCAGAAACCTTTCCACGAGCACCCAGGGATGTGCACCCAGCACCACGTGCACGCACACGCAGCTAGAGAAAAGCACCTACCTTTTCACACACTGATGCCTAAGCAAACGCGTGGCCACACACACGCACACATCCGCAAGCGCGCCTACTCCCATCTATTGAGGGAAAGACGGACGAGCAACGTCCTGACAGGCTTGAGGGGAAAAACGTCCGTTGACGGTTGGCGTACTGCACGCCCGCCTACGGGGCTGCAGGGGAATCCACATTTGGAAGGTACCTGAAGATGTGTGCCTGTTCTTGGAGCTCCGCTAGTAGGGTAGCAAAGACACTCGTAGGCAGTACTGAATGCTGCTCCGTGCTACTTCTCCTCCGCTGGCAAATGCTTCACAGTCGCCCGAGGAAAGACCTTTAACAATCGATCTCCAAGAGGAACAGAACACATGATGCCATAAGGCGAAAGAATAGCAGGGCATCTCTTCACAGGCTTGTCCCTGATCTATAGCTGAGGGCAAACACTTGTGTGCTTGTGGGAGAGCCTGTGTCTTTCCTGGAAGCGTTTGGGAGTTTTGCTCAGACGCGTGTTTCCTCAAGTTCAAGAATCAAGATCTAGGATACCTGCAGACAGGTGCCTGTTTGTGTGGAGACAGTCTGTTTGAAACTGTGTTCCTCAGCGCCCGCTCTTTCTCCCCGTCGCTCCACACGCCTGGGAGTCCCTTTCTTTCTCTCCACAAGCACGTGTGTTGACTTCGTCGCACATGTGCATCTGCACAAGCGTTGAGCTCAGCAGAGCGTGTCTCTTGACACTTGATGTGCGTTGGCTGTGTCTGCGTGCTCCAGTGAAGAGAGAAACGGGAAATCATCTTGGTAGAGGCAACAAAGCAAAAGCGAGGCAGGATTGACATCTGCTCAACAGAGACGGATTCCCTGCGCTGACACAGTTCACAGTTACACGAGAAGCAATCTGAGCGGTCCGTCGACCGGAGACGTGTTTCCCAAGAGGTCGTTTAGCGAGTGAACAGCAGTGTGCGCGACTTTCAGGAGTGTGCCTGGAAAGTGCCAGAATCACCAGGAGCATCTGTGCAAAAGCTGCTGCCTCTGTGACCGCATTGAGGCACGTTCGCGTGTCTGCGAGTATATAGACGGCTCTTTCGCGTTCACTCCGAGGGAAACGGTCCGCTATTGCTTCTGTGCGTACAGACGCGATTCCCTTGTCTCTTGCGAACACAGGGAACTCTGTGCATCCCAATCTACAGGCTAAGGACGCGTCTGCATATGTTTTGGTGAACAATCGAGTGTGCGTGTTCTGACAGCTGCCTCTATGCAGACGTCTCCACAGAGCCACTTCTGAATGCCCCGCAGCCCAGGACTGAATGGATACACTAACAAGTGCACCGGTGTGAGCAACCACATATGCAGAAGGACGTCTTTCATCTCACAGAAGCGCGAACGTCTTGGCGTTCAAGCACATGGCAGAAACAAGGTGTGAACAGATGAGCTGCTGCTATTTTCTCCGTTCGGCATGCTTCGTTGTAGCTCTCTTGCCGGTCGCCGGCTTAGCGGCTTGCTTTGCGCGACTAGCTCTGGGGAGAGAAGGAGATAGCGCCGGAAACCTCGCCTTTTGCCTTCTTCGGCGCTGGAACCTGGTTGCTGCGCCTTCTCTTTGTCCATGTGCACACACACGATTCCTCAGCGAAAACCATGCAGAAACCTTTCCACGAGCACCCAGGGATGTGCACCCAGCACCACGTGCACGCACACGCAGCTAGAGAAAAGCACCTACCTTTTCACACACTGATGCCTAAGCAAACGCGTGGCCACACACACGCACACATCCGCAAGCGCGCCTACTCCCATCTATTGAGGGAAAGACGGACGAGCAACGTCCTGACAGGCTTGAGGGGAAAAACGTCCGTTGACGGTTGGCGTACTGCACGCCCGCCTACGGGGCTGCAGGGGAATCCACATTTGGAAGGTACCTGAAGATGTGTGCCTGTTCTTGGAGCTCCGCTAGTAGGGTAGCAAAGACACTCGTAGGCAGTACTGAATGCTGCTCCGTGCTACTTCTCCTCCGCTGGCAAATGCTTCACAGTCGCCCGAGGAAAGACCTTTAACAATCGATCTCCAAGAGGAACGAAACACATGATGCCATAAGGCGAAAGAATAGCAGGGCATCTCTTCACAGGCTTGTCCCTGATCTATAGCTGAGGGCAAACACTTGTGTGCTTGTGGGAGAGCCTGTGTCTTTCCTGGAAGCGTTTGGGAGTTTTGCTCAGACGCGTGTTTCCTCAAGTTCAAGAATCAAGATCTAGGATACCTGCAGACAGGTGCCTGTTTGTGTGGAGACAGTCTGTTTGAAACTGTGTTCCTCAGCGCCCGCTCTTTCTCCCCGTCGCTCCACACGCCTGGGAGTCCCTTTCTTTCTCTCCACAAGCACGTGTGTTGACTTCGTCGCACATGTGCATCTGCACAAGCGTTGAGCTCAGGAGAGCGTGTCTCTTGACACTTGATGTGCGTTGGCTGTGTCTGCGTGCTCCAGTGAAGAGAGAAACGGGAAATCATCTTGGTAGAGGCAACAAAGCAAAAGCGAGGCAGGATTGACATCTGCTCAACAGAGACGGATTCCCTGCGCTAACACAGTTCACAGTTACACGAGAAGCAATCTGAGCGGTCCGTCGACCGGAGACGTGTTTCCCAAGAGGTCGTTTAGCGAGTGAACAGCAGTGTGCGCGACTTTCAGGAGTGTGCCTGGAAAGTGCCAGAATCACCAGGAGCATCTGTGCAAAAGCTGCTGCCTCTGTGACCGCATTGAGGCACGTTCCCGTGTCTGCGAGTATATAGACGGCTCTTTCGCGTTCACTCCGAGGGAAACGGTCCGCTATTGCTTCTGTGCGCACAGACGCGATTCCCTTGTCTCTTGCGAACACAGGGAACTCTGTGCATCCAAATCTACAGGCTAAGGACGCGTCTGCATATGTTTTGGTGAACAATCGAGTGTGCGTGTTCTGACAGCTGCCTCTATGCAGACGTCTCCACAGAGCCACTTCTGAATGCCCCGCAGCCCAGGACTGAATGGATACACTAACAAGTGCACCGGTGTGAGCAACCACATATGCAGAAGGACGTCTTTCATCTCACAGAAGCGCGAACGTCTTGGCGTTCAAGCACATGGCAGAAACAAGGTGTGAACAGATGAGCTGCTGCTATTTTCTCCGTTCGGCATGCTTCGTTGTAGCTCTCTTGCCGGTCGCCGGCTTAGCGGCTTGCTTTGCGCGACTAGCTCTGGGGAGAGAAGGAGATAGCGCCGGAAACCTCGCCTTTTGCCTTCTTCGGCGCTGGAACCTGGTTGCTGCGCCTTCTCTTTGTCCATGTGCACACACACGATTCCTCAGCGAAAACCATGCAGAAACCTTTCCACGAGCACCCAGGGATGTGCACCCAGCACCACGTGCACGCACACGCAGCTAGAGAAAAGCACCTACCTTTTCACACACTGATGCCTAAGCAAACGCGTGGCCACACACACGCACACATCCGCAAGCGCGCCTACTCCCATCTATTGAGGGAAAGACGGACGAGCAACGTCCTGACAGGCTTGAGGGGAAAAACGTCCGTTGACGGTTGGCGTACTGCACGCCCGCCTACGGGGCTGCAGGGGAATCCACATTTGGAAGGTACCTGAAGATGTGTGCCTGTTCTTGGAGCTCCGCTAGTAGGGTAGCAAAGACACTCGTAGGCAGTACTGAATGCTGCTCCGTGCTACTTCTCCTCCGCTGGCAAATGCTTCACAGTCGCCCTAGGAAAGACGTTTAACAATCGATCTCCAAGAGGAACGAAACACATGATGCCATAAGGCGAAAGAATAGCAGGGCATCTCTTCACAGGCTTGTCCCTGATCTATAGCTGAGGGCAAACACTTGTGTGCTTGTGGGAGAGCCTGTGTCTTTCCTGGAAGCGTTTGGGAGTTTTGCTCAGACGCGTGTTTCCTCAAGTTCAAGAATCAAGATCTAGGATACCTGCAGACAGGTGCCTGTTTGTGTGGAGACAGTCTGTTTGAAACTGTGTTCCTCAGCGCCCGCTCTTTCTCCCCGTCGCTCCACACGCCTGGGAGTCCCTTTCTTTCTCTCCACAAGCACGTGTGTTGACTTCGTCGCACATGTGCATCTGCACAAGCGTTGAGCTCAGCAGAGCGTGTCTCTTGACACTTGATGTGCGTTGGCTGTGTCTGCGTGCTCCAGTGAAGAGAGAAACGGGAAATCATCTTGGTAGAGGCAACAAAGCAAAAGCGAGGCAGGATTGACATCTGCTCAACAGAGACGGATTCCCTGCGCTGACACAGTTCACAGTTACACGAGAAGCAATCTGAGCGGTCCGTCGACCGGAGACGTGTTTCCCAAGAGGTCGTTTAGCGAGTGAACAGCAGTGTGCGCGACTTTCAGGAGTGTGCCTGGAAAGTGCCAGAATCACCAGGAGCATCTGTGCAAAAGCTGCTGCCTCTGTGACCGCATTGAGGCACGTTCGCGTGTCTGCGAGTATATAGACGGCTCTTTCGCGTTCACTCCGAGGGAAACGGTCCGCTATTGCTTCTGTGCGTACAGACGCGATTCCCTTGTCTCTTGCGAACACAGGGAACTCTGTGCATCCCAATCTACAGGCTAAGGACGCGTCTGCATATGTTTTGGTGAACAATCGAGTGTGCGTGTTCTGACAGCTGCCTCTATGCAGACGTCTCCACAGAGCCACTTCTGAATGCCCCGCAGCCCAGGACTGAATGGATACACTAACAAGTGCACCGGTGTGAGCAACCACATATGCAGAAGGACGTCTTTCATCTCACAGAAGCGCGAACGTCTTGGCGTTCAAGCACATGGCAGAAACAAGGTGTGAACAGATGAGCTGCTGCTATTTTCTCCGTTCGGCATGCTTCGTTGTAGCTCTCTTGCCGGTCGCCGGCTTAGCGGCTTGCTTTGCGCGACTAGCTCTGGGGAGAGAAGGAGATAGCGCCGGAAACCTCGCCTTTTGCCTTCTTCGGCGCTGGAACGTGGTTGCTGCGCCTTCTCTTTGTCCATGTGCACACACACGATTCCTCAGCGAAAACCATGCAGAAACCTTTCCACGAGCACCCAGGGATGTGCACCCAGCACCACGTGCACGCACACGCAGCTAGAGAAAAGCACCTACCTTTTCACACACTGATGCCTAAGCAAACGCGTGGCCACACACACGCACACATCCGCAAGCGCGCCTACTCCCATCTATTGAGGGAAAGACGGACGAGCAACGTCCTGACAGGCTTGAGGGGAAAAACGTCCGTTGACGGTTGGCGTACTGCACGCCCGCCTACGGGGCTGCAGGGGAATCCACATTTGGAAGGTACCTGAAGATGTGTGCCTGTTCTTGGAGCTCCGCTAGTAGGGTAGCAAAGACACTCGTAGGCAGTACTGAATGCTGCTCCGTGCTACTTCTCCTCCGCTGGCAAATGCTTCACAGTCGCCCTAGGAAAGACGTTTAACAATCGATCTCCAAGAGGAACGAAACACATGATGCCATAAGGCGAAAGAATAGCAGGGCATCTCTTCACAGGCTTGTCCCTGATCTATAGCTGAGGGCAAACACTTGTGTGCTTGTGGGAGAGCCTGTGTCTTTCCTGGAAGCGTTTGGGAGTTTTGCTCAGACGCGTGTTTCCTCAAGTTCAAGAATCAAGATCTAGGATACCTGCAGACAGGTGCCTGTTTGTGTGGAGACAGTCTGTTTGAAACTGTGTTCCTCAGCGCCCGCTCTTTCTCCCCGTCGCTCCACACGCCTGGGAGTCCCTTTCTTTCTCTCCACAAGCACGTGTGTTGACTTCGTCGCACATGTGCATCTGCACAAGCGCTGAGCTCAGCAGAGCGTGTCTCTTGACACTTGATGTGCGTTGGCTGTGTCTGCGTGCTCCAGTGAAGAGAGAAACGGGAAATCATCTTGGTAGAGGCAACAAAGCAAAAGCGAGGCAGGATTGACATCTGCTCAACAGAGACGGATTCCCTGCGCTGACACAGTTCACAGTTACACGAGAAGCAATCTGAGCGGTCCGTCGACCGGAGACGTGTTTCCCAAGAGGTCGTTTAGCGAGTGAACAGCAGTGTGCGCGACTTTCAGGAGTGTGCCTGGAAAGTGCCAGAATCACCAGGAGCATCTGTGCAAAAGCTGCTGCCTCTGTGACCGCATTGAGGCACGTTCCCGTGTCTGCGAGTATATAGACGGCTCTTTCGCGTTCACTCCGAGGGAAACGGTCCGCTATTGCTTCTGTGCGCACAGACGCGATTCCCTTGTCTCTTGCGAACACAGGGAACTCTGTGCATCCAAATCTACAGGCTAAGGACGCGTCTGCATATGTTTTGGTGAACAATCGAGTGTGCGTGTTCTGACAGCTGCCTCTATGCAGACGTCTCCACAGAGCCACTTCTGAATGCCCCGCAGCCCAGGACTGAATGGATACACTAACAAGTGCACCGGTGTGAGCAACCACATATGCAGAAGGACGTCTTTCATCTCACAGAAGCGCGAACGTCTTGGCGTTCAAGCACATGGCAGAAACAAGGTGTGAACAGATGAGCTGCTGCTATTTTCTCCGTTCGGCATGCTTCGTTGTAGCTCTCTTGCCGGTCACCGGCTTAGCGGCTTGCTTTGCGCGACTAGCTCTGGGGAGAGAAGGAGATAGCGCCGGAAACCTCGCCTTTTGCCTTCTTCGGCGCTGGAACCTGGTTGCTGCGCCTTCTCTTTGTCCATGTGCACACACACGATTCCTCAGCGAAAACCATGCAGAAACCTTTCCACGAGCACCCAGGGATGTGCACCCAGCACCACGTGCACGCACACGCAGCTAGAGAAAAGCACCTACCTTTTCACACACTGATGCCTAAGCAAACGCGTGGCCACACACACGCACACATCCGCAAGCGCGCCTACTCCCATCTATTGAGGGAAAGACGGACGAGCAACGTCCTGACAGGCTTGAGGGGAAAAACGTCCGTTGACGGTTGGCGTACTGCACGCCCGCCTACGGGGCTGCAGGGGAATCCACATTTGGAAGGTGCCTGAAGATGTGTGCCTGTTCTTGGAGCTCCGCTAGTAGGGTAGCAAAGACACTCGTAGGCAGTACTGAATGCTGCTCCGTGCTACTTCTCCTCCGCTGGCAAATGCTTCACAGTCGCCCTAGGAAAGACGTTTAACAATCGATCTCCAAGAGGAACGAAACACATGATGCCATAAGGCGAAAGAATAGCAGGGCATCTCTTCACAGGCTTGTCCCTGATCTATAGCTGAGGGCAAACACTTGTGTGCTTGTGGGAGAGCCTGTGTCTTTCCTGGAAGCGTTTGGGAGTTTTGCTCAGACGCGTGTTTCCTCAAGTTCAAGAATCAAGATCTAGGATACCTGCAGACAGGTGCCTGTTTGTGTGGAGACAGTCTGTTTGAAACTGTGTTCCTCAGCGCCCGCTCTTTCTCCCCGTCGCTCCACACGCCTGGGAGTCCCTTTCTTTCTCTCCACAAGCACGTGTGTTGACTTCGTCGCACATGTGCATCTGCACAAGCGTTGAGCTCAGCAGAGCGTGTCTCTTGACACTTGATGTGCGTTGGCTGTGTCTGCGTGCTCCAGTGAAGAGAGAAACGGGAAATCATCTTGGTAGAGGCAACAAAGCAAAAGCGAGGCAGGATTGACATCTGCTCAACAGAGACGGATTCCCTGCGCTGACACAGTTCACAGTTACACGAGAAGCAATCTGAGCGGTCCGTCGACCGGAGACGTGTTTCCCAAGAGGTCGTTTAGCGAGTGAACAGCAGTGTGCGCGACTTTCAGGAGTGTGCCTGGAAAGTGCCAGAATCACCAGGAGCATCTGTGCAAAAGCTGCTGCCTCTGTGACCACATTGAGGCACGTTCCCGTGTCTGCGAGTATATAGACGGCTCTTTCGCGTTCACTCCGAGGGAAACGGTCCGCTATTGCTTCTGTGCGTACAGACGCGATTCCCTTGTCTCTTGCGAACACAGGGAACTCTGTGCATCCAAATCTACAGGCTAAGGACGCGTCTGCATATGTTTTGGTGAACAATCGAGTGTGCGTGTTCTGACAGCTGCCTCTATGCAGACGTCTCCACAGAGCCACTTCTGAATGCCCCGCAGCCCAGGACTGAATGGATACACTAACAAGTGCACCGGTGTGAGCAACCACATATGCAGAAGGACGTCTTTCATCTCACAGAAGCGCGAACGTCTTGGCGTTCAAGCACATGGCAGAAACAAGGTGTGAACAGATGAGCTGCTGCTATTTTCTCCGTTCGGCATGCTTCGTTGTAGCTCTCTTGCCGGTCGCCGGCTTAGCGGCTTGCTTTGCGCGACTAGCTCTGGGGAGAGAAGGAGATAGCGCCGGAAACCTCGCCTTTTGCCTTCTTCGGCGCTGGAACCTGGTTGCTACGCCTTCTCTTTGTCCATGTGCACACACACGATTCCTCAGCGAAAACCATGCAGAAACCTTTCCACGAGCACCCAGGGATGTGCACCCAGCACCACGTGCACGCACACGCAGCTAGAGAAAAGCACCTACCTTTTCACACACTGATGCCTAAGCAAACGCGTGGCCACACACACGCACACATCCGCAAGCGCGCCTACTCCCATCTATTGAGGGAAAGACGGACGAGCAACGTCCTGACAGGCTTGAGGGGAAAAACGTCCGTTGACGGTTGGCGTACTGCACGCCCGCCTACGGGGCTGCAGGGGAATCCACATTTGGAAGGTGCCTGAAGATGTGTGCCTGTTCTTGGAGCTCCGCTAGTAGGGTAGCAAAGACACTCGTAGGCAGTACTGAATGCTGCTCCGTGCTACTTCTCCTCCGCTGGCAAATGCTTCACAGTCGCCCTAGGAAAGACGTTTAACAATCGATCTCCAAGAGGAACGAAACACATGATGCCATAAGGCGAAAGAATAGCAGGGCATCTCTTCACAGGCTTGTCCCTGATCTATAGCTGAGGGCAAACACTTGTGTGCTTGTGGGAGAGCCTGTGTCTTTCCTGGAAGCGTTTGGGAGTTTTGCTCAGACGCGTGTTTCCTCAAGTTCAAGAATCAAGATCTAGGATACCTGCAGACAGGTGCCTGTTTGTGTGGAGACAGTCTGTTTGAAACTGTGTTCCTCAGCGCCCGCTCTTTCTCCCCGTCGCTCCACACGCCTGGGAGTCCCTTTCTTTCTCTCCACAAGCACGTGTGTTGACTTCGTCGCACATGTGCATCTGCACAAGCGTTGAGCTCAGCAGAGCGTGTCTCTTGACACTTGATGTGCGTTGGCTGTGTCTGCGTGCTCCAGTGAAGAGAGAAACGGGAAATCATCTTGGTAGAGGCAACAAAGCAAAAGCGAGGCAGGATTGACATCTGCTCAACAGAGACGGATTCCCTGCGCTGACACAGTTCACAGTTACACGAGAAGCAATCTGAGCGGTCCGTCGACCGGAGACGTGTTTCCCAAGAGGTCGTTTAGCGAGTGAACAGCAGTGTGCGCGACTTTCAGGAGTGTGCCTGGAAAGTGCCAGAATCACCAGGAGCATCTGTGCAAAAGCTGCTGCCTCTGTGACCGCATTGAGGCACGTTCCCGTGTCTGCGAGTATATAGACGGCTCTTTCGCGTTCACTCCGAGGGAAACGGTCCGCTATTGCTTCTGTGCGTACAGACGCGATTCCCTTGTCTCTTGCGAACACAGGGAACTCTGTGCATCCAAATCTACAGGCTAAGGACGCGTCTGCATATGTTTTGGTGAACAATCGAGTGTGCGTGTTCTGACAGCTGCCTCTATGCAGACGTCTCCACAGAGCCACTTCTGAATGCCCCGCAGCCCAGGACTGAATGGATACACTAACAAGTGCACCGGTGTGAGCAACCACATATGCAGAAGGACGTCTTTCATCTCACAGAAGCGCAAACGTCTTGGCGTTCAAGCACATGGCAGAAACAAGGTGTGAACAGATGAGCTGCTGCTATTTTCTCCGTTCGGCATGCTTCGTTGTAGCTCTCTTGCCGGTCGCCGGCTTAGTGGCTTGCTTTGCGCGACTAGCTCTGGGGAGAGAAGGAGATAGCGCCGGAAACCTCGCCTTTTGCCTTCTTCGGCGCTGGAACCTGGTTGCTGCGCCTTCTCTTTGTCCATGTGCACACACACGATTCCTCAGCGAAAACCATGCAGAAACCTTTCCACGAGCACCCAGGGATGTGCACCCAGCACCACGTGCACGCACACGCAGCTAGAGAAAAGCACCTACCTTTTCACACACTGATGCCTAAGCAAACGCGTGGCCACACACACGCACACATCCGCAAGCGCGCCTACTCCCATCTATTGAGGGAAAGACGGACGAGCAACGTCCTGACAGGCTTGAGGGGAAAAACGTCCGTTGACGGTTGGCGTACTGCACGCCCGCCTACGGGGCTGCAGGGGAATCCACATTTGGAAGGTACCTGAAGATGTGTGCCTGTTCTTGGAGCTCCGCTAGTAGGGTAGCAAAGACACTCGTAGGCAGTACTGAATGCTGCTCCGTGCTACTTCTCCTCCGCTGGCAAATGCTTCACAGTCGCCCTAGGAAAGACGTTTAACAATCGATCTCCAAGAGGAACGAAACACATGATGCCATAAGGCGAAAGAATAGCAGGGCATCTCTTCACAGGCTTGTCCCTGATCTATAGCTGAGGGCAAACACTTGTGTGCTTGTGGGAGAGCCTGTGTCTTTCCTGGAAGCGTTTGGGAGTTTTGCTCAGACGCGTGTTTCCTCAAGTTCAAGAATCAAGATCTAGGATACCTGCAGACAGGTGCCTGTTTGTGTGGAGACAGTCTGTTTGAAACTGTGTTCCTCAGCGCCCGCTCTTTCTCCCCGTCGCTCCACACGCCTGGGAGTCCCTTTCTTTCTCTCCACAAGCACGTGTGTTGACTTCGTCGCACATGTGCATCTGCACAAGCGTTGAGCTCAGCAGAGCGTGTCTCTTGACACTTGATGTGCGTTGGCTGTGTCTGCGTGCTCCAGTGAAGAGAGAAACGGGAAATCATCTTGGTAGAGGCAACAAAGCAAAAGCGAGGCAGGATTGACATCTGCTCAACAGAGACGGATTCCCTGCGCTGACACAGTTCACAGTTACACGAGAAGCAATCTGAGCGGTCCGTCGACCGGAGACGTGTTTCCCAAGAGGTCGTTTAGCGAGTGAACAGCAGTGTGCGCGACTTTCAGGAGTGTGCCTGGAAAGTGCCAGAATCACCAGGAGCATCTGTGCAAAAGCTGCTGCCTCTGTGACCGCATTGAGGCACGTTCGCGTGTCTGCGAGTATATAGACGGCTCTTTCGCGTTCACTCCGAGGGAAACGGTCCGCTATTGCTTCTGTGCGCACAGACGCGATTCCCTTGTCTCTTGCGAACACAGGGAACTCTGTGCATCCAAATCTACAGGCTAAGGACGCGTCTGCATATGTTTTGGTGAACAATCGAGTGTGCGTGTTCTGACAGCTGCCTCTATGCAGACGTCTCCACAGAGCCACTTCTGAATGCCCCGCAGCCCAGGACTGAATGGATACACTAACAAGTGCACCGGTGTGAGCAACCACATATGCAGAAGGACGTCTTTCATCTCACAGAAGCGCGAACGTCTTGGCGTTCAAGCACATGGCAGAAACAAGGTGTGAACAGATGAGCTGCTGCTATTTTCTCCGTTCGGCATGCTTCGTTGTAGCTCTCTTGCCGGTCGCCGGCTTAGCGGCTTGCTTTGCGCGACTAGCTCTGGGGAGAGAAGGAGATAGCGCCGGAAACCTCGCCTTTTGCCTTCTTCGGCGCTGGAACCTGGTTGCTGCGCCTTCTCTTTGTCCATGTGCACACACACGATTCCTCAGCGAAAACCATGCAGAAACCTTTCCACGAGCACCCAGGGATGTGCACCCAGCACCACGCGCACGCACACGCAGCTAGAGAAAAGCACCTACCTTTTCACACACTGATGCCTAAGCAAACGCGTGGCCACACACACGCACACATCCGCAAGCGCGCCTACTCCCATCTATTGAGGGAAAGACGGACGAGCAACGTCCTGACAGGCTTGAGGGGAAAAACGTCCCTTGACGGTTGGCGTACTGCACGCCCGCCTACGGGGCTGCAGGGGAATCCACATTTGGAAGGTACCTGAAGATGTGTGCCTGTTCTTGGAGCTCCGCTAGTAGGGTAGCAAAGACACTCGTAGGCAGTACTGAATGCTGCTCCGTGCTACTTCTCCTCCACTGGCAAATGCTTCACAGTCGCCCTAGGAAAGACGTTTAACAATCGATCTCCAAGAGGAACGAAAGACATGATGCCATAAGGCGAAAGAATAGCAGGGCATCTCTTCACAGGCTTGTCCCTGATCTATAGCTGAGGGCAAACACTTGTGTGCTTGTGGGAGAGCCTGTGTCTTTCCTGGAAGCGTTTGGGAGTTTTGCTCAGACGCGTGTTTCCTCAAGTTCAAGAATCAAGATCTAGGATACCTGCAGACAGGTGCCTGTTTGTGTGGAGACAGTCTGTTTGAAACTGTGTTCCTCAGCGCCCGCTCTTTCTCCCCGTCGCTCCACACGCCTGGGAGTCCCTTTCTTTCTCTCCACAAGCACGTGTGTTGACTTCGTCGCACATGTGCATCTGCACAAGCGTTGAGCTCAGCAGAGCGTGTCTCTTGACACTTGATGTGCGTTGGCTGTGTCTGCCTGCTCCAGTGAAGAGAGAAACGGGAAATCATCTTGGTAGAGGCAACAAAGCAAAAGCGAGGCAGGATTGACATCTGCTCAACAGAGACGGATTCCCTGCGCTAACACAGTTCACAGTTACACGAGAAGCAATCTGAGCGGTCCGTCGACCGGAGACGTGTTTCCCAAGAGGTCGTTTAGCGAGTGAACAGCAGTGTGCGCGACTTTCAGGAGTGTGCCTGGAAAGTGCCAGAATCACCAGGAGCATCTGTGCAAAAGCTGCTGCCTCTGTGACCGCATTGAGGCACGTTCGCGTGTCTGCGAGTATATAGACGGCTCTTTCGCGTTCACTCCGAGGGAAACGGTCCGCTATTGCTTCTGTGCGCACAGACGCGATTCCCTTGTCTCTTGCGAACACAGGGAACTCTGTGCATCCAAATCTACAGGCTAAGGACGCGTCTGCATATGTTTTGGTGAACAATCGAGTGTGCGTGTTCTGACAGCTGCCTCTATGCAGACGTCTCCACAGAGCCACTTCTGAATGCCCCGCAGCCCAGGACTGAATGGATACACTAACAAGTGCACCGGTGTGAGCAACCACATATGCAGAAGGACGTCTTTCATCTCACAGAAGCGCGAACGTCTTGGCGTTCAAGCACATGGCAGAAACAAGGTGTGAACAGATGAGCTGCTGCTATTTTCTCCGTTCGGCATGCTTCGTTGTAGCTCTCTTGCCGGTCGCTGGCTTAGCGGCTTGCTTTGCGCGACTAGCTCTGGGGAGAGAAGGAGATAGCGCCGGAAACCTCGCCTTTTGCCTTCTTCGGCGCTGGAACCTGGTTGCTGCGCCTTCTCTTTGTCCATGTGCACACACACGATTCCTCAGCGAAAACCATGTAGAAACCTTTCCACGAGCACCCAGGGATGTGCACCCAGCACCACGTGCACGCACACGCAGCTAGAGAAAAGCACCTACCTTTTCACACACTGATGCCTAAGCAAACGCGTGGCCACACACACGCACACATCCGCAAGCGCGCCTACTCCCATCTATTGAGGGAAAGACGGACGAGCAACGTCCTGACAGGCTTGAGGGGAAAAACGTCCGTTGACGGTTGGCGTACTGCACGCCCGCCTACGGGGCTGCAGGGGAATCCACATTTGGAAGGTACCTGAAGATGTGTGCCTGTTCTTGGAGCTCCGCTAGTAGGGTAGCAAAGACACTCGTAGGCAGTACTGAATGCTGCTCCGTGCTACTTCTCCTCCGCTGGCAAATGCTTCACAGTCGCCCTAGGAAAGACGTTTAACAATCGATCTCCAAGAGGAACGAAACACATGATGCCATAAGGCGAAAGAATAGCAGGGCATCTCTTCACAGGCTTGTCCCTGATCTATAGCTGAGGGCAAACACTTGTGTGCTTGTGGGAGAGCCTGTGTCTTTCCTGGAAGCGTTTGCGAGTTTTGCTCAGACGCGTGTTTCCTCAAGTTCAAGAATCAAGATCTAGGTTACCTGCAGACAGGTGCCTGTTTGTGTGGAGACAGTCTGTTTGAAACTGTGTTCCTCAGCGCCCGCTCTTTCTCCCCGTCGCTCCACACGCCTGGGAGTCCCTTTCTTTCTCTCCACAAGCACGTGTGTTGACTTCGTCGCACATGTGCATCTGCACAAGCGTTGAGCTCAGCAGAGCGTGTCTCTTGACACTTGATGTGCGTTGGCTGTGTCTGCGTGCTCCAGTGAAGAGAGAAACGGGAAATCATCTTGGTAGAGGCAACAAAGCAAAAGCGAGGCAGGATTGACATCTGCTCAACAGAGACGGATTCCCTGCGCTAACACAGTTCACAGTTACACGAGAAGCAATCTGAGCGGTCCGTCGACCGGAGACGTGTTTCCCAAGAGGTCGTTTAGCGAGTGAACAGCAGTGTGCGCGACTTTCAGGAGTGTGCCTGGAAAGTGCCAGAATCACCAGGAGCATCTGTGCAAAAGCTGCTGCCTCTGTGACCGCATTGAGGCACGTTCGCGTGTCTGCGAGTATATAGACGGCTCTTTCGCGTTCACTCCGAGGGAAACGGTCCGCTATTGCTTCTGTGCGCACAGACGCGATTCCCTTGTCTCTTGCGAACACAGGGAACTCTGTGCATCCAAATCTACAGGCTAAGGACGCGTCTGCATATGTTTTGAACAATCGAGTGTGCGTGTTCTGACAGCTGCCTCTATGCAGACGTCTCCACAGAGCCACTTCTGAATGCCCCGCAGCCCAGGACTGAATGGATACACTAACAAGTGCACCGGTGTGAGCAACCACATATGCAGAAGGACGTCTTTCATCTCACAGAAGCGCGAACGTCTTGGCGTTCAAGCACATGGCAGAAACAAGGTGTGAACAGATGAGCTGCTGCTATTTTCTCCGTTCGGCATGCTTCGTTGTAGCTCTCTTGCCGGTCGCCGGCTTAGCGGCTTGCTTTGCGCGACTAGCTCTGGGGAGAGAAGGAGATAGCGCCGGAAACCTCGCCTTTTGCCTTCTTCGGCGCTGGAACCTGGTTGCTGCGCCTTCTCTTTGTCCATGTGCACACACACGATTCCTCAGCGAAAACCATGCAGAAACCTTTCCACGAGCACCCAGGGATGTGCACCCAGCACCACGTGCACGCACACGCAGCTAGAGAAAAGCACCTACCTTTTCACACACTGATGCCTAAGCAAACGCGTGGCCACACACACGCACACATCCGCAAGCGCGCCTACTCCCATCTATTGAGGGAAAGACGGACGAGCAACGTCCTGACAGGCTTGAGGGGAAAAACGTCCGTTGACGGTTGGCGTACTGCACGCCCGCCTACGGGGCTGCAGGGGAATCCACATTTGGAAGGTACCTGAAGATGTGTGCCTGTTCTTGGAGCTCCGCTAGTAGGGTAGCAAAGACACTCGTAGGCAGTACTGAATGCTGCTCCGTGCTACTTCTCCTCCCCTGGCAAATGCTTCACAGTCGCCCTAGGAAAGACGTTTAACAATCGATCTCCAAGAGGAACGAAACACATGATGCCATAAGGCGAAAGAATAGCAGGGCATCTCTTCACAGGCTTGTCCCTGATCTATAGCTGAGGGCAAACACTTGTGTGCTTGTGGGAGAGCCTGTGTCTTTCCTGGAAGCGTTTGCGAGTTTTGCTCAGACGCGTGTTTCCTCAAGTTCAAGAATCAAGATCTAGGATACCTGCAGACAGGTGCCTGTTTGTGTGGAGACAGTCTGTTTGAAACTGTGTTCCTCAGCGCCCGCTCTTTCTCCCCGTCGCTCCACACGCCTGGGAGTCCCTTTCTTTCTCTCCACAAGCACGTGTGTTGACTTCGTCGCACATGTGCATCTGCACAAGCGTTGAGCTCAGCAGAGCGTGTCTCTTGACACTTGATGTGCGTTGGCTGTGTCTGCGTGCTCCAGTGAAGAGAGAAACGGGAAATCATCTTGGTAGAGGCAACAAAGCAAAAGCGAGGCAGGATTGACATCTGCTCAACAGAGACGGATTCCCTGCGCTAACACAGTTCACAGTTACACGAGAAGCAATCTGAGCGGTCCGTTGACCGGAGACGTGTTTCCCAAGAGGCCGTTTAGCGAGTGAACAGCAGTGTGCGCGACTTTCAGGAGTGTGCCTGGAAAGTGCCAGAATCACCAGGAGCATCTGTGCAAAAGCTGCTGCCTCTGTGACCGCATTGAGGCACGTTCGCGTGTCTGCGAGTATATAGACGGCTCTTTCGCGTTCACTCCGAGGGAAACGGTCCGCTATTGCTTCTGTGCGCACAGACGCGATTCCCTTGTCTCTTGCGAACACAGGGAACTCTGTGCATCCAAATCTACAGGCTAAGGACGCGTCTGCATATGTTTTGAACAATCGAGTGTGCGTGTTCTGACAGCTGCCTCTATGCAGACGTCTCCACAGAGCCACTTCTGAATGCCCCGCAGCCCAGGACTGAATGGATACACTAACAAGTGCACCGGTGTGAGCAACCACATATGCAGAAGGACGTCTTTCATCTCACAGAAGCGCGAACGTCTTGGCGTTCAAGCACATGGCAGAAACAAGGTGTGAACAGATGAGCTGCTGCTATTTTCTCCGTTCGGCATGCTTCGTTGTAGCTCTCTTGCCGGTCGCCGGCTTAGCGGCTTGCTTTGCGCGACTAGCTCTGGGGAGAGAAGGAGATAGCGCCGGAAACCTCGCCTTTTGCCTTCTTCGGCGCTGGAACCTGGTTGCTGCGCCTTCTCTTTGTCCATGTGCACACACACGATTCCTCAGCGAAAACCATGCAGAAACCTTTCCACGAGCACCCAGGGATGTGCACTCAGCACCACGTGCACGCACACGCAGCTAGAGAAAAGCACCTACCTTTTCACACACTGATGCCTAAGCAAACGCGTGGCCACACACACGCACACATCCGCAAGCGCGCCTACTCCCATCTATTGAGGGAAAGACGGACGCGCAACGTCCTGACAGGCTTGAGGGGAAAAACGTCCGTTGACGGTTGGCGTACTGCACGCCCGCCTACGGGGCTGCAGGGGAATCCACATTTGGAAGGTACCTGAAGATGTGTGCCTGTTCTTGGAGCTCCGCTAGTAGGGTAGCAAAGACACTCGTAGGCAGTACTGAATGCTGCTCCGTGCTACTTCTCCTCCGCTGGCAAATGCTTCACAGTCGCCCGAGGAAAGACGTTTAACAATCGATCTCCAAGAGGAACGAAACACATGATGCCATAAGGCGAAAGAATAGCAGGGCATCTCTTCACAGGCTTGTCCCTGATCTATAGCTGAGGGCAAACACTTGTGTGCTTGTGGGAGAGCCTGTGTCTTTCCTGGAAGCGTTTGGGAGTTTTGCTCAGACGCGTGTTTCCTCAAGTTCAAGAATCAAGATCTAGGATACCTGCAGACAGGTGCCTGTTTGTGTGGAGACAGTCTGTTTGAAACTGTGTTCCTCAGCGCCCGCTCTTTCTCCCCGTCGCTCCACACGCCTGGGAGTCCCTTTCTTTCTCTCCACAAGCACGTGTGTTGACTTCGTCGCACATGTGCATCTGCACAAGCGTTGAGCTCAGCAGAGCGTGTCTCTTGACACTTGATGTGCGTTGGCTGTGTCTGCGTGCTCCAGTGAAGAGAGAAACGGGAAATCATCTTGGTAGAGGCAACAAAGCAAAAGCGAGGCAGGATAGACTTCTGCTCAACAGAGACGGATTCCCTGCGCTGACACAGTTCACAGTTACACGAGAAGCAATCTGAGCGGTCCGTCGACCGGAGACGTGTTTCCCAAGAGGTCGTTTAGCGAGTGAACAGCAGTGTGCGCGACTTTCAGGAGTGTGCCTGGAAAGTGCCAGAATCACCAGGAGCATCTGTGCAAAAGCTGCTGCCTCTGTGACCGCATTGAGGCACGTTCGCATGTCTGCGAGTATATAGACGGCTCTTTCGCGTTCACTCCGAGGGAAACGGTCCGCTATTGCTTCTGTGCGCACAGACGCGATTCCCTTGTCTCTTGCGAACACAGGGAACTCTGTGCATCCAAATCTACAGGCTAAGGACGCGTCTGCATATGTTTTGGTGAACAATCGAGTGTGCGTGTTCTGACAGCTGCCTCTATGCAGACGTCTCCACAGAGCCACTTCTGAATGCCCCGCAGCCCAGGACTGAATGGATACACTAACAAGTGCACCGGTGTGAGCAACCACATATGCAGAAGGACGTCTTTCATCTCACAGAAGCGCGAACGTCTTGGCGTTCAAGCACATGGCAGAAACAAGGTGTGAACAGATGAGCTGCTGCTATTTTCTCCGTTCGGCATGCTTCGTTGTAGCTCTCTTGCCGGTCGCCGGCTTAGCGGCTTGCTTTGCGCGACTAGCTCTGGGGAGAGAAGGAGATAGCGCCGGAAACCTCGCCTTTTGCCTTCTTCGGCGCTGGAACCTGGTTGCTGCGCCTTCTCTTTGTCCATGTGCACACACACGATTCCTCAGCGAAAACCATGCAGAAACCTTTCCACGAGCACCCAGGGATGTGCACCCAGCACCACGTGCACGCACACGCAGCTAGAGAAAAGCACCTACCTTTTCACACACTGATGCCTAAGCAAACGCGTGGCCACACACACGCACACATCCGCAAGCGCGCCTACTCCCATCTATTGAGGGAAAGACGGACGAGCAACGTCCTGACAGGCTTGAGGGGAAAAACGTCCGTTGACGGTTGGCGTACTGCACGCCCGCCTACGGGGCTGCAGGGGAATCCACATTTGGAAGGTACCTGAAGATGTGTGCCTGTTCTTGGAGCTCCGCTAGTAGGGTAGCAAAGACACTCGTAGGCAGTACTGAATGCTGCTCCGTGCTACTTCTCCTCCGCTGGCAAATGCTTCACAGTCGCCCGAGGAAAGACGTTTAACAATCGATCTCCAAGAGGAACGAAACACATGATGCCATAAGGCGAAAGAATAGCAGGGCATCTCTTCACAGGCTTGTCCCTGATCTATAGCTGAGGGCAAACACTTGTGTGCTTGTGGGAGAGCCTGTGTCTTTCCTGGAAGCGTTTGGGAGTTTTGCTCAGACGCGTGTTTCCTCAAGTTCAAGAATCAAGATCTAGGATACCTGCAGACAGGTGCCTGTTTGTGTGGAGACAGTCTGTTTGAAACTGTGTTCCTCAGCGCCCGCTCTTTCTCCCCGTCGCTCCACACGCCTGGGAGTCCCTTTCTTTCTCTCCACAAGCACGTGTGTTGACTTCGTCGCACATGTGCATCTGCACAAGCGTTGAGCTCAGCAGAGCGTGTCTCTTGACACTTGATGTGCGTTGGCTGTGTCTGCGTGCTCCAGTGAAGAGAGAAACGGCAAATCATCTTGGTAGAGGCAACAAAGCAAAAGCGAGGCAGGATTGACATCTGCTCAACAGAGACGGATTCCCTGCGCTGACACAGTTCACAGTTACACGAGAAGCAATCTGAGCGGTCCGTCGACCGGAGACGTGTTTCCCAAGAGGTCGTTTAGCGAGTGAACAGCAGTGTGCGCGACTTTCAGGAGTGTGCCTGGAAAGTGCCAGAATCACCAGGAGCATCTGTGCAAAAGCTGCTGCCTCTGTGACCGCATTGAGGCACGTTCCCGTGTCTGCGAGTATATAGACGGCTCTTTCGCGTTCACTCCGAGGGAAACGGTCCGCTATTGCTTCTGTGCGCACAGACGCGATTCCCTTGTCTCTTGCGAACACAGGGAACTCTGTGCATCCAAATCTACAGGCTAAGGACGCGTCTGCATATGTTTTGGTGAACAATCGAGTGTGCGTGTTCTGACAGCTGCCTCTATGCAGACGTCTCCACAGAGCCACTTCTGAATGCCCCGCAGCCCAGGACTGAATGGATACACTAACAAGTGCACCGGTGTGAGCAACCACATATGCAGAAGGACGTCTTTCATCTCACAGAAGCGCGAACGTCTTGGCGTTCAAGCACATGGCAGAAACAAGGTGTGAACAGATGAGCTGCTGCTATTTTCTCCGTTCGGCATGCTTCGTTGTAGCTCTCTTGCCGGTCGCCGGCTTAGCGGCTTGCTTTGCGCGACTAGCTCTGGGGAGAGAAGGAGATAGCGCCGGAAACCTCGCCTTTTGCCTTCTTCGGCGCTGGAACCTGGTTGCTGCGCCTTCTCTTTGTCCATGTGCACACACACGATTCCTCAGCGAAAACCATGCAGAAACCTTTCCACGAGCACCCAGGGATGTGCACCCAGCACCACGTGCACGCACACGCAGCTAGAGAAAAGCACCTACCTTTTCACACACTGATGCCTAAGCAAACGCGTGGCCACACACACGCACACATCCGCAAGCGCGCCTACTCCCATCTATTGAGGGAAAGACGGACGAGCAACGTCCTGACAGGCTTGAGGGGAAAAACGTCCGTTGACGGTTGGCGTACTGCACGCCCGCCTACGGGGCTGCAGGGGAATCCACATTTGGAAGGTACCTGAAGATGTGTGCCTGTTCTTGGAGCTCCGCTAGTAGGGTAGCAAAGACACTCGTAGGCAGTACTGAATGCTGCTCCGTGCTACTTCTCCTCCGCTGGCAAATGCTTCACAGTCGCCCTAGGAAAGACGTTTAACAATCGATCTCCAAGAGGAACGAAACACATGATGCCATAAGGCGAAAGAATAGCAGGGCATCTCTTCACAGGCTTGTCCCTGATCTATAGCTGAGGGCAAACACTTGTGTGCTTGTGGGAGAGCCTGTGTCTTTCCTGGAAGCGTTTGGGAG
This sequence comes from Patagioenas fasciata, assembly GCF_037038585.1. Classification (NCBI taxonomy): domain Eukaryota; kingdom Metazoa; phylum Chordata; class Aves; order Columbiformes; family Columbidae; genus Patagioenas; species Patagioenas fasciata. The sequence goes on from NC_092525.1 coordinate 55,744,854, forward strand.
TTTTGCTCAGATGCGTGTTTCCTCAAGTTCAAGAATCAAGATCTAGGATACCTGCAGACAGGTGCCTGTTTGTGTGGAGACAGTCTGTTTGAAACTGTGTTCCTCAGCGCCCGCTCTTTCTCCCCGTCGCTCCACACGCCTGGGAGTCCCTTTCTTTCTCTCCACAAGCACGTGTGTTGACTTCGTCGCACATGTGCATCTGCACAAGCGTTGAGCTCAGCAGAGCGTGTCTCTTGACACTTGATGTGCGTTGGCTGTGTCTGCGTGCTCCAGTGAAGAGAGAAACGGGAAATCATCTTGGTAGAGGCAACAAAGCAAAAGCGAGGCAGGATTGACATCTGCTCAACAGAGACGGATTCCCTGCGCTGACACAGTTCACAGTTACACGAGAAGCAATCTGAGCGGTCCGTCGACCGGAGACGTGTTTCCCAAGAGGTCGTTTAGCGAGTGAACAGCAGTGTGCGCGACTTTCAGGAGTGTGCCTGGAAAGTGCCAGAATCACCAGGAGCATCTGTGCAAAAGCTGCTGCCTCTGTGACCGCATTGAGGCACGTTCGCGTGTCTGCGAGTATATAGACGGCTCTTTCGCGTTCACTCCGAGGGAAACGGTCCGCTATTGCTTCTGTGCGTACAGACGCGATTCCCTTGTCTCTTGCGAACACAGGGAACTCTGTGCATCCAAATCTACAGGCTAAGGACGCGTCTGCATATGTTTTGGTGAACAATCGAGTGTGCGTGTTCTGACAGCTGCCTCTATGCAGACGTCTCCACAGAGCCACTTCTGAATGCCCCGCAGCCCAGGACTGAATGGATACACTAACAAGTGCACCGGTGTGAGCAACCACATATGCAGAAGGACGTCTTTCATCTCACAGAAGCGCGAACGTCTTGGCGTTCAAGCACATGGCAGAAACAAGGTGTGAACAGATGAGCTGCTGCTATTTTCTCCGTTCGGCATGCTTCGTTGTAGCTCTCTTGCCGGTCGCCGGCTTAGCGGCTTGCTTTGCGCGACTAGCTCTGGGGAGAGAAGGAGATAGCGCCGGAAACCTCGCCTTTTGCCTTCTTCGGCGCTGGAACCTGGTTGCTGCGCCTTCTCTTTGTCCATGTGCACACACACGATTCCTCAGCGAAAACCATGCAGAAACCTTTCCACGAGCACCCAGGGATGTGCACCCAGCACCACGTGCACGCACACGCAGCTAGAGAAAAGCACCTACCTTTTCACACACTGATGCCTAAGCAAACGCGTGGCCACACACACGCACACATCCGCAAGCGCGCCTACTCCCATCTATTGAGGGAAAGACGGACGAGCAACGTCCTGACAGGCTTGAGGGGAAAAACGTCCGTTGACGGTTGGCGTACTGCACGCCCGCCTACGGGGCTGCAGGGGAATCCACATTTGGAAGGTACCTGAAGATGTGTGCCTGTTCTTGGAGCTCCGCTAGTAGGGTAGCAAAGACACTCGTAGGCAGTACTGAATGCTGCTCCGTGCTACTTCTCCTCCGCTGGCAAATGCTTCACAGTCGCCCTAGGAAAGACGTTTAACAATCGATCTCCAAGAGGAACGAAACACATGATGCCATAAGGCGAAAGAATAGCAGGGCATCTCTTCACAGGCTTGTCCCTGATCTATAGCTGAGGGCAAACACTTGTGTGCTTGTGGGAGAGCCTGTGTCTTTCCTGGAAGCGTTTGGGAGTTTTGCTCAGACGCGTGTTTCCTCAAGTTCAAGAATCAAGATCTAGGATACCTGCAGACAGGTGCCTGTTTGTGTGGAGACAGTCTGTTTGAAACTGTGTTCCTCAGCGCCCGCTCTTTCTCCCCGTCGCTCCACACGCCTGGGAGTCCCTTTCTTTCTCTCCACAAGCACGTGTGTTGACTTCGTCGCACATGTGCATCTGCACAAGCGTTGAGCTCAGCAGAGCGTGTCTCTTGACACTTGATGTGCGTTGGCTGTGTCTGCGTGCTCCAGTGAAGAGAGAAACGGGAAATCATCTTGGTAGAGGCAACAAAGCAAAAGCGAGGCAGGATTGACATCTGCTCAACAGAGACGGATTCCCTGCGCTGACACAGTTCACAGTTACACGAGAAGCAATCTGAGCGGTCCGTCGACCGGAGACGTGTTTCCCAAGAGGTCGTTTAGCGAGTGAACAGCAGTGTGCGCGACTTTCAGGAGTGTGCCTGGAAAGTGCCAGAATCACCAGGAGCATCTGTGCAAAAGCTGCTGCCTCTGTGACCGCATTGAGGCACGTTCCCGTGTCTGCGAGTATATAGACGGCTCTTTCGCGTTCACTCCGAGGGAAACGGTCCGCTATTGCTTCTGTGCGTACAGACGCGATTCCCTTGTCTCTTGCGAACACAGGGAACTCTGTGCATCCAAATCTACAGGCTAAGGACGCGTCTGCATATGTTTTGGTGAACAATCGAGTGTGCGTGTTCTGACAGCTGCCTCTATGCAGACGTCTCCACAGAGCCACTTCTGAATGCCCCGCAGCCCAGGACTGAATGGATACACTAACAAGTGCACCGGTGTGAGCAACCACATATGCAGAAGGACGTCTTTCATCTCACAGAAGCGCGAACGTCTTGGCGTTCAAGCACATGGCAGAAACAAGGTGTGAACAGATGAGCTGCTGCTATTTTCTCCGTTCGGCATGCTTCGTTGTAGCTCTCTTGCCGGTCGCCGGCTTAGCGGCTTGCTTTGCGCGACTAGCTCTGGGGAGAGAAGGAGATAGCGCCGGAAACCTCGCCTTTTGCCTTCTTCGGCGCTGGAACCTGGTTGCTGCGCCTTCTCTTTGTCCATGTGCACACACACGATTCCTCAGCGAAAACCATGCAGAAACCTTTCCACGAGCACCCAGGGATGTGCACCCAGCACCACGTGCACGCACACGCAGCTAGAGAAAAGCACCTACCTTTTCACACACTGATGCCTAAGCAAACGCGTGGCCACACACACGCACACATCCGCAAGCGCGCCTACTCCCATCTATTGAGGGAAAGACGGACGAGCAACGTCCTGACAGGCTTGAGGGGAAAAACGTCCGTTGACGGTTGGCGTACTGCACGCCCGCCTACGGGGCTGCAGGGGAATCCACATTTGGAAGGTACCTGAAGATGTGTGCCTGTTCTTGGAGCTCCGCTAGTAGGGTAGCAAAGACACTCGTAGGCAGTACTGAATGCTGCTCCGTGCTACTTCTCCTCCGCTGGCAAATGCTTCACAGTCGCCCTAGGAAAGACGTTTAACAATCGATCTCCAAGAGGAACGAAAGACATGATGCCATAAGGCGAAAGAATAGCAGGGCATCTCTTCACAGGCTTGTCCCTGATCTATAGCTGAGGGCAAACACTTGTGTGCTTGTGGGAGAGCCTGTGTCTTTCCTGGAAGCGTTTGGGAGTTTTGCTCAGACGCGTGTTTCCTCAAGTTCAAGAATCAAGATCTAGGATACCTGCAGACAGGTGCCTGTTTGTGTGGAGACAGTCTGTTTGAAACTGTGTTCCTCAGCGCCCGCTCTTTCTCCCCGTCGCTCCACACGCCTGGGAGTCCCTTTCTTTCTCTCCACAAGCACGTGTGTTGACTTCGTCGCACATGTGCATCTGCACAAGCGTTGAGCTCAGCAGAGCGTGTCTCTTGACACTTGATGTGCGTTGGCTGTGTCTGCGTGCTCCAGTGAAGAGAGAAACGGGAAATCATCTTGGTAGAGGCAACAAAGCAAAAGCGAGGCAGGATTGACATCTGCTCAACAGAGACGGATTCCCTGCGCTGACACAGTTCACAGTTACACGAGAAGCAATCTGAGCGGTCCGTCGACCGGAGACGTGTTTCCCAAGAGGTCGTTTAGCGAGTGAACAGCAGTGTGCGCGACTTTCAGGAGTGTGCCTGGAAAGTGCCAGAATCACCAGGAGCATCTGTGCAAAAGCTGCTGCCTCTGTGACCGCATTGAGGCACGTTCGCGTGTCTGCGAGTATATAGACGGCTCTTTCGCGTTCACTCCGAGGGAAACGGTCCGCTATTGCTTCTGTGCGTACAGACGCGATTCCCTTGTCTCTTGCGAACACAGGGAACTCTGTGCATCCAAATCTACAGGCTAAGGACGCGTCTGCATATGTTTTGGTGAACAATCGAGTGTGCGTGTTCTGACAGCTGCCTCTATGCAGACGTCTCCACAGAGCCACTTCTGAATGCCCCGCAGCCCAGGACTGAATGGATACACTAACAAGTGCACCGGTGTGAGCAACCACATATGCAGAAGGACGTCTTTCATCTCACAGAAGCGCGAACGTCTTGGCGTTCAAGCACATGGCAGAAACAAGGTGTGAACAGATGAGCTGCTGCTATTTTCTCCGTTCGGCATGCTTCGTTGTAGCTCTCTTGCCGGTCGCCGGCTTAGCGGCTTGCTTTGCGCGACTAGCTCTGGGGAGAGAAGGAGATAGCGCCGGAAACCTCGCCTTTTGCCTTCTTCGGCGCTGGAACCTGGTTGCTGCGCCTTCTCTTTGTCCATGTGCACACACACGATTCCTCAGCGAAAACCATGCAGAAACCTTTCCACGAGCACCCAGGGATGTGCACCCAGCACCACGTGCACGCACACGCAGCTAGAGAAAAGCACCTACCTTTTCACACACTGATGCCTAAGCAAACGCGTGGCCACACACACGCACACATCCGCAAGCGCGCCTACTCCCATCTATTGAGGGAAAGACGGACGAGCAACGTCCTGACAGGCTTGAGGGGAAAAACGTCCGTTGACGGTTGGCGTACTGCACGCCCGCCTACGGGGCTGCAGGGGAATCCACATTTGGAAGGTACCTGAAGACGTGTGCCTGTTCTTGGAGCTCCGCTAGTAGGGTAGCAAAGACACTCGTAGGCAGTACTGAATGCTGCTCCGTGCTACTTCTCCTCCGCTGGCAAATGCTTCACAGTCGCCCTAGGAAAGACGTTTAACAATCGATCTCCAAGAGGAACGAAACACATGATGCCATAAGGCGAAAGAATAGCAGGGCATCTCTTCACAGGCTTGTCCCTGATCTATAGCTGAGGGCAAACACTTGTGTGCTTGTGGGAGAGCCTGTGTCTTTCCTGGAAGCGTTTGGGAGTTTTGCTCAGACGCGTGTTTCCTCAAGTTCAAGAATCAAGATCTAGGATACCTGCAGACAGGTGCCTGTTTGTGTGGAGACAGTCTGTTTGAAACTGTGTTCCTCAGCGCCCGCTCTTTCTCCCCGTCGCTCCACACGCCTGGGAGTCCCTTTCTTTCTCTCCACAAGCACGTGTGTTGACTTCGTCGCACATGTGCATCTGCACAAGCGTTGAGCTCAGCAGAGCGTGTCTCTTGACACTTGATGTGCGTTGGCTGTGTCTGCCTGCTCCAGTGAAGAGAGAAACGGGAAATCATCTTGGTAGAGGCAACAAAGCAAAAGCGAGGCAGGATTGACATCTGCTCAACAGAGACGGATTCCCTGCGCTGACACAGTTCACAGTTACACGAGAAGCAATCTGAGCGGTCCGTCGACCGGAGACGTGTTTCCCAAGAGGTCGTTTAGCGAGTGAACAGCAGTGTGCGCGACTTTCAGGAGTGTGCCTGGAAAGTGCCAGAATCACCAGGAGCATCTGTGCAAAAGCTGCTGCCTCTGTGACCGCATTGAGGCACGTTCGCGTGTCTGCGAGTATATAGACGGCTCTTTCGCGTTCACTCCGAGGGAAACGGTCCGCTATTGCTTCTGTGCGCACAGACGCGATTCCCTTGTCTCTTGCGAACACAGGGAACTCTGTGCATCCCAATCTACAGGCTAAGGACGCGTCTGCATATGTTTTGGTGAACAATCGAGTGTGCGTGTTCTGACAGCTGCCTCTATGCAGACGTCTCCACAGAGCCACTTCTGAATGCCCCGCAGCCCAGGACTGAATGGATACACTAACAAGTGCACCGGTGTGAGCAACCACATATGCAGAAGGACGTCTTTCATCTCACAGAAGCGCGAACGTCTTGGCGTTCAAGCACATGGCAGAAACAAGGTGTGAACAGATGAGCTGCTGCTATTTTCTCCGTTCGGCATGCTTCGTTGTAGCTCTCTTGCCGGTCGCCGGCTTAGCGGCTTGCTTTGCGCGACTAGCTCTGGGGAGAGAAGGAGATAGCGCCGGAAACCTCGCCTTTTGCCTTCTTCGGCGCTGGAACCTGGTTGCTGCGCCTTCTCTTTGTCCATGTGCACACACACGATTCCTCAGCGAAAACCATGCAGAAACCTTTCCACGAGCACCCAGGGATGTGCACCCAGCACCACGTGCACGCACACGCAGCTAGAGAAAAGCACCTACCTTTTCACACACTGATGCCTAAGCAAACGCGTGGCCACACACACGCACACATCCGCAAGCGCGCCTACTCCCATCTATTGAGGGAAAGACGGACGAGCAACGTCCTGACAGGCTTGAGGGGAAAAACGTCCGCTGACGGTTGGCGTACTGCACGCCCGCCTACGGGGCTGCAGGGGAATCCACATTTGGAAGGTACCTGAAGATGTGTGCCTGTTCTTGGAGCTCCGCTAGTAGGGTAGCAAAGACACTCGTAGGCAGTACTGAATGCTGCTCCGTGCTACTTCTCCTCCGCTGGCAAATGCTTCACAGTCGCCCTAGGAAAGACGTTTAACAATCGATCTCCAAGAGGAACGAAACACATGATGCCATAAGGCGAAAGAATAGCAGGGCATCTCTTCACAGGCTTGTCCCTGATCTATAGCTGAGGGCAAACACTTGTGTGCTTGTGGGAGAGCCTGTGTCTTTCCTGGAAGCGTTTGGGAGTTTTGCTCAGACGCGTGTTTCCTCAAGTTCAAGAATCAAGATCTAGGATACCTGCAGACAGGTGCCTGTTTGTGTGGAGACAGTCTGTTTGAAACTGTGTTCCTCAGCGCCCGCTCTTTCTCCCCGTCGCTCCACACGCCTGGGAGTCCCTTTCTTTCTCTCCACAAGCACGTGTGTTGACTTCGTCGCACATGTGCATCTGCACAAGCGTTGAGCTCAGCAGAGCGTGTCTCTTGACACTTGATGTGCGTTGGCTGTGTCTGCCTGCTCCAGTGAAGAGAGAAACGGGAAATCATCTTGGTAGAGGCAACAAAGCAAAAGCGAGGCAGGATTGACATCTGCTCAACAGAGACGGATTCCCTGCGCTGACACAGTTCACAGTTACACGAGAAGCAATCTGAGCGGTCCGTCGACCGGAGACGTGTTTCCCAAGAGGTCGTTTAGCGAGTGAACAGCAGTGTGCGCGACTTTCAGGAGTGTGCCTGGAAAGTGCCAGAATCACCAGGAGCATCTGTGCAAAAGCTGCTGCCTCTGTGACCGCATTGAGGCACGTTCGCGTGTCTGCGAGTATATAGACGGCTCTTTCGCGTTCACTCCGAGGGAAACGGTCCGCTATTGCTTCTGTGCGCACAGACGCGATTCCCTTGTCTCTTGCGAACACAGGGAACTCTGTGCATCCAAATCTACAGGCTAAGGACGCGTCTGCATATGTTTTGGTGAACAATCGAGTGTGCGTGTTCTGACAGCTGCCTCTATGCAGACGTCTCCACAGAGCCACTTCTGAATGCCCCGCAGCCCAGGACTGAATGGATACACTAACAAGTGCACCGGTGTGAGCAACCACATATGCAGAAGGACGTCTTTCATCTCACAGAAGCGCGAACGTCTTGGCGTTCAAGCACATGGCAGAAACAAGGTGTGAACAGATGAGCTGCTGCTATTTTCTCCGTTCGGCATGCTTCGTTGTAGCTCTCTTGCCGGTCGCCGGCTTAGCGGCTTGCTTTGCGCGACTAGCTCTGGGGAGAGAAGGAGATAGCGCCGGAAACCTCGCCTTTTGCCTTCTTCGGCGCTGGAACCTGGTTGCTGCGCCTTCTCTTTGTCCATGTGCACACACACGATTCCTCAGCGAAAACCATGCAGAAACCTTTCCACGAGCACCCAGGGATGTGCACCCAGCACCACGTGCACGCACACGCAGCTAGAGAAAAGCACCTACCTTTTCACACACTGATGCCTAAGCAAACGCGTGGCCACACACACGCACACATCCGCAAGCGCGCCTACTCCCATCTATTGAGGGAAAGACGGACGAGCAACGTCCTGACAGGCTTGAGGGGAAAAACGTCCGCTGACGGTTGGCGTACTGCACGCCCGCCTACGGGGCTGCAGGGGAATCCACATTTGGAAGGTACCTGAAGACGTGTGCCTGTTCTTGGAGCTCCGCTAGTAGGGTAGCAAAGACACTCGTAGGCAGTACTGAATGCTGCTCCGTGCTACTTCTCCTCCGCTGGCAAATGCTTCACAGTCGCCCTAGGAAAGACGTTTAACAATCGATCTCCAAGAGGAACGAAACACATGATGCCATAAGGCGAAAGAATAGCAGGGCATCTCTTCACAGGCTTGTCCCTGATCTATAGCTGAGGGCAAACACTTGTGTGCTTGTGGGAGAGCCTGTGTCTTTCCTGGAAGCGTTTGGGAGTTTTGCTCAGACGCGTGTTTCCTCAAGTTCAAGAATCAAGATCTAGGATACCTGCAGACAGGTGCCTGTTTGTGTGGAGACAGTCTGTTTGAAACTGTGTTCCTCAGCGCCCGCTCTTTCTCCCCGTCGCTCCACACGCCTGGGAGTCCCTTTCTTTCTCTCCACAAGCACGTGTGTTGACTTCGTCGCACATGTGCATCTGCACAAGCGTTGAGCTCAGCAGAGCGTGTCTCTTGACACTTGATGTGCGTTGGCTGTGTCTGCCTGCTCCAGTGAAGAGAGAAACGGGAAATCATCTTGGTAGAGGCAACAAAGCAAAAGCGAGGCAGGATTGACATCTGCTCAACAGAGACGGATTCCCTGCGCTGACACAGTTCACAGTTACACGAGAAGCAATCTGAGCGGTCCGTCGACCGGAGACGTGTTTCCCAAGAGGTCGTTTAGCGAGTGAACAGCAGTGTGCGCGACTTTCAGGAGTGTGCCTGGAAAGTGCCAGAATCACCAGGAGCATCTGTGCAAAAGCTGCTGCCTCTGTGACCGCATTGAGGCACGTTCGCGTGTCTGCGAGTATATAGACGGCTCTTTCGCGTTCACTCCGAGGGAAACGGTCCGCTATTGCTTCTGTGCGCACAGACGCGATTCCCTTGTCTCTTGCGAACACAGGGAACTCTGTGCATCCCAATCTACAGGCTAAGGACGCGTCTGCATATGTTTTGGTGAACAATCGAGTGTGCGTGTTCTGACAGCTGCCTCTATGCAGACGTCTCCACAGAGCCACTTCTGAATGCCCCGCAGCCCAGGACTGAATGGATACACTAACAAGTGCACCGGTGTGAGCAACCACATATGCAGAAGGACGTCTTTCATCTCACAGAAGCGCGAACGTCTTGGCGTTCAAGCACATGGCAGAAACAAGGTGTGAACAGATGAGCTGCTGCTATTTTCTCCGTTCGGCATGCTTCGTTGTAGCTCTCTTGCCGGTCGCCGGCTTAGCGGCTTGCTTTGCGCGACTAGCTCTGGGGAGAGAAGGAGATAGCGCCGGAAACCTCGCCTTTTGCCTTCTTCGGCGCTGGAACCTGGTTGCTGCGCCTTCTCTTTGTCCATGTGCACACACACGATTCCTCAGCGAAAACCATGCAGAAACCTTTCCACGAGCACCCAGGGATGTGCACCCAGCACCACATGCACGCACACGCAGCTAGAGAAAAGCACCTACCTTTTCACACACTGATGCCTAAGCAAACGCGTGGCCACACACACGCACACATCCGCAAGCGCGCCTACTCCCATCTATTGAGGGAAAGACGGACGAGCAACGTCCTGACAGGCTTGAGGGGAAAAACGTCCGTTGACGGTTGGCGTACTGCACGCCCGCCTACGGGGCTGCAGGGGAATCCACATTTGGAAGGTACCTGAAGATGTGTGCCTGTTCTTGGAGCTCCGCTAGTAGGGTAGCAAAGACACTCGTAGGCAGTACTGAATGCTGCTCCGTGCTACTTCTCCTCCGCTGGCAAATGCTTCACAGTCGCCCTAGGAAAGACGTTTAACAATCGATCTCCAAGAGGAACGAAACACATGATGCCATAAGGCGAAAGAATAGCAGGGCATCTCTTCACAGGCTTGTCCCTGATCTATAGCTGAGGGCAAACACTTGTGTGCTTGTGGGAGAGCCTGTGTCTTTCCTGGAAGCGTTTGGGAGTTTTGCTCAGACGCGTGTTTCCTCAAGTTCAAGAATCAAGATCTAGGATACCTGCAGACAGGTGCCTGTTTGTGTGGAGACAGTCTGTTTGAAACTGTGTTCCTCAGCGCCCGCTCTTTCTCCCCGTCGCTCCACACGCCTGGGAGTCCCTTTCTTTCTCTCCACAAGCACGTGTGTTGACTTCGTCGCACATGTGCATCTGCACAAGCGTTGAGCTCAGCAGAGCGTGTCTCTTGACACTTGATGTGCGTTGGCTGTGTCTGCGTGCTCCAGTGAAGAGAGAAACGGGAAATCATCTTGGTAGAGGCAACAAAGCAAAAGCGAGGCAGGATTGACATCTGCTCAACAGAGACGGATTCCCTGCGCTGACACAGTTCACAGTTACACGAGAAGCAATCTGAGCGGTCCGTCGACCGGAGACGTGTTTCCCAAGAGGTCGTTTAGCGAGTGAACAGCAGTGTGCGCGACTTTCAGGAGTGTGCCTGGAAAGTGCCAGAATCACCAGGAGCATCTGTGCAAAAGCTGCTGCCTCTGTGACCGCATTGAGGCACGTTCGCGTGTCTGCGAGTATATAGACGGCTCTTTCGCGTTCACTCCGAGGGAAACGGTCCGCTATTGCTTCTGTGCGTACAGACGCGATTCCCTTGTCTCTTGCGAACACAGGGAACTCTGTGCATCCAAATCTACAGGCTAAGGACGCGTCTGCATATGTTTTGGTGAACAATCGAGTGTGCGTGTTCTGACAGCTGCCTCTATGCAGACGTCTCCACAGAGCCACTTCTGAATGCCCCGCAGCCCAGGACTGAATGGATACACTAACAAGTGCACCGGTGTGAGCAACCACATATGCAGAAGGACGTCTTTCATCTCACAGAAGCGCGAACGTCTTGGCGTTCAAGCACATGGCAGAAACAAGGTGTGAACAGATGAGCTGCTGCTATTTTCTCCGTTCGGCATGCTTCGTTGTAGCTCTCTTGCCGGTCGCCGGCTTAGCGGCTTGCTTTGCGCGACTAGCTCTGGGGAGAGAAGGAGATAGCGCCGGAAACCTCGCCTTTTGCCTTCTTCGGCGCTGGAACCTGGTTGCTGCGCCTTCTCTTTGTCCATGTGCACACACACGATTCCTCAGCGAAAACCATGCAGAAACCTTTCCACGAGCACCCAGGGATGTGCACCCAGCACCACGTGCACGCACACGCAGCTAGAGAAAAGCACCTACCTTTTCACACACTGATGCCTAAGCAAACGCGTGGCCACACACACGCACACATCCGCAAGCGCGCCTACTCCCATCTATTGAGGGAAAGACGGACGAGCAACGTCCTGACAGGCTTGAGGGGAAAAACGTCCGTTGACGGTTGGCGTACTGCACGCCCGCCTACGGGGCTGCAGGGGAATCCACATTTGGAAGGTACCTGAAGATGTGTGCCTGTTCTTGGAGCTCCGCTAGTAGGGTAGCAAAGACACTCGTAGGCAGTACTGAATGCTGCTCCGTGCTACTTCTCCTCCGCTGGCAAATGCTTCACAGTCGCCCTAGGAAAGACGTTTAACAATCGATCTCCAAGAGGAACGAAACACATGATGCCATAAGGCGAAAGAATAGCAGGGCATCTCTTCACAGGCTTGTCCCTGATCTATAGCTGAGGGCAAACACTTGTGTGCTTGTGGGAGAGCCTGTGTCTTTCCTGGAAGCGTTTGGGAGTTTTGCTCAGACGCGTGTTTCCTCAAGTTCAAGAATCAAGATCTAGGATACCTGCAGACAGGTGCCTGTTTGTGTGGAGACAGTCTGTTTGAAACTGTGTTCCTCAGCGCCCGCTCTTTCTCCCCGTCGCTCCACACGCCTGGGAGTCCCTTTCTTTCTCTCCACAAGCACGTGTGTTGACTTCGTCGCACATGTGCATCTGCACAAGCGTTGAGCTCAGCAGAGCGTGTCTCTTGACACTTGATGTGCGTTGGCTGTGTCTGCGTGCTCCAGTGAAGAGAGAAACGGGAAATCATCTTGGTAGAGGCAACAAAGCAAAAGCGAGGCAGGATTGACATCTGCTCAACAGAGACGGATTCCCTGCGCTGACACAGTTCACAGTTACACGAGAAGCAATCTGAGCGGTCCGTCGACCGGAGACGTGTTTCCCAAGAGGTCGTTTAGCGAGTGAACAGCAGTGTGCGCGACTTTCAGGAGTGTGCCTGGAAAGTGCCAGAATCACCAGGAGCATCTGTGCAAAAGCTGCTGCCTCTGTGACCGCATTGAGGCACGTTCGCGTGTCTGCGAGTATATAGACGGCTCTTTCGCGTTCACTCCGAGGGAAACGGTCCGCTATTGCTTCTGTGCGTACAGACGCGATTCCCTTGTCTCTTGCGAACACAGGGAACTCTGTGCATCCAAATCTACAGGCTAAGGACGCGTCTGCATATGTTTTGGTGAACAATCGAGTGTGCGTGTTCTGACAGCTGCCTCTATGCAGACGTCTCCACAGAGCCACTTCTGAATGCCCCGCAGCCCAGGACTGAATGGATACACTAACAAGTGCACCGGTGTGAGCAACCACATATGCAGAAGGACGTCTTTCATCTCACAGAAGCGCGAACGTCTTGGCGTTCAAGCACATGGCAGAAACAAGGTGTGAACAGATGAGCTGCTGCTATTTTCTCCGTTCGGCATGCTTCGTTGTAGCTCTCTTGCCGGTCGCCGGCTTAGCGGCTTGCTTTGCGCGACTAGCTCTGGGGAGAGAAGGAGATAGCGCCGGAAACCTCGCCTTTTGCCTTCTTCGGCGCTGGAACCTGGTTGCTGCGCCTTCTCTTTGTCCATGTGCACACACACGATTCCTCAGCGAAAACCATGCAGAAACCTTTCCACGAGCACCCAGGGATGTGCACCCAGCACCACGTGCACGCACACACAGCTAGAGAAAAGCACCTACCTTTTCACACACTGACGCCTAAGCAAACGCGTGGCCACACACACGCACACATCCGCAAGCGCGCCTACTCCCATCTATTGAGGGAAAGACGGACGAGCAACGTCCTGACAGGCTTGAGGGGAAAAACGTCCGTTGACGGTTGGCGTACTGCACGCCCGCCTACGGGGCTGCAGGGGAATCCACATTTGGAAGGTACCTGAAGACGTGTGCCTGTTCTTGGAGCTCCGCTAGTAGGGTAGCAAAGACACTCGTAGGCAGTACTGAATGCTGCTCCGTGCTACTTCTCCTCCGCTGGCAAATGCTTCACAGTCGCCCTAGGAAAGACGTTTAACAATCGATCTCCAAGAGGAACGAAACACATGATGCCATAAGGCGAAAGAATAGCAGGGCATCTCTTCACAGGCTTGTCCCTGATCTATAGCTGAGGGCAAACACTTGTGTGCTTGTGGGAGAGCCTGTGTCTTTCCTGGAAGCGTTTGGGAGTTTTGCTCAGACGCGTGTTTCCTCAAGTTCAAGAATCAAGATCTAGGATACCTGCAGACAGGTGCCTGTTTGTGTGGAGACAGTCTGTTTGAAACTGTGTTCCTCAGCGCCCGCTCTTTCTCCCCGTCGCTCCACACGCCTGGGAGTCCCTTTCTTTCTCTCCACAAGCACGTGTGTTGACTTCGTCGCACATGTGCATCTGCACAAGCGTTGAGCTCAGCAGAGCGTGTCTCTTGACACTTGATGTGCGTTGGCTGTGTCTGCCTGCTCCACTGAAGAGAGAAACGGGAAATCATCTTGGTAGAGGCAACAAAGCAAAAGCGAGGCAGGATTGACATCTGCTCAACAGAGACGGATTCCCTGCGCTGACACAGTTCACAGTTACACGAGAAGCAATCTGAGCGGTCCGTCGACCGGAGACGTGTTTCCCAAGAGGTCGTTTAGCGAGTGAACAGCAGTGTGCGCGACTTTCAGGAGTGTGCCTGGAAAGTGCCAGAATCACCAGGAGCATCTGTGCAAAAGCTGCTGCCTCTGTGACCGCATTGAGGCACGTTCGCGTGTCTGCGAGTATATAGACGGCTCTTTCGCGTTCACTCCGAGGGAAACGGTCCGCTATTGCTTCTGTGCGCACAGACGCGATTCCCTTGTCTCTTGCGAACACAGGGAACTCTGTGCATCCCAATCTACAGGCTAAGGACGCGTCTGCATATGTTTTGGTGAACAATCGAGTGTGCGTGTTCTGACAGCTGCCTCTATGCAGACGTCTCCACAGAGCCACTTCTGAATGCCCCGCAGCCCAGGACTGAATGGATACACTAACAAGTGCACCGGTGTGAGCAACCACATATGCAGAAGGACGTCTTTCATCTCACAGAAGCGCGAACGTCTTGGCGTTCAAGCACATGGCAGAAACAAGGTGTGAACAGATGAGCTGCTGCTATTTTCTCCGTTCGGCATGCTTCGTTGTAGCTCTCTTGCCGGTCGCCGGCTTAGCGGCTTGCTTTGCGCGACTAGCTCTGGGGAGAGAAGGAGATAGCGCCGGAAACCTCGCCTTTTGCCTTCTTCGGCGCTGGAACCTGGTTGCTGCGCCTTCTCTTTGTCCATGTGCACACACACGATTCCTCAGCGAAAACCATGCAGAAACCTTTCCACGAGCACCCAGGGATGTGCACCCAGCACCACGTGCACGCACACGCAGCTAGAGAAAAGCACCTACCTTTTCACACACTGATGCCTAAGCAAACGCGTGGCCACACACACGCACACATCCGCAAGCGCGCCTACTCCCATCTATTGAGGGAAAGACGGACGAGCAACGTCCTGACAGGCTTGAGGGGAAAAACGTCCGTTGACGGTTGGCGTACTGCACGCCCGCCTACGGGGCTGCAGGGGAATCCACATTTGGAAGGTACCTGAAGATGTGTGCCTGTTCTTGGAGCTCCGCTAGTAGGGTAGCAAAGACACTCGTAGGCAGTACTGAATGCTGCTCCGTGCTACTTCTCCTCCGCTGGCAAATGCTTCACAGTCGCCCGAGGAAAGACGTTTAACAATCGATCTCCAAGAGGAACGAAACACATGATGCCATAAGGCGAAAGAATAGCAGGGCATCTCTTCACAGGCTTGTCCCTGATCTATAGCTGAGGGCAAACACTTGTGTGCTTGTGGGAGAGCCTGTGTCTTTCCTGGAAGCGTTTGGGAGTTTTGCTCAGACGCGTGTTTCCTCAAGTTCAAGAATCAAGATCTAGGATACCTGCAGACAGGTGCCTGTTTGTGTGGAGACAGTCTGTTTGAAACTGTGTTCCTCAGCGCCCGCTCTTTCTCCCCGTCGCTCCACACGCCTGGGAGTCCCTTTCTTTCTCTCCACAAGCACGTGTGTTGACTTCGTCGCACATGTGCATCTGCACAAGCGTTGAGCTCAGCAGAGCGTGTCTCTTGACACTTGATGTGCGTTGGCTGTGTCTGCCTGCTCCAGTGAAGAGAGAAACGGGAAATCATCTTGGTAGAGGCAACAAAGCAAAAGCGAGGCAGGATTGACATCTGCTCAACAGAGACGGATTCCCTGCGCTGACACAGTTCACAGTTACACGAGAAGCAATCTGAGCGGTCCGTCGACCGGAGACGTGTTTCCCAAGAGGTCGTTTAGCGAGTGAACAGCAGTGTGCGCGACTTTCAGGAGTGTGCCTGGAAAGTGCCAGAATCACCAGGAGCATCTGTGCAAAAGCTGCTGCCTCTGTGACCGCATTGAGGCACGTTCGCGTGTCTGCGAGTATATAGACGGCTCTTTCGCGTTCACTCCGAGGGAAACGGTCCGCTATTGCTTCTGTGCGCACAGACGCGATTCCCTTGTCTCTTGCGAACACAGGGAACTCTGTGCATCCCAATCTACAGGCTAAGGACGCGTCTGCATATGTTTTGGTGAACAATCGAGTGTGCGTGTTCTGACAGCTGCCTCTATGCAGACGTCTCCACAGAGCCACTTCTGAATGCCCCGCAGCCCAGGACTGAATGGATACACTAACAAGTGCACCGGTGTGAGCAACCACATATGCAGAAGGACGTCTTTCATCTCACAGAAGCGCGAACGTCTTGGCGTTCAAGCACATGGCAGAAACAAGGTGTGAACAGATGAGCTGCTGCTATTTTCTCCGTTCGGCATGCTTCGTTGTAGCTCTCTTGCCGGTCGCCGGCTTAGCGGCTTGCTTTGCGCGACTAGGTCTGGGGAGAGAAGGAGATAGCGCCGGAAACCTCGCCTTTTGCCTTCTTCGGCGCTGGAACCTGGTTGCTGCGCCTTCTCTTTGTCCATGTGCACACACACGATTCCTCAGCGAAAACCATGCAGAAACCTTTCCACGAGCACCCAGGGATGTGCACCCAGCACCACGTGCACGCACACGCAGCTAGAGAAAAGCACCTACCTTTTCACACACTGATGCCTAAGCAAACGCGTGGCCACACACACGCACACATCCGCAAGCGCGCCTACTCCCATCTATTGAGGGAAAGACGGACGAGCAACGTCCTGACAGGCTTGAGGGGAAAAACGTCCGCTGACGGTTGGCGTACTGCACGCCCGCCTACGGGGCTGCAGGGGAATCCACATTTGGAAGGTACCTGAAGATGTGTGCCTGTTCTTGGAGCTCCGCTAGTAGGGTAGCAAAGACACTCGTAGGCAGTACTGAATGCTGCTCCGTGCTACTTCTCCTCCGCTGGCAAATGCTTCACAGTCGCCCTAGGAAAGACGTTTAACAATCGATCTCCAAGAGGAACGAAACACATGATGCCATAAGGCGAAAGAATAGCAGGGCATCTCTTCACAGGCTTGTCCCTGATCTATAGCTGAGGGCAAACACTTGTGTGCTTGTGGGAGAGCCTGTGTCTTTCCTGGAAGCGTTTGGGAGTTTTGCTCAGACGCGTGTTTCCTCAAGTTCAAGAATCAAGATCTAGGATACCTGCAGACAGGTGCCTGTTTGTGTGGAGACAGTCTGTTTGAAACTGTGTTCCTCAGCGCCCGCTCTTTCTCCCCGTCGCTCCACACGCCTGGGAGTCCCTTTCTTTCTCTCCACAAGCACGTGTGTTGACTTCGTCGCACATGTGCATCTGCACAAGCGTTGAGCTCAGCAGAGCGTGTCTCTTGACACTTGATGTGCGTTGGCTGTGTCTGCGTGCTCCAGTGAAGAGAGAAACGGGAAATCATCTTGGTAGAGGCAACAAAGCAAAAGCGAGGCAGGATTGACATCTGCTCAACAGAGACGGATTCCCTGCGCTGACACAGTTCACAGTTACACGAGAAGCAATCTGAGCGGTCCGTCGACCGGAGACGTGTTTCCCAAGAGGTCGTTTAGCGAGTGAACAGCAGTGTGCGCGACTTTCAGGAGTGTGCCTGGAAAGTGCCAGAATCACCAGGAGCATCTGTGCAAAAGCTGCTGCCTCTGTGACCGCATTGAGGCACGTTCCCGTGTCTGCGAGTATATAGACGGCTCTTTCGCGTTCACTCCGAGGGAAACGGTCCGCTATTGCTTCTGTGCGCACAGACGCGATTCCCTTGTCTCTTGCGAACACAGGGAACTCTGTGCATCCAAATCTACAGGCTAAGGACGCGTCTGCATATGTTTTGGTGAACAATCGAGTGTGCGTGTTCTGACAGCTGCCTCTATGCAGACGTCTCCACAGAGCCACTTCTGAATGCCCCGCAGCCCAGGACTGAATGGATACACTAACAAGTGCACCGGTGTGAGCAACCACATATGCAGAAGGACGTCTTTCATCTCACAGAAGCGCGAACGTCTTGGCGTTCAAGCACATGGCAGAAACAAGGTGTGAACAGATGAGCTGCTGCTATTTTCTCCGTTCGGCATGCTTCGTTGTAGCTCTCTTGCCGGTCGCCGGCTTAGCGGCTTGCTTTGCGCGACTAGCTCTGGGGAGAGAAGGAGATAGCGCCGGAAACCTCGCCTTTTGCCTTCTTCGGCGCTGGAACCTGGTTGCTGCGCCTTCTCTTTGTCCATGTGCACACACACGATTCCTCAGCGAAAACCATGCAGAAACCTTTCCACGAGCACCCAGGGATGTGCACCCAGCACCACGTGCACGCACACGCAGCTAGAGAAAAGCACCTACCTTTTCACACACTGATGCCTAAGCAAACGCGTGGCCACACACACGCACACATCCGCAAGCGCGCCTACTCCCATCTATTGAGGGAAAGACGGACGAGCAACGTCCTGACAGGCTTGAGGGGAAAAACGTCCGCTGACGGTTGGCGTACTGCACGCCCGCCTACGGGGCTGCAGGGGAATCCACATTTGGAAGGTACCTGAAGACGTGTGCCTGTTCTTGGAGCTCCGCTAGTAGGGTAGCAAAGACACTCGTAGGCAGTACTGAATGCTGCTCCGTGCTACTTCTCCTCCGCTGGCAAATGCTTCACAGTCGCCCTAGGAAAGACGTTTAACAATCGATCTCCAAGAGGAACGAAACACATGATGCCATAAGGCGAAAGAATAGCAGGGCATCTCTTCACAGGCTTGTCCCTGATCTATAGCTGAGGGCAAACACTTGTGTGCTTGTGGGAGAGCCTGTGTCTTTCCTGGAAGCGTTTGGGAGTTTTGCTCAGACGCGTGTTTCCTCAAGTTCAAGAATCAAGATCTAGGATACCTGCAGACAGGTGCCTGTTTGTGTGGAGACAGTCTGTTTGAAACTGTGTTCCTCAGCGCCCGCTCTTTCTCCCCGTCGCTCCACACGCCTGGGAGTCCCTTTCTTTCTCTCCACAAGCACGTGTGTTGACTTCGTCGCACATGTGCATCTGCACAAGCGTTGAGCTCAGCAGAGCGTGTCTCTTGACACTTGATGTGCGTTGGCTGTGTCTGCCTGCTCCAGTGAAGAGAGAAACGGGAAATCATCTTGGTAGAGGCAACAAAGCAAAAGCGAGGCAGGATTGACATCTGCTCAACAGAGACGGATTCCCTGCGCTGACACAGTTCACAGTTACACGAGAAGCAATCTGAGCGGTCCGTCGACCGGAGACGTGTTTCCCAAGAGGTCGTTTAGCGAGTGAACAGCAGTGTGCGCGACTTTCAGGAGTGTGCCTGGAAAGTGCCAGAATCACCAGGAGCATCTGTGCAAAAGCTGCTGCCTCTGTGACCGCATTGAGGCACGTTCGCGTGTCTGCGAGTATATAGACGGCTCTTTCGCGTTCACTCCGAGGGAAACGGTCCGCTATTGCTTCTGTGCGCACAGACGCGATTCCCTTGTCTCTTGCGAACACAGGGAACTCTGTGCATCCAAATCTACAGGCTAAGGACGCGTCTGCATATGTTTTGGTGAACAATCGAGTGTGCGTGTTCTGACAGCTGCCTCTATGCAGACGTCTCCACAGAGCCACTTCTGAATGCCCCGCAGCCCAGGACTGAATGGATACACTAACAAGTGCACCGGTGTGAGCAACCACATATGCAGAAGGACGTCTTTCATCTCACAGAAGCGCGAACGTCTTGGCGTTCAAGCACATGGCAGAAACAAGGTGTGAACAGATGAGCTGCTGCTATTTTCTCCGTTCGGCATGCTTCGTTGTAGCTCTCTTGCCGGTCGCCGGCTTAGCGGCTTGCTTTGCGCGACTAGCTCTGGGGAGAGAAGGAGATAGCGCCGGAAACCTCGCCTTTTGCCTTCTTCGGCGCTGGAACCTGGTTGCTGCGCCTTCTCTTTGTCCATGTGCACACACACGATTCCTCAGCGAAAACCATGCAGAAACCTTTCCACGAGCACCCAGGGATGTGCACCCAGCACCACGTGCACGCACACGCAGCTAGAGAAAAGCACCTACCTTTTCACACACTGATGCCTAAGCAAACGCGTGGCCACACACACGCACACATCCGCAAGCGCGCCTACTCCCATCTATTGAGGGAAAGACGGACGAGCAACGTCCTGACAGGCTTGAGGGGAAAAACGTCCGTTGACGGTTGGCGTACTGCACGCCCGCCTACGGGGCTGCAGGGGAATCCACATTTGGAAGGTACCTGAAGATGTGTGCCTGTTCTTGGAGCTCCGCTATTAGGGTAGCAAAGACACTCGTAGGCAGTACTGAATGCTGCTCCGTGCTACTTCTCCTCCGCTGGCAAATGCTTCACAGTCGCCCGAGGAAAGACGTTTAACAATCGATCTCCAAGAGGAACGAAACACATGATGCCATAAGGCGAAAGAATAACAGGGCATCTCTTCACAGGCTTGTCCCTGATCTATAGCTGAGGGCAAACACTTGTGTGCTTGTGGGAGAGCCTGTGTCTTTCCTGGAAGCGTTTGGGAGTTTTGCTCAGACGCGTGTTTCCTCAAGTTCAAGAATCAAGATCTAGGATACCTGCAGACAGGTGCCTGTTTGTGTGGAGACAGTCTGTTTGAAACTGTGTTCCTCAGCGCCCGCTCTTTCTCCCCGTCGCTCCACACGCCTGGGAGTCCCTTTCTTTCTCTCCACAAGCACGTGTGTTGACTTCGTCGCACATGTGCATCTGCACAAGCGTTGAGCTCAGCAGAGCGTGTCTCTTGACACTTGATGTGCGTTGGCTGTGTCTGCGTGCTCCAGTGAAGAGAGAAACGGGAAATCATCTTGGTAGAGGCAACAAAGCAAAAGCGAGGCAGGATTGACATCTGCTCAACAGAGACGGATTCCCTGCGCTGACACAGTTCACAGTTACACGAGAAGCAATCTGAGCGGTCCGTCGACCGGAGACGTGTTTCCCAAGAGGTCGTTTAGCGAGTGAACAGCAGTGTGCGCGACTTTCAGGAGTGTGCCTGGAAAGTGCCAGAATCACCAGGAGCATCTGTGCAAAAGCTGCTGCCTCTGTGACCGCATTGAGGCACGTTCCCGTGTCTGCGAGTATATAGACGGCTCTTTCGCGTTCACTCCGAGGGAAACGGTCCGCTATTGCTTCTGTGCGCACAGACGCGATTCCCTTGTCTCTTGCGAACACAGGGAACTCTGTGCATCCAAATCTACAGGCTAAGGACGCGTCTGCATATGTTTTGGTGAACAATCGAGTGTGCGTGTTCTGACAGCTGCCTCTATGCAGACGTCTCCACAGAGCCACTTCTGAATGCCCCGCAGCCCAGGACTGAATGGATACACTAACAAGTGCACCGGTGTGAGCAACCACATATGCAGAAGGACGTCTTTCATCTCACAGAAGCGCGAACGTCTTGGCGTTCAAGCACATGGCAGAAACAAGGTGTGAACAGATGAGCTGCTGCTATTTTCTCCGTTCGGCATGCTTCGTTGTAGCTCTCTTGCCGGTCGCCGGCTTAGCGGCTTGCTTTGCGCGACTAGCTCTGGGGAGAGAAGGAGATAGCGCCGGAAACCTCGCCTTTTGCCTTCTTCGGCGCTGGAACCTGGTTGCTGCGCCTTCTCTTTGTCCATGTGCACACACACGATTCCTCAGCGAAAACCATGCAGAAACCTTTCCACGAGCACCCAGGGATGTGCACCCAGCACCACGTGCACGCACACGCAGCTAGAGAAAAGCACCTACCTTTTCACACACTGATGCCTAAGCAAACGCGTGGCCACACACACGCACACATCCGCAAGCGCGCCTACTCCCATCTATTGAGGGAAAGACGGACGAGCAACGTCCTGACAGGCTTGAGGGGAAAAACGTCCGCTGACGGTTGGCGTACTGCACGCCCGCCTACGGGGCTGCAGGGGAATCCACATTTGGAAGGTACCTGAAGACGTGTGCCTGTTCTTGGAGCTCCGCTAGTAGGGTAGCAAAGACACTCGTAGGCAGTACTGAATGCTGCTCCGTGCTACTTCTCCTCCGCTGGCAAATGCTTCACAGTCGCCCTAGGAAAGACGTTTAACAATCGATCTCCAAGAGGAACGAAACACATGATGCCATAAGGCGAAAGAATAGCAGGGCATCTCTTCACAGGCTTGTCCCTGATCTATAGCTGAGGGCAAACACTTGTGTGCTTGTGGGAGAGCCTGTGTCTTTCCTGGAAGCGTTTGGGAGTTTTGCTCAGACGCGTGTTTCCTCAAGTTCAAGAATCAAGATCTAGGATACCTGCAGACAGGTGCCTGTTTTTGTGGAGACAGTCTGTTTGAAACTGTGTTCCTCAGCGCCCGCTCTTTCTCCCCGTCGCTCCACACGCCTGGGAGTCCCTTTCTTTCTCTCCACAAGCACGTGTGTTGACTTCGTCGCACATGTGCATCTGCACAAGCGTTGAGCTCAGCAGAGCGTGTCTCTTGACACTTGATGTGCGTTGGCTGTGTCTGCCTGCTCCAGTGAAGAGAGAAACGGGAAATCATCTTGGTAGAGGCAACAAAGCAAAAGCGAGGCAGGATTGACATCTGCTCAACAGAGACGGATTCCCTGCGCTGACACAGTTCACAGTTACACGAGAAGCAATCTGAGCGGTCCGTCGACCGGAGACGTGTTTCCCAAGAGGTCGTTTAGCGAGTGAACAGCAGTGTGCGCGACTTTCAGGAGTGTGCCTGGAAAGTGCCAGAATCACCAGGAGCATCTGTGCAAAAGCTGCTGCCTCTGTGACCGCATTGAGGCACGTTCGCGTGTCTGCGAGTATATAGACGGCTCTTTCGCGTTCACTCCGAGGGAAACGGTCCGCTATTGCTTCTGTGCGCACAGACGCGATTCCCTTGTCTCTTGCGAACACAGGGAACTCTGTGCATCCAAATCTACAGGCTAAGGACGCGTCTGCATATGTTTTGGTGAACAATCGAGTGTGCGTGTTCTGACAGCTGCCTCTATGCAGACGTCTCCACAGAGCCACTTCTGAATGCCCCGCAGCCCAGGACTGAATGGATACACTAACAAGTGCACCGGTGTGAGCAACCACATATGCAGAAGGACGTCTTTCATCTCACAGAAGCGCGAACGTCTTGGCGTTCAAGCACATGGCAGAAACAAGGTGTGAACAGATGAGCTGCTGCTATTTTCTCCGTTCAGCATGCTTCGTTGTAGCTCTCTTGCCGGTCGCCGGCTTAGCGGCTTGCTTTGCGCGACTAGGTCTGGGGAGAGAAGGAGATAGCGCCGGAAACCTCGCCTTTTGCCTTCTTCGGCGCTGGAACCTGGTTGCTGCGCCTTCTCTTTGTCCATGTGCACACACACGATTCCTCAGCGAAAACCATGCAGAAACCTTTCCACGAGCACCCAGGGATGTGCACCCAGCACCACGTGCACGCACACGCAGCTAGAGAAAAGCACCTACCTTTTCACACACTGATGCCTAAGCAAACGCGTGGCCACACACACGCACACATCCGCAAGCGCGCCTACTCCCATCTATTGAGGGAAAGACGGACGAGCAACGTCCTGACAGGCTTGAGGGGAAAAACGTCCGTTGACGGTTGGCGTACTGCACGCCCGCCTACGGGGCTGCAGGGGAATCCACATTTGGAAGGTACCTGAAGATGTGTGCCTGTTCTTGGAGCTCCGCTATTAGGGTAGCAAAGACACTCGTAGGCAGTACTGAATGCTGCTCCGTGCTACTTCTCCTCCGCTGGCAAATGCTTCACAGTCGCCCGAGGAAAGACGTTTAACAATCGATCTCCAAGAGGAACGAAACACATGATGCCATAAGGCGAAAGAATAACAGGGCATCTCTTCACAGGCTTGTCCCTGATCTATAGCTGAGGGCAAACACTTGTGTGCTTGTGGGAGAGCCTGTGTCTTTCCTGGAAGCGTTTGGGAGTTTTGCTCAGACGCGTGTTTCCTCAAGTTCAAGAATCAAGATCTAGGATACCTGCAGACAGGTGCCTGTTTGTGTGGAGACAGTCTGTTTGAAACTGTGTTCCTCAGCGCCCGCTCTTTCTCCCCGTCGCTCCACACGCCTGGGAGTCCCTTTCTTTCTCTCCACAAGCACGTGTGTTGACTTCGTCGCACATGTGCATCTGCACAAGCGTTGAGCTCAGCAGAGCGTGTCTCTTGACACTTGATGTGCGTTGGCTGTGTCTGCCTGCTCCAGTGAAGAGAGAAACGGGAAATCATCTTGGTAGAGGCAACAAAGCAAAAGCGAGGCAGGATTGACATCTGCTCAACAGAGACGGATTCCCTGCGCTGACACAGTTCACAGTTACACGAGAAGCAATCTGAGCGGTCCGTCGACCGGAGACGTGTTTCCCAAGAGGTCGTTTAGCGAGTGAACAGCAGTGTGCGCGACTTTCAGGAGTGTGCCTGGAAAGTGCCAGAATCACCAGGAGCATCTGTGCAAAAGCTGCTGCCTCTGTGACCGCATTGAGGCACGTTCCCGTGTCTGCGAGTATATAGACGGCTCTTTCGCGTTCACTCCGAGGGAAACGGTCCGCTATTGCTTCTGTGCGCACAGACGCGATTCCCTTGTCTCTTGCGAACACAGGGAACTCTGTGCATCCAAATCTACAGGCTAAGGACGCGTCTGCATATGTTTTGGTGAACAATCGAGTGTGCGTGTTCTGACAGCTGCCTCTATGCAGACGTCTCCACAGAGCCACTTCTGAATGCCCCGCAGCCCAGGACTGAATGGATACACTAACAAGTGCACCGGTGTGAGCAACCACATATGCAGAAGGACGTCTTTCATCTCACAGAAGCGCGAACGTCTTGGCGTTCAAGCACATGGCAGAAACAAGGTGTGAACAGATGAGCTGCTGCTATTTTCTCCGTTCGGCATGCTTCGTTGTAGCTCTCTTGCCGGTCGCCGGCTTAGCGGCTTGCTTTGCGCGACTAGCTCTGGGGAGAGAAGGAGATAGCGCCGGAAACCTCGCCTTTTGCCTTCTTCGGCGCTGGAACCTGGTTGCTGCGCCTTCTCTTTGTCCATGTGCACACACACGATTCCTCAGCGAAAACCATGCAGAAACCTTTCCACGAGCACCCAGGGATGTGCACCCAGCACCACGTGCACGCACACGCAGCTAGAGAAAAGCACCTACCTTTTCACACACTGATGCCTAAGCAAACGCGTGGCCACACACACGCACACATCCGCAAGCGCGCCTACTCCCATCTATTGAGGGAAAGACGGACGAGCAACGTCCTGACAGGCTTGAGGGGAAAAACGTCCGCTGACGGTTGGCGTACTGCACGCCCGCCTACGGGGCTGCAGGGGAATCCACATTTGGAAGGTACCTGAAGACGTGTGCCTGTTCTTGGAGCTCCGCTAGTAGGGTAGCAAAGACACTCGTAGGCAGTACTGAATGCTGCTCCGTGCTACTTCTCCTCCGCTGGCAAATGCTTCACAGTCGCCCTAGGAAAGACGTTTAACAATCGATCTCCAAGAGGAACGAAACACATGATGCCATAAGGCGAAAGAATAGCAGGGCATCTCTTCACAGGCTTGTCCCTGATCTATAGCTGAGGGCAAACACTTGTGTGCTTGTGGGAGAGCCTGTGTCTTTCCTGGAAGCGTTTGGGAGTTTTGCTCAGACGCGTGTTTCCTCAAGTTCAAGAATCAAGATCTAGGATACCTGCAGACAGGTGCCTGTTTGTGTGGAGACAGTCTGTTTGAAACTGTGTTCCTCAGCGCCCGCTCTTTCTCCCCGTCGCTCCACACGCCTGGGAGTCCCTTTCTTTCTCTCCACAAGCACGTGTGTTGACTTCGTCGCACATGTGCATCTGCACAAGCGTTGAGCTCAGCAGAGCGTGTCTCTTGACACTTGATGTGCGTTGGCTGTGTCTGCCTGCTCCAGTGAAGAGAGAAACGGGAAATCATCTTGGTAGAGGCAACAAAGCAAAAGCGAGGCAGGATTGACATCTGCTCAACAGAGACGGATTCCCTGCGCTGACACAGTTCACAGTTACACGAGAAGCAATCTGAGCGGTCCGTCGACCGGAGACGTGTTTCCCAAGAGGTCGTTTAGCGAGTGAACAGCAGTGTGCGCGACTTTCAGGAGTGTGCCTGGAAAGTGCCAGAATCACCAGGAGCATCTGTGCAAAAGCTGCTGCCTCTGTGACCGCATTGAGGCACGTTCGCGTGTCTGCGAGTATATAGACGGCTCTTTCGCGTTCACTCCGAGGGAAACGGTCCGCTATTGCTTCTGTGCGCACAGACGCGATTCCCTTGTCTCTTGCGAACACAGGGAACTCTGTGCATCCAAATCTACAGGCTAAGGACGCGTCTGCATATGTTTTGGTGAACAATCGAGTGTGCGTGTTCTGACAGCTGCCTCTATGCAGACGTCTCCACAGAGCCACTTCTGAATGCCCCGCAGCCCAGGACTGAATGGATACACTAACAAGTGCACCGGTGTGAGCAACCACATATGCAGAAGGACGTCTTTCATCTCACAGAAGCGCGAACGTCTTGGCGTTCAAGCACATGGCAGAAACAAGGTGTGAACAGATGAGCTGCTGCTATTTTCTCCGTTCAGCATGCTTCGTTGTAGCTCTCTTGCCGGTCGCCGGCTTAGCGGCTTGCTTTGCGCGACTAGCTCTGGGGAGAGAAGGAGATAGCGCCGGAAACCTCGCCTTTTGCCTTCTTCGGCGCTGGAACCTGGTTGCTGCGCCTTCTCTTTGTCCATGTGCACACACACGATTCCTCAGCGAAAACCATGCAGAAACCTTTCCACGAGCACCCAGGGATGTGCACCCAGCACCACGTGCACGCACACGCAGCTAGAGAAAAGCACCTACCTTTTCACACACTGATGCCTAAGCAAACGCGTGGCCACACACACGCACACATCCGCAAGCGCGCCTACTCCCATCTATTGAGGGAAAGACGGACGAGCAACGTCCTGACAGGCTTGAGGGGAAAAACGTCCGTTGACGGTTGGCGTACTGCACGCCCGCCTACGGGGCTGCAGGGGAATCCACATTTGGAAGGTACCTGAAGATGTGTGCCTGTTCTTGGAGCTCCGCTAGTAGGGTAGCAAAGACACTCGTAGGCAGTACTGAATGCTGCTCCGTGCTACTTCTCCTCCGCTGGCAAATGCTTCACAGTCGCCCTAGGAAAGACGTTTAACAATCGATCTCCAAGAGGAACGAAACACATGATGCCATAAGGCGAAAGAATAGCAGGGCATCTCTTCACAGGCTTGTCCCTGATCTATAGCTGAGGGCAAACACTTGTGTGCTTGTGGGAGAGCCTGTGTCTTTCCTGGAAGCGTTTGGGAGTTTTGCTCAGACGCGTGTTTCCTCAAGTTCAAGAATCAAGATCTAGGATACCTGCAGACAGGTGCCTGTTTGTGTGGAGACAGTCTGTTTGAAACTGTGTTCCTCAGCGCCCGCTCTTTCTCCCCGTCGCTCCACACGCCTGGGAGTCCCTTTCTTTCTCTCCACAAGCACGTGTGTTGACTTCGTTGCACATGTGCATCTGCACAAGCGTTGAGCTCAGCAGAGCGTGTCTCTTGACACTTGATGTGCGTTGGCTGTGTCTGCGTGCTCCAGTGAAGAGAGAAACGGGAAATCATCTTGGTAGAGGCAACAAAGCAAAAGCGAGGCAGGATTGACATCTGCTCAACAGAGACGGATTCCCTGCGCTGACACAGTTCACAGTTACACGAGAAGCAATCTGAGCGGTCCGTCGACCGGAGACGTGTTTCCCAAGAGGTCGTTTAGCGAGTGAACAGCAGTGTGCGCGACTTTCAGGAGTGTGCCTGGAAAGTGCCAGAATCACCAGGAGCATCTGTGCAAAAGCTGCTGCCTCTGTGACCGCATTGAGGCACGTTCGCGTGTCTGCGAGTATATAGACGGCTCTTTCGCGTTCACTCCGAGGGAAACGGTCCGCTATTGCTTCTGTGCGCACAGACGCGATTCCCTTGTCTCTTGCGAACACAGGGAACTCTGTGCATCCAAATCTACAGGCTAAGGACGCGTCTGCATATGTTTTGGTGAACAATCGAGTGTGCGTGTTCTGACAGCTGCCTCTATGCAGACGTCTCCACAGAGCCACTTCTGAATGCCCCGCAGCCCAGGACTGAATGGATACACTAACAAGTGCACCGGTGTGAGCAACCACATATGCAGAAGGACGTCTTTCATCTCACAGAAGCGCGAACGTCTTGGCGTTCAAGCACATGGCAGAAACAAGGTGTGAACAGATGAGCTGCTGCTATTTTCTCCGTTCGGCATGCTTCGTTGTAGCTCTCTTGCCGGTCGCCGGCTTAGCGGCTTGCTTTGCGCGACTAGCTCTGGGGAGAGAAGGAGATAGCGCCGGAAACCTCGCCTTTTGCCTTCTTCGGCGCTGGAACCTGGTTGCTGCGCCTTCTCTTTGTCCATGTGCACACACACGATTCCTCAGCGAAAACCATGCAGAAACCTTTCCACGAGCACCCAGGGATGTGCACCCAGCACCACGTGCACGCACACGCAGCTAGAGAAAAGCACCTACCTTTTCACACACTGATGCCTAAGCAAACGCGTGGCCACACACACGCACACATCCGCAAGCGCGCCTACTCCCATCTATTGAGGGAAAGACGGACGAGCAACGTCCTGACAGGCTTGAGGGGAAAAACGTCCGTTGACGGTTGGCGTACTGCACGCCCGCCTACGGGGCTGCAGGGGAATCCACATTTGGAAGGTACCTGAAGATGTGTGCCTGTTCTTGGAGCTCCGCTAGTAGGGTAGCAAAGACACTCGTAGGCAGTACTGAATGCTGCTCCGTGCTACTTCTCCTCCGCTGGCAAATGCTTCACAGTCGCCCTAGGAAAGACGTTTAACAATCGATCTCCAAGAGGAACGAAACACATGATGCCATAAGGCGAAAGAATAGCAGGGCATCTCTTCACAGGCTTGTCCCTGATCTATAGCTGAGGGCAAACACTTGTGTGCTTGTGGGAGAGCCTGTGTCTTTCCTGGAAGCGTTTGGGAGTTTTGCTCAGACGCGTGTTTCCTCAAGTTCAAGAATCAAGATCTAGGATACCTGCAGACAGGTGCCTGTTTGTGTGGAGACAGTCTGTTTGAAACTGTGTTCCTCAGCGCCCGCTCTTTCTCCCCGTCGCTCCACACGCCTGGGAGTCCCTTTCTTTCTCTCCACAAGCACGTGTGTTGACTTCGTCGCACATGTGCATCTGCACAAGCGTTGAGCTCAGCAGAGCGTGTCTCTTGACACTTGATGTGCGTTGGCTGTGTCTGCCTGCTCCAGTGAAGAGAGAAACGGGAAATCATCTTGGTAGAGGCAACAAAGCAAAAGCGAGGCAGGATTGACATCTGCTCAACAGAGACGGATTCCCTGCGCTGACACAGTTCACAGTTACACGAGAAGCAATCTGAGCGGTCCGTCGACCGGAGACGTGTTTCCCAAGAGGTCGTTTAGCGAGTGAACAGCAGTGTGCGCGACTTTCAGGAGTGTGCCTGGAAAGTGCCAGAATCACCAGGAGCATCTGTGCAAAAGCTGCTGCCTCTGTGACCGCATTGAGGCACGTTCGCGTGTCTGCGAGTATATAGACGGCTCTTTCGCGTTCACTCCGAGGGAAACGGTCCGCTATTGCTTCTGTGCGCACAGACGCGATTCCCTTGTCTCTTGCGAACACAGGGAACTCTGTGCATCCAAATCTACAGGCTAAGGACGCGTCTGCATATGTTTTGGTGAACAATCGAGTGTGCGTGTTCTGACAGCTGCCTCTATGCAGACGTCTCCACAGAGCCACTTCTGAATGCCCCGCAGCCCAGGACTGAATGGATACACTAACAAGTGCACCGGTGTGAGCAACCACATATGCAGAAGGACGTCTTTCATCTCACAGAAGCGCGAACGTCTTGGCGTTCAAGCACATGGCAGAAACAAGGTGTGAACAGATGAGCTGCTGCTATTTTCTCCGTTCGGCATGCTTCGTTGTAGCTCTCTTGCCGGTCGCCGGCTTAGCGGCTTGCTTTGCGCGACTAGCTCTGGGGAGAGAAGGAGATAGCGCCGGAAACCTCGCCTTTTGCCTTCTTCGGCGCTGGAACCTGGTTGCTGCGCCTTCTCTTTGTCCATGTGCACACACACGATTCCTCAGCGAAAACCATGCAGAAACCTTTCCACGAGCACCCAGGGATGTGCACCCAGCACCACGTGCACGCACACGCAGCTAGAGAAAAGCACCTACCTTTTCACACACTGATGCCTAAGCAAACGCGTGGCCACACACACGCACACATCCGCAAGCGCGCCTACTCCCATCTATTGAGGGAAAGACGGACGAGCAACGTCCTGACAGGCTTGAGGGGAAAAACGTCCGTTGACGGTTGGCGTACTGCACGCCCGCCTACGGGGCTGCAGGGGAATCCACATTTGGAAGGTACCTGAAGATGTGTGCCTGTTCTTGGAGCTCCGCTAGTAGGGTAGCAAAGACACTCGTAGGCAGTACTGAATGCTGCTCCGTGCTACTTCTCCTCCGCTGGCAAATGCTTCACAGTCGCCCTAGGAAAGACGTTTAACAATCGATCTCCAAGAGGAACGAAACACATGATGCCATAAGGCGAAAGAATAGCAGGGCATCTCTTCACAGGCTTGTCCCTGATCTATAGCTGAGGGCAAACACTTGTGTGCTTGTGGGAGAGCCTGTGTCTTTCCTGGAAACGTTTGGGAGTTTTGCTCAGACGCGTGTTTCCTCAAGTTCAAGAATCAAGATCTAGGATACCTGCAGACAGGTGCCTGTTTGTGTGGAGACAGTCTGTTTGAAACTGTGTTCCTCAGCGCCCGCTCTTTCTCCCCGTCGCTCCACACGCCTGGGAGTCCCTTTCTTTCTCTCCACAAGCACGTGTGTTGACTTCGTTGCACATGTGCATCTGCACAAGCGTTGAGCTCAGCAGAGCGTGTCTCTTGACACTTGATGTGCGTTGGCTGTGTCTGCGTGCTCCAGTGAAGAGAGAAACGGGAAATCATCTTGGTAGAGGCAACAAAGCAAAAGCGAGGCAGGATTGACATCTGCTCAACAGAGACGGATTCCCTGCGCTGACACAGTTCACAGTTACACGAGAAGCAATCTGAGCGGTCCGTCGACCGGAGACGTGTTTCCCAAGAGGTCGTTTAGCGAGTGAACAGCAGTGTGCGCGACTTTCAGGAGTGTGCCTGGAAAGTGCCAGAATCACCAGGAGCATCTGTGCAAAAGCTGCTGCCTCTGTGACCGCATTGAGGCACGTTCGCGTGTCTGCGAGTATATAGACGGCTCTTTCGCGTTCACTCCGAGGGAAACGGTCCGCTATTGCTTCTGTGCGCACAGACGCGATTCCCTTGTCTCTTGCGAACACAGGGAACTCTGTGCATCCAAATCTACAGGCTAAGGACGCGTCTGCATATGTTTTGGTGAACAATCGAGTGTGCGTGTTCTGACAGCTGCCTCTATGCAGACGTCTCCACAGAGCCACTTCTGAATGCCCCGCAGCCCAGGACTGAATGGATACACTAACAAGTGCACCGGTGTGAGCAACCACATATGCAGAAGGACGTCTTTCATCTCACAGAAGCGCGAACGTCTTGGCGTTCAAGCACATGGCAGAAACAAGGTGTGAACAGATGAGCTGCTGCTATTTTCTCCGTTCGGCATGCTTCGTTGTAGCTCTCTTGCCGGTCGCCGGCTTAGCGGCTTGCTTTGCGCGACTAGCTCTGGGGAGAGAAGGAGATAGCGCCGGAAACCTCGCCTTTTGCCTTCTTCGGCGCTGGAACCTGGTTGCTGCGCCTTCTCTTTGTCCATGTGCACACACACGATTCCTCAGCGAAAACCATGCAGAAACCTTTCCACGAGCACCCAGGGATGTGCACCCAGCACCACGTGCACGCACACGCAGCTAGAGAAAAGCACCTACCTTTTCACACACTGATGCCTAAGCAAACGCGTGGCCACACACACGCACACATCCGCAAGCGCGCCTACTCCCATCTATTGAGGGAAAGACGGACGAGCAACGTCCTGACAGGCTTGAGGGGAAAAACGTCCGTTGACGGTTGGCGTACTGCACGCCCGCCTACGGGGCTGCAGGGGAATCCACATTTGGAAGGTACCTGAAGATGTGTGCCTGTTCTTGGAGCTCCGCTAGTAGGGTAGCAAAGACACTCGTAGGCAGTACTGAATGCTGCTCCGTGCTACTTCTCCTCCGCTGGCAAATGCTTCACAGTCGCCCTAGGAAAGACGTTTAACAATCGATCTCCAAGAGGAACGAAACACATGATGCCATAAGGCGAAAGAATAGCAGGGCATCTCTTCACAGGCTTGTCCCTGATCTATAGCTGAGGGCAAACACTTGTGTGCTTGTGGGAGAGCCTGTGTCTTTCCTGGAAACGTTTGGGAGTTTTGCTCAGACGCGTGTTTCCTCAAGTTCAAGAATCAAGATCTAGGATACCTGCAGACAGGTGCCTGTTTGTGTGGAGACAGTCTGTTTGAAACTGTGTTCCTCAGCGCCCGCTCTTTCTCCCCGTCGCTCCACACGCCTGGGAGTCCCTTTCTTTCTCTCCACAAGCACGTGTGTTGACTTCGTCGCACATGTGCATCTGCACAAGCGTTGAGCTCAGCAGAGCGTGTCTCTTGACACTTGATGTGCGTTGGCTGTGTCTGCCTGCTCCAGTGAAGAGAGAAACGGGAAATCATCTTGGTAGAGGCAACAAAGCAAAAGCGAGGCAGGATTGACATCTGCTCAACAGAGACGGATTCCCTGCGCTGACACAGTTCACAGTTACACGAGAAGCAATCTGAGCGGTCCGTCGACCGGAGACGTGTTTCCCAAGAGGTCGTTTAGCGAGTGAACAGCAGTGTGCGCGACTTTCAGCAGTGTGCCTGGAAAGTGCCAGAATCACCAGGAGCATCTGTGCAAAAGCTGCTGCCTCTGTGACCGCATTGAGGCACGTTCGCGTGTCTGCGAGTATATAGACGGCTCTTTCGCGTTCACTCCGAGGGAAACGGTCCGCTATTGCTTCTGTGCGCACAGACGCGATTCCCTTGTCTCTTGCGAACACAGGGAACTCTGTGCATCCAAATCTACAGGCTAAGGACGCGTCTGCATATGTTTTGGTGAACAATCGAGTGTGCGTGTTCTGACAGCTGCCTCTATGCAGACGTCTCCACAGAGCCACTTCTGAATGCCCCGCAGCCCAGGACTGAATGGATACACTAACAAGTGCACCGGTGTGAGCAACCACATATGCAGAAGGACGTCTTTCATCTCACAGAAGCGCGAACGTCTTGGCGTTCAAGCACATGGCAGAAACAAGGTGTGAACAGATGAGCTGCTGCTATTTTCTCCGTTCGGCATGCTTCGTTGTAGCTCTCTTGCCGGTCGCCGGCTTAGCGGCTTGCTTTGCGCGACTAGCTCTGGGGAGAGAAGGAGATAGCGCCGGAAACCTCGCCTTTTGCCTTCTTCGGCGCTGGAACCTGGTTGCTGCGCCTTCTCTTTGTCCATGTGCACACACACGATTCCTCAGCGAAAACCATGCAGAAACCTTTCCACGAGCACCCAGGGATGTGCACCCAGCACCACGTGCACGCACACGCAGCTAGAGAAAAGCACCTACCTTTTCACACACTGATGCCTAAGCAAACGCGTGGCCACACACACGCACACATCCGCAAGCGCGCCTACTCCCATCTATTGAGGGAAAGACGGACGAGCAACGTCCTGACAGGCTTGAGGGGAAAAACGTCCGTTGACGGTTGGCGTACTGCACGCCCGCCTACGGGGCTGCAGGGGAATCCACATTTGGAAGGTACCTGAAGATGTGTGCCTGTTCTTGGAGCTCCGCTAGTAGGGTAGCAAAGACACTCGTAGGCAGTACTGAATGCTGCTCCGTGCTACTTCTCCTCCGCTGGCAAATGCTTCACAGTCGCCCGAGGAAAGACGTTTAACAATCGATCTCCAAGAGGAACGAAACACATGATGCCATAAGGCGAAAGAATAGCAGGGCATCTCTTCACAGGCTTGTCCCTGATCTATAGCTGAGGGCAAACACTTGTGTGCTTGTGGGAGAGCCTGTGTCTTTCCTGGAAGCGTTTGGGAGTTTTGCTCAGACGCGTGTTTCCTCAAGTTCAAGAATCAAGATCTAGGATACCTGCAGACAGGTGCCTGTTTGTGTGGAGACAGTCTGTTTGAAACTGTGTTCCTCAGCGCCCGCTCTTTCTCCCCGTCGCTCCACACGCCTGGGAGTCCCTTTCTTTCTCTCCACAAGCACGTGTGTTGACTTCGTCGCACATGTGCATCTGCACAAGCGTTGAGCTCAGCAGAGCGTGTCTCTTGACACTTGATGTGCGTTGGCTGTGTCTGCGTGCTCCAGTGAAGAGAGAAACGGGAAATCATCTTGGTAGAGGCAACAAAGCAAAAGCGAGGCAGGATTGACATCTGCTCAACAGAGACGGATTCCCTGCGCTGACACAGTTCACAGTTACACGAGAAGCAATCTGAGCGGTCCGTCGACCGGAGACGTGTTTCCCAAGAGGTCGTTTAGCGAGTGAACAGCAGTGTGCGCGACTTTCAGGAGTGTGCCTGGAAAGTGCCAGAATCACCAGGAGCATCTGTGCAAAAGCTGCTGCCTCTGTGACCGCATTGAGGCACGTTCGCGTGTCTGCGAGTATATAGACGGCTCTTTCGCGTTCACTCCGAGGGAAACGGTCCGCTATTGCTTCTGTGCGCACAGACGCGATTCCCTTGTCTCTTGCGAACACAGGGAACTCTGTGCATCCAAATCTACAGGCTAAGGACGCGTCTGCATATGTTTTGGTGAACAATCGAGTGTGCGTGTTCTGACAGCTGCCTCTATGCAGACGTCTCCACAGAGCCACTTCTGAATGCCCCGCAGCCCAGGACTGAATGGATACACTAACAAGTGCACCGGTGTGAGCAACCACATATGCAGAAGGACGTCTTTCATCTCACAGAAGCGCGAACGTCTTGGCGTTCAAGCACATGGCAGAAACAAGGTGTGAACAGATGAGCTGCTGCTATTTTCTCCGTTCGGCATGCTTCGTTGTAGCTCTCTTGCCGGTCGCCGGCTTAGCGGCTTGCTTTGCGCGACTAGCTCTGGGGAGAGAAGGAGATAGCGCCGGAAACCTCGCCTTTTGCCTTCTTCGGCGCTGGAACCTGGTTGCTGCGCCTTCTCTTTGTCCATGTGCACACACACGATTCCTCAGCGAAAACCATGCAGAAACCTTTCCACGAGCACCCAGGGATGTGCACCCAGCACCACGTGCACGCACACGCAGCTAGAGAAAAGCACCTACCTTTTCACACACTGATGCCTAAGCAAACGCGTGGCCACACACACGCACACATCCGCAAGCGCGCCTACTCCCATCTATTGAGGGAAAGACGGACGAGCAACGTCCTGACAGGCTTGAGGGGAAAAACGTCCGTTGACGGTTGGCGTACTGCACGCCCGCCTACGGGGCTGCAGGGGAATCCACATTTGGAAGGTACCTGAAGATGTGTGCCTGTTCTTGGAGCTCCGCTAGTAGGGTAGCAAAGACACTCGTAGGCAGTACTGAATGCTGCTCCGTGCTACTTCTCCTCCGCTGGCAAATGCTTCACAGTCGCCCTAGGAAAGACGTTTAACAATCGATCTCCAAGAGGAACGAAAGACATGATGCCATAAGGCGAAAGAATAGCAGGGCATCTCTTCACAGGCTTGTCCCTGATCTATAGCTGAGGGCAAACACTTGTGTGCTTGTGGGAGAGCCTGTGTCTTTCCTGGAAGCGTTTGGGAGTTTTGCTCAGACGCGTGTTTCCTCAAGTTCAAGAATCAAGATCTAGGATACCTGCAGACAGGTGCCTGTTTGTGTGGAGACAGTCTGTTTGAAACTGTGTTCCTCAGCGCCCGCTCTTTCTCCCCGTCGCTCCACACGCCTGGGAGTCCCTTTCTTTCTCTCCACAAGCACGTGTGTTGACTTCGTCGCACATGTGCATCTGCACAAGCGTTGAGCTCAGCAGAGCGTGTCTCTTGACACTTGATGTGCGTTGGCTGTGTCTGCCTGCTCCAGTGAAGAGAGAAACGGGAAATCATCTTGGTAGAGGCAACAAAGCAAAAGCGAGGCAGGATTGACATCTGCTCAACAGAGACGGATTCCCTGCGCTGACACAGTTCACAGTTACACGAGAAGCAATCTGAGCGGTCCGTCGACCGGAGACGTGTTTCCCAAGAGGTCGTTTAGCGAGTGAACAGCAGTGTGCGCGACTTTCAGGAGTGTGCCTGGAAAGTGCCAGAATCACCAGGAGCATCTGTGCAAAAGCTGCTGCCTCTGTGACCGCATTGAGGCACGTTCGCGTGTCTGCGAGTATGTAGACGGCTCTTTCGCGTTCACTCCGAGGAAACGGTCCGCTATTGCTTCTGTGCGTACAGACGCGATTCCCTTGTCTCTTGCGAACACAGGGAACTCTGTGCATCCAAATCTACAGGCTAAGGACGCGTCTGCATATGTTTTGGTGAACAATCGAGTGTGCGTGTTCTGACAGCTGCCTCTATGCAGACGTCTCCACAGAGCCACTTCTGAATGCCCCGCAGCCCAGGACTGAATGGATACACTAACAAGTGCACCGGTGTGAGCAACCACATATGCAGAAGGACGTCTTTCATCTCACAGAAGCGCGAACGTCTTGGCGTTCAAGCACATGGCAGAAACAAGGTGTGAACAGATGAGCTGCTGCTATTTTCTCCGTTCGGCATGCTTCGTTGTAGCTCTCTTGCCGGTCGCCGGCTTAGCGGCTTGCTTTGCGCGACTAGCTCTGGGGAGAGAAGGAGATAGCGCCGGAAACCTCGCCTTTTGCCTTCTTCGGCGCTGGAACCTGGTTGCTGCGCCTTCTCTTTGTCCATGTGCACACACACGATTCCTCAGCGAAAACCATGCAGAAACCTTTCCACGAGCACCCAGGGATGTGCACCCAGCACCACGTGCACGCACACGCAGCTAGAGAAAAGCACCTACCTTTTCACACACTGATGCCCAAGCAAACGCGTGGCCACACACACGCACACATCCGCAAGCGCGCCTACTCCCATCTATTGAGGGAAAGACGGACGAGCAACGTCCTGACAGGCTTGAGGGGAAAAACGTCCGTTGACGGTTGGCGTACTGCACGCCCGCCTACGGGGCTGCAGGGGAATCCACATTTGGAAGGTACCTGAAGATGTGTGCCTGTTCTTGGAGCTCCGCTAGTAGGGTAGCAAAGACACTCGTAGGCAGTACTGAATGCTGCTCCGTGCTACTTCTCCTCCGCTGGCAAATGCTTCACAGTCGCCCGAGGAAAGACGTTTAACAATCGATCTCCAAGAGGAACGAAACACATGATGCCATAAGGCGAAAGAATAGCAGGGCATCTCTTCACAGGCTTGTCCCTGATCTATAGCTGAGGGCAAACACTTGTGTGCTTGTGGGAGAGCCTGTGTCTTTCCTGGAAGCGTTTGGGAGTTTTGCTCAGACGCGTGTTTCCTCAAGTTCAAGAATCAAGATCTAGGATACCTGCAGACAGGTGCCTGTTTGTGTGGAGACAGTCTGTTTGAAACTGTGTTCCTCAGCGCCCGCTCTTTCTCCCCGTCGCTCCACACGCCTGGGAGTCCCTTTCTTTCTCTCCACAAGCACGTGTGTTGACTTCGTCGCACATGTGCATCTGCACAAGCGTTGAGCTCAGCAGAGCGTGTCTCTTGACACTTGATGTGCGTTGGCTGTGTCTGCCTGCTCCAGTGAAGAGAGAAACGGGAAATCATCTTGGTAGAGGCAACAAAGCAAAAGCGAGGCAGGATTGACATCTGCTCAACAGAGACGGATTCCCTGCGCTGACACAGTTCACAGTTACACGAGAAGCAATCTGAGCGGTCCGTCGACCGGAGACGTGTTTCCCAAGAGGTCGTTTAGCGAGTGAACAGCAGTGTGCGCGACTTTCAGGAGTGTGCCTGGAAAGTGCCAGGATCACCAGGAGCATCTGTGCAAAAGCTGCTGCCTCTGTGACCGCATTGAGGCACGTTCGCGTGTCTGCGAGTATATAGACGGCTCTTTCGCGTTCACTCCGAGGGAAACGGTCCGCTATTGCTTCTGTGCGTACAGACGCGATTCCCTTGTCTCTTGCGAACACAGGGAACTCTGTGCATCCAAATCTACAGGCTAAGGACGCGTCTGCATATGTTTTGGTGAACAATCGAGTGTGCGTGTTCTGACAGCTGCCTCTATGCAGACGTCTCCACAGAGCCACTTCTGAATGCCCCGCAGCCCAGGACTGAATGGATACACTAACAAGTGCACCGGTGTGAGCAACCACATATGCAGAAGGACGTCTTTCATCTCACAGAAGCGCGAACGTCTTGGCGTTCAAGCACATGGCAGAAACAAGGTGTGAACAGATGAGCTGCTGCTATTTTCTCCGTTCGGCATGCTTCGTTGTAGCTCTCTTGCCGGTCGCCGGCTTAGCGGCTTGCTTTGCGCGACTAGCTCTGGGGAGAGAAGGAGATAGCGCCGGAAACCTCGCCTTTTGCCTTCTTCGGCGCTGGAACCTGGTTGCTGCGCCTTCTCTTTGTCCATGTGCACACACACGATTCCTCAGCGAAAACCATGCAGAAACCTTTCCACGAGCACCCAGGGATGTGCACCCAGCACCACGTGCACGCACACGCAGCTAGAGAAAAGCACCTACCTTTTCACACACTGATGCCTAAGCAAACGCGTGGCCACACACACGCACACATCCGCAAGCGCGCCTACTCCCATCTATTGAGGGAAAGACGGACGAGCAACGTCCTGACAGGCTTGAGGGGAAAAACGTCCGTTGACGGTTGGCGTACTGCACGCCCGCCTACGGGGCTGCAGGGGAATCCACATTTGGAAGGTACCTGAAGATGTGTGCCTGTTCTTGGAGCTCCGCTAGTAGGGTAGCAAAGACACTCGTAGGCAGTACTGAATGCTGCTCCGTGCTACTTCTCCTCCGCTGGCAAATGCTTCACAGTCGCCCTAGGAAAGACGTTTAACAATCGATCTCCAAGAGGAACGAAAGACATGATGCCACAAGGCGAAAGAATAGCAGGGCATCTCTTCACAGGCTTGTCCCTGATCTATAGCTGAGGGCAAACACTTGTGTGCTTGTGGGAGAGCCTGTGTCTTTCCTGGAAGCGTTTGGGAGTTTTGCTCAGACGCGTGTTTCCTCAAGTTCAAGAATCAAGATCTAGGATACCTGCAGACAGGTGCCTGTTTGTGTGGAGACAGTCTGTTTGAAACTGTGTTCCTCAGCGCCCGCTCTTTCTCCCCGTCGCTCCACACGCCTGGGAGTCCCTTTCTTTCTCTCCACAAGCACGTGTGTTGACTTCGTCGCACATGTGCATCTGCACAAGCGTTGAGCTCAGCAGAGCGTGTCTCTTGACACTTGATGTGCGTTGGCTGTGTCTGCGTGCTCCAGTGAAGAGAGAAACGGGAAATCATCTTGGTAGAGGCAACAAAGCAAAAGCGAGGCAGGATTGACATCTGCTCAACAGAGACGGATTCCCTGCGCTGACACAGTTCACAGTTACACGAGAAGCAATCTGAGCGGTCCGTCGACCGGAGACGTGTTTCCCAAGAGGTCGTTTAGCGAGTGAACAGCAGTGTGCGCGACTTTCAGGAGTGTGCCTGGAAAGTGCCAGGATCACCAGGAGCATCTGTGCAAAAGCTGCTGCCTCTGTGACCGCATTGAGGCACGTTCGCGTGTCTGCGAGTATATAGACGGCTCTTTCGCGTTCACTCCGAGGGAAACGGTCCGCTATTGCTTCTGTGCGTACAGACGCGATTCCCTTGTCTCTTGCGAACACAGGGAACTCTGTGCATCCAAATCTACAGGCTAAGGACGCGTCTGCATATGTTTTGGTGAACAATCGAGTGTGCGTGTTCTGACAGCTGCCTCTATGCAGACGTCTCCACAGAGCCACTTCTGAATGCCCCGCAGCCCAGGACTGAATGGATACACTAACAAGTGCACCGGTGTGAGCAACCACATATGCAGAAGGACGTCTTTCATCTCACAGAAGCGCGAACGTCTTGGCGTTCAAGCACATGGCAGAAACAAGGTGTGAACAGATGAGCTGCTGCTATTTTCTCCGTTCGGCATGCTTCGTTGTAGCTCTCTTGCCGGTCGCCGGCTTAGCGGCTTGCTTTGCGCGACTAGCTCTGGGGAGAGAAGGAGATAGCGCCGGAAACCTCGCCTTTTGCCTTCTTCGGCGCTGGAACCTGGTTGCTGCGCCTTCTCTTTGTCCATGTGCACACACACGATTCCTCAGCGAAAACCATGCAGAAACCTTTCCACGAGCACCCAGGGATGTGCACCCAGCACCACGTGCACGCACACGCAGCTAGAGAAAAGCACCTACCTTTTCACACACTGATGCCCAAGCAAACGCGTGGCCACACACACGCACACATCCGCAAGCGCGCCTACTCCCATCTATTGAGGGAAAGACGGACGAGCAACGTCCTGACAGGCTTGAGGGGAAAAACGTCCGTTGACGGTTGGCGTACTGCACGCCCGCCTACGGGGCTGCAGGGGAATCCACATTTGGAAGGTACCTGAAGATGTGTGCCTGTTCTTGGAGCTCCGCTAGTAGGGTAGCAAAGACACTCGTAGGCAGTACTGAATGCTGCTCCGTGCTACTTCTCCTCCGCTGGCAAATGCTTCACAGTCGCCCTAGGAAAGACGTTTAACAATCGATCTCCAAGAGGAACGAAAGACATGATGCCATAAGGCGAAAGAATAGCAGGGCATCTCTTCACAGGCTTGTCCCTGATCTATAGCTGAGGGCAAACACTTGTGTGCTTGTGGGAGAGCCTGTGTCTTTCCTGGAAGCGTTTGGGAGTTTTGCTCAGACGCGTGTTTCCTCAAGTTCAAGAATCAAGATCTAGGATACCTGCAGACAGGTGCCTGTTTGTGTGGAGACAGTCTGTTTGAAACTGTGTTCCTCAGCGCCCGCTCTTTCTCCCCGTCGCTCCACACGCCTGGGAGTCCCTTTCTTTCTCTCCACAAGCACGTGTGTTGACTTCGTCGCACATGTGCATCTGCACAAGCGTTGAGCTCAGCAGAGCGTGTCTCTTGACACTTGATGTGCGTTGGCTGTGTCTGCCTGCTCCAGTGAAGAGAGAAACGGGAAATCATCTTGGTAGAGGCAACAAAGCAAAAGCGAGGCAGGATTGACATCTGCTCAACAGAGACGGATTCCCTGCGCTGACACAGTTCACAGTTACACGAGAAGCAATCTGAGCGGTCCGTCGACCGGAGACGTGTTTCCCAAGAGGTCGTTTAGCGAGTGAACAGCAGTGTGCGCGACTTTCAGGAGTGTGCCTGGAAAGTGCCAGAATCACCAGGAGCATCTGTGCAAAAGCTGCTGCCTCTGTGACCGCATTGAGGCACGTTCCCGTGTCTGCGAGTATATAGACGGCTCTTTCGCGTTCACTCCAAGGGAAACGGTCCGCTATTGCTTCTGTGCGTACAGACGCGATTCCCTTGTCTCTTGCGAACACAGGGAACTCTGTGCATCCAAATCTACAGGCTAAGGACGCGTCTGCATATGTTTTGGTGAACAATCGAGTGTGCGTGTTCTGACAGCTGCCTCTATGCAGACGTCTCCACAGAGCCACTTCTGAATGCCCCGCAGCCCAGGACTGAATGGATACACTAACAAGTGCACCGGTGTGAGCAACCACATATGCAGAAGGACGTCTTTCATCTCACAGAAGCGCGAACGTCTTGGCGTTCAAGCACATGGCAGAAACAAGGTGTGAACAGATGCGCTGCTGCTATTTTCTCCGTTCGGCATGCTTCGTTGTAGCTCTCTTGCCGGTCGCCGGCTTAGCGGCTTGCTTTGCGCGACTAGCTCTGGGGAGAGAAGGAGATAGCGCCGGAAACCTCGCCTTTTGCCTTCTTCGGCGCTGGAACCTGGTTGCTGCGCCTTCTCTTTGTCCATGTGCACACACACGATTCCTCAGCGAAAACCATGCAGAAACCTTTCCACGAGCACCCAGGGATGTGCACCCAGCACCACGTGCACGCACACGCAGCTAGAGAAAAGCACCTACCTTTTCACACACTGATGCCTAAGCAAACGCGTGGCCACACACACGCACACATCCGCAAGTGCGCCTACTCCCATCTATTGAGGGAAAGACGGACGAGCAACGTCCTGACAGGCTTGAGGGGAAAAACGTCCGTTGACGGTTGGCGTACTGCACGCCCGCCTACGGGGCTGCAGGGGAATCCACATTTGGAAGGTACCTGAAGATGTGTGCCTGTTCTTGGAGCTCCGCTAGTAGGGTAGCAAAGACACTCGTAGGCAGTACTGAATGCTGCTCCGTGCTACTTCTCCTCCGCTGGCAAATGCTTCACAGTCGCCCGAGGAAAGACCTTTAACAATCGATCTCCAAGAGGAACGAAACACATGATGCCATAAGGCGAAAGAATAGCAGGGCATCTCTTCACAGGCTTGTCCCTGATCTATAGCTGAGGGCAAACACTTGTGTGCTTGTGGGAGAGCCTGTGTCTTTCCTGGAAGCGTTTGGGAGTTTTGCTCAGACGCGTGTTTCCTCAAGTTCAAGAATCAAGATCTAGGATACCTGCAGACAGGTGCCTGTTTGTGTGGAGACAGTCTGTTTGAAACTGTGTTCCTCAGCGCCCGCTCTTTCTCCCCGTCGCTCCACACGCCTGGGAGTCCCTTTCTTTCTCTCCACAAGCACGTGTGTTGACTTCGTCGCACATGTGCATCTGCACAAGCGTTGAGCTCAGCAGAGCGTGTCTCTTGACACTTGATGTGCGTTGGCTGTGTCTGCGTGCTCCAGTGAAGAGAGAAACGGGAAATCATCTTGGTAGAGGCAACAAAGCAAAAGCGAGGCAGGATTGACATCTGCTCAACAGAGACGGATTCCCTGCGCTGACACAGTTCACAGTTACACAAGAAGCAATCTGAGCGGTCCGTCGACCGGAGACGTGTTTCCCAAGAGGTCGTTTAGCGAGTGAACAGCAGTGTGCGCGACTTTCAGGAGTGTGCCTGGAAAGTGCCAGAATCACCAGGAGCATCTGTGCAAAAGCTGCTGCCTCTGTGACCGCATTGAGGCACGTTCGCGTGTCTGCGAGTATATAGACGGCTCTTTCGCGTTCACTCCGAGGGAAACGGTCCGCTATTGCTTCTGTGCGCACAGACGCGATTCCCTTGTCTCTTGCAAACACAGGGAACTCTGTGCATCCAAATCTACAGGCTAAGGACGCGTCTGCATATGTTTTGGTGAACAATCGAGTGTGCGTGTTCTGACAGCTGCCTCTATGCAGACGTCTCCACAGAGCCACTTCTGAATGCCCCGCAGCCCAGGACTGAATGGATACACTAACAAGTGCACCGGTGTGAGCAACCACATATGCAGAAGGACGTCTTTCATCTCACAGAAGCGCGAACGTCTTGGCGTTCAAGCACATGGCAGAAACAAGGTGTGAACAGATGAGCTGCTGCTATTTTCTCCGTTCGGCATGCTTCGTTGTAGCTCTCTTGCCGGTCGCCGGCTTAGCGGCTTGCTTTGCGCGACTAGCTCTGGGGAGAGGAGATAGCGCCGGAAACCTCGCCTTTTGCCTTCTTCGGCGCTGGAACCTGGTTGCTGCGCCTTCTCTTTGTCCATGTGCACACACACGATTCCTCAGCGAAAACCATGCAGAAACCTTTCCACGAGCACCCAGGGATGTGCACCCAGCACCACGTGCACGCACACGCAGCTAGAGAAAAGCACCTACCTTTTCACACACTGATGCCTAAGCAAACGCGTGGCCACACACACGCACACATCCGCAAGCGCGCCTACTCCCATCTATTGAGGGAAAGACGGACGAGCAACGTCCTGACAGGCTTGAGGGGAAAAACGTCCGTTGACGGTTGGCGTACTGCACGCCCGCCTACGGGGCTGCAGGGGAATCCACATTTGGAAGGTACCTGAAGATGTGTGCCTGTTCTTGGAGCTCCGCTAGTAGGGTAGCAAAGACACTCGTAGGCAGTACTGAATGCTGCTCCGTGCTACTTCTCCTCCGCTGGCAAATGCTTCACAGTCGCCCTAGGAAAGACGTTTAACAATCGATCTCCAAGAGGAACGAAACACATGATGCCATAAGGCGAAAGAATAGCAGGGCATCTCTTCACAGGCTTGTCCCTGATCTATAGCTGAGGGCA
Source organism: Patagioenas fasciata (assembly GCF_037038585.1). Classification (NCBI taxonomy): domain Eukaryota; kingdom Metazoa; phylum Chordata; class Aves; order Columbiformes; family Columbidae; genus Patagioenas; species Patagioenas fasciata. Next base: position 55,788,971 of record NC_092525.1, read on the forward strand.
AACACTTGTGTGCTTGTGGGAGAGCCTGTGTCTTTCCTGGAAGCGTTTGGGAGTTTTGCTCAGACGCGTGTTTCCTCAAGTTCAAGAATCAAGATCTAGGATACCTGCAGACAGGTGCCTGTTTGTGTGGAGACAGTCTGTTTGAAACTGTGTTCCTCAGCGCCCGCTCTTTCTCCCCGTCGCTCCACACGCCTGGGAGTCCCTTTCTTTCTCTCCACAAGCACGTGTGTTGACTTCGTCGCACATGTGCATCTGCACAAGCGTTGAGCTCAGCAGAGCGTGTCTCTTGACACTTGATGTGCGTTGGCTGTGTCTGCCTGCTCCAGTGAAGAGAGAAACGGGAAATCATCTTGGTAGAGGCAACAAAGCAAAAGCGAGGCAGGATTGACATCTGCTCAACAGAGACGGATTCCCTGCGCTGACACAGTTCACAGTTACACGAGAAGCAATCTGAGCGGTCCGTCGACCGGAGACGTGTTTCCCAAGAGGTCGTTTAGCGAGTGAACAGCAGTGTGCGCGACTTTCAGGAGTGTGCCTGGAAAGTGCCAGGATCACCAGGAGCATCTGTGCAAAAGCTGCTGCCTCTGTGACCGCATTGAGGCACGTTCGCGTGTCTGCGAGTATATAGACGGCTCTTTCGCGTTCACTCCGAGGGAAACGGTCCGCTATTGCTTCTGTGCGTACAGACGCGATTCCCTTGTCTCTTGCGAACACAGGGAACTCTGTGCATCCAAATCTACAGGCTAAGGACGCGTCTGCATATGTTTTGGTGAACAATCGAGTGTGCGTGTTCTGACAGCTGCCTCTATGCAGACGTCTCCACAGAGCCACTTCTGAATGCCCCGCAGCCCAGGACTGAATGGATACACTAACAAGTGCACCGGTGTGAGCAACCACATATGCAGAAGGACGTCTTTCATCTCACAGAAGCGCGAACGTCTTGGCGTTCAAGCACATGGCAGAAACAAGGTGTGAACAGATGAGCTGCTGCTATTTTCTCCGTTCGGCATGCTTCGTTGTAGCTCTCTTGCCGGTCGCCGGCTTAGCGGCTTGCTTTGCGCGACTAGCTCTGGGGAGAGAAGGAGATAGCGCCGGAAACCTCGCCTTTTGCCTTCTTCGGCGCTGGAACCTGGTTGCTGCGCCTTCTCTTTGTCCATGTGCACACACACGATTCCTCAGCGAAAACCATGCAGAAACCTTTCCACGAGCACCCAGGGATGTGCACCCAGCACCACGTGCACGCACACGCAGCTAGAGAAAAGCACCTACCTTTTCACACACTGATGCCCAAGCAAACGCGTGGCCACACACACGCACACATCCGCAAGCGCGCCTACTCCCATCTATTGAGGGAAAGACGGACGAGCAACGTCCTGACAGGCTTGAGGGGAAAAACGTCCGTTGACGGTTGGCGTACTGCACGCCCGCCTACGGGGCTGCAGGGGAATCCACATTTGGAAGGTACCTGAAGATGTGTGCCTGTTCTTGGAGCTCCGCTAGTAGGGTAGCAAAGACACTCGTAGGCAGTACTGAATGCTGCTCCGTGCTACTTCTCCTCCGCTGGCAAATGCTTCACAGTCGCCCTAGGAAAGACGTTTAACAATCGATCTCCAAGAGGAACGAAAGACATGATGCCATAAGGCGAAAGAATAGCAGGGCATCTCTTCACAGGCTTGTCCCTGATCTATAGCTGAGGGCAAACACTTGTGTGCTTGTGGGAGAGCCTGTGTCTTTCCTGGAAGCGTTTGGGAGTTTTGCTCAGACGCGTGTTTCCTCAAGTTCAAGAATCAAGATCTAGGATACCTGCAGACAGGTGCCTGTTTGTGTGGAGACAGTCTGTTTGAAACTGTGTTCCTCAGCGCCCGCTCTTTCTCCCCGTCGCTCCACACGCCTGGGAGTCCCTTTCTTTCTCTCCACAAGCACGTGTGTTGACTTCGTCGCACATGTGCATCTGCACAAGCGTTGAGCTCAGCAGAGCGTGTCTCTTGACACTTGATGTGCGTTGGCTGTGTCTGCCTGCTCCAGTGAAGAGAGAAACGGGAAATCATCTTGGTAGAGGCAACAAAGCAAAAGCGAGGCAGGATTGACATCTGCTCAACAGAGACGGATTCCCTGCGCTGACACAGTTCACAGTTACACGAGAAGCAATCTGAGCGGTCCGTCGACCGGAGACGTGTTTCCCAAGAGGTCGTTTAGCGAGTGAACAGCAGTGTGCGCGACTTTCAGGAGTGTGCCTGGAAAGTGCCAGAATCACCAGGAGCATCTGTGCAAAAGCTGCTGCCTCTGTGACCGCATTGAGGCACGTTCCCGTGTCTGCGAGTATATAGACGGCTCTTTCGCGTTCACTCCAAGGGAAACGGTCCGCTATTGCTTCTGTGCGTACAGACGCGATTCCCTTGTCTCTTGCGAACACAGGGAACTCTGTGCATCCAAATCTACAGGCTAAGGACGCGTCTGCATATGTTTTGGTGAACAATCGAGTGTGCGTGTTCTGACAGCTGCCTCTATGCAGACGTCTCCACAGAGCCACTTCTGAATGCCCCGCAGCCCAGGACTGAATGGATACACTAACAAGTGCACCGGTGTGAGCAACCACATATGCAGAAGGACGTCTTTCATCTCACAGAAGCGCGAACGTCTTGGCGTTCAAGCACATGGCAGAAACAAGGTGTGAACAGATGCGCTGCTGCTATTTTCTCCGTTCGGCATGCTTCGTTGTAGCTCTCTTGCCGGTCGCCGGCTTAGCGGCTTGCTTTGCGCGACTAGCTCTGGGGAGAGAAGGAGATAGCGCCGGAAACCTCGCCTTTTGCCTTCTTCGGCGCTGGAACCTGGTTGCTGCGCCTTCTCTTTGTCCATGTGCACACACACGATTCCTCAGCGAAAACCATGCAGAAACCTTTCCACGAGCACCCAGGGATGTGCACCCAGCACCACGTGCACGCACACGCAGCTAGAGAAAAGCACCTACCTTTTCACACACTGATGCCTAAGCAAACGCGTGGCCACACACACGCACACATCCGCAAGTGCGCCTACTCCCATCTATTGAGGGAAAGACGGACGAGCAACGTCCTGACAGGCTTGAGGGGAAAAACGTCCGTTGACGGTTGGCGTACTGCACGCCCGCCTACGGGGCTGCAGGGGAATCCACATTTGGAAGGTACCTGAAGATGTGTGCCTGTTCTTGGAGCTCCGCTAGTAGGGTAGCAAAGACACTCGTAGGCAGTACTGAATGCTGCTCCGTGCTACTTCTCCTCCGCTGGCAAATGCTTCACAGTCGCCCGAGGAAAGACCTTTAACAATCGATCTCCAAGAGGAACGAAACACATGATGCCATAAGGCGAAAGAATAGCAGGGCATCTCTTCACAGGCTTGTCCCTGATCTATAGCTGAGGGCAAACACTTGTGTGCTTGTGGGAGAGCCTGTGTCTTTCCTGGAAGCGTTTGGGAGTTTTGCTCAGACGCGTGTTTCCTCAAGTTCAAGAATCAAGATCTAGGATACCTGCAGACAGGTGCCTGTTTGTGTGGAGGCAGTCTGTTTGAAACTGTGTTCCTCAGCGCCCGCTCTTTCTCCCCGTCGCTCCACACGCCTGGGAGTCCCTTTCTTTCTCTCCACAAGCACGTGTGTTGACTTCGTCGCACATGTGCATCTGCACAAGCGTTGAGCTCAGCAGAGCGTGTCTCTTGACACTTGATGTGCGTTGGCTGTGTCTGCGTGCTCCAGTGAAGAGAGAAACGGGAAATCATCTTGGTAGAGGCAACAAAGCAAAAGCGAGGCAGGATTGACATCTGCTCAACAGAGACGGATTCCCTGCGCTGACACAGTTCACAGTTACACAAGAAGCAATCTGAGCGGTCCGTCGACCGGAGACGTGTTTCCCAAGAGGTCGTTTAGCGAGTGAACAGCAGTGTGCGCGACTTTCAGGAGTGTGCCTGGAAAGTGCCAGAATCACCAGGAGCATCTGTGCAAAAGCTGCTGCCTCTGTGACCGCATTGAGGCACGTTCGCGTGTCTGCGAGTATATAGACGGCTCTTTCGCGTTCACTCCGAGGGAAACGGTCCGCTATTGCTTCTGTGCGCACAGACGCGATTCCCTTGTCTCTTGCGAACACAGGGAACTCTGTGCATCCAAATCTACAGGCTAAGGACGCGTCTGCATATGTTTTGGTGAACAATCGAGTGTGCGTGTTCTGACAGCTGCCTCTATGCAGACGTCTCCACAGAGCCACTTCTGAATGCCCCGCAGCCCAGGACTGAATGGATACACTAACAAGTGCACCGGTGTGAGCAACCACATATGCAGAAGGACGTCTTTCATCTCACAGAAGCGCGAACGTCTTGGCGTTCAAGCACATGGCAGAAACAAGGTGTGAACAGATGAGCTGCTGCTATTTTCTCCGTTCGGCATGCTTCGTTGTAGCTCTCTTGCCGGTCGCCGGCTTAGCGGCTTGCTTTGCGCGACTAGCTCTGGGGAGAGGAGATAGCGCCGGAAACCTCGCCTTTTGCCTTCTTCGGCGCTGGAACCTGGTTGCTGCGCCTTCTCTTTGTCCATGTGCACACACACGATTCCTCAGCGAAAACCATGCAGAAACCTTTCCACGAGCACCCAGGGATGTGCACCCAGCACCACGTGCACGCACACGCAGCTAGAGAAAAGCACCTACCTTTTCACACACTGATGCCTAAGCAAACGCGTGGCCACACACACGCACACATCCGCAAGCGCGCCTACTCCCATCTATTGAGGGAAAGACGGACGACCAACGTCCTGACAGGCTTGAGGGGAAAAACGTCCGTTGACGGTTGGCGTACTGCACGCCCGCCTACGGGGCTGCAGGGGAATCCACATTTGGAAGGTACCTGAAGATGTGTGCCTGTTCTTGGAGCTCCGCTAGTAGGGTAGCAAAGACACTCGTAGGCAGTACTGAATGCTGCTCCGTGCTACTTCTCCTCCGCTGGCAAATGCTTCACAGTCGCCCTAGGAAAGACGTTTAACAATCGATCTCCAAGAGGAACGAAACACATGATGCCATAAGGCGAAAGAATAGCAGGGCATCTCTTCACAGGCTTGTCCCTGATCTATAGCTGAGGGCAAACACTTGTGTGCTTGTGGGAGAGCCTGTGTCTTTCCTGGAAGCGTTTGGGAGTTTTGCTCAGACGCGTGTTTCCTCAAGTTCAAGAATCAAGATCTAGGATACCTGCAGACAGGTGCCTGTTTGTGTGGAGACAGTCTGTTTGAAACTGTGTTCCTCAGCGCCCGCTCTTTCTCCCCGTCGCTCCACACGCCTGGGAGTCCCTTTCTTTCTCTCCACAAGCACGTGTGTTGACTTCGTCGCACATGTGCATCTGCACAAGCGTTGAGCTCAGCAGAGCGTGTCTCTTGACACTTGATGTGCGTTGGCTGTGTCTGCCTGCTCCAGTGAAGAGAGAAACGGGAAATCATCTTGGTAGAGGCAACAAAGCAAAAGCGAGGCAGGATTGACATCTGCTCAACAGAGACGGATTCCCTGCGCTGACACAGTTCACAGTTACACGAGAAGCAATCTGAGCGGTCCGTCGACCGGAGACGTGTTTCCCAAGAGGTCGTTTAGCGAGTGAACAGCAGTGTGCGCGACTTTCAGGAGTGTGCCTGGAAAGTGCCAGAATCACCAGGAGCATCTGTGCAAAAGCTGCTGCCTCTGTGACCGCATTGAGGCACGTTCGCGTGTCTGCGAGTATATAGACGGCTCTTTCGCGTTCACTCCGAGGAAACGGTCCGCTATTGCTTCTGTGCGTACAGACGCGATTCCCTTGTCTCTTGCGAACACAGGGAACTCTGTGCATCCAAATCTACAGGCTAAGGACGCGTCTGCATATGTTTTGGTGAACAATCGAGTGTGCGTGTTCTGACAGCTGCCTCTATGCAGACGTCTCCACAGAGCCACTTCTGAATGCCCCGCAGCCCAGGACTGAATGGATACACTAACAAGTGCACCGGTGTGAGCAACCACATATGCAGAAGGACGTCTTTCATCTCACAGAAGCGCGAACGTCTTGGCGTTCAAGCACATGGCAGAAACAAGGTGTGAACAGATGAGCTGCTGCTATTTTCTCCGTTCGGCATGCTTCGTTGTAGCTCTCTTGCCGGTCGCCGGCTTAGCGGCTTGCTTTGCGCGACTAGCTCTGGGGAGAGAAGGAGATAGCGCCGGAAACCTCGCCTTTTGCCTTCTTCGGCGCTGGAACCTGGTTGCTGCGCCTTCTCTTTGTCCATGTGCACACACACGATTCCTCAGCGAAAACCATGCAGAAACCTTTCCACGAGCACCCAGGGATGTGCACCCAGCACCACGTGCACGCACACGCAGCTAGAGAAAAGCACCTACCTTTTCACACACTGATGCCTAAGCAAACGCGTGGCCACACACACGCACACATCCGCAAGCGCGCCTACTCCCATCTATTGAGGGAAAGACGGACGACCAACGTCCTGACAGGCTTGAGGGGAAAAACGTCCGTTGACGGTTGGCGTACTGCACGCCCGCCTACGGGGCTGCAGGGGAATCCACATTTGGAAGGTACCTGAAGATGTGTGCCTGTTCTTGGAGCTCCGCTAGTAGGGTAGCAAAGACACTCGTAGGCAGTACTGAATGCTGCTCCGTGCTACTTCTCCTCCGCTGGCAAATGCTTCACAGTCGCCCGAGGAAAGACGTTTAACAATCGATCTCCAAGAGGAACGAAAGACATGATGCCATAAGGCGAAAGAATAGCAGGGCATCTCTTCACAGGCTTGTCCCTGATCTATAGCTGAGGGCAAACACTTGTGTGCTTGTGGGAGAGCCTGTGTCTTTCCTGGAAGCGTTTGGGAGTTTTGCTCAGACGCGTGTTTCCTCAAGTTCAAGAATCAAGATCTAGGATACCTGCAGACAGGTGCCTGTTTGTGTGGAGACAGTCTGTTTGAAACTGTGTTCCTCAGCGCCCGCTCTTTCTCCCCGTCGCTCCACACGCCTGGGAGTCCCTTTCTTTCTCTCCACAAGCACGTGTGTTGACTTCGTCGCACATGTGCATCTGCACAAGCGTTGAGCTCAGCAGAGCGTGTCTCTTGACACTTGATGTGCGTTGGCTGTGTCTGCCTGCTCCAGTGAAGAGAGAAACGGGAAATCATCTTGGTAGAGGCAACAAAGCAAAAGCGAGGCAGGATTGACATCTGCTCAACAGAGACGGATTCCCTGCGCTGACACAGTTCACAGTTACACGAGAAGCAATCTGAGCGGTCCGTCGACCGGAGACGTGTTTCCCAAGAGGTCGTTTAGCGAGTGAACAGCAGTGTGCGCGACTTTCAGGAGTGTGCCTGGAAAGTGCCAGAATCACCAGGAGCATCTGTGCAAAAGCTGCTGCCTCTGTGACCGCATTGAGGCACGTTCGCGTGTCTGCGAGTATATAGACGGCTCTTTCGCGTTCACTCCGAGGGAAACGGTCCGCTATTGCTTCTGTGCGCACAGACGCGATTCCCTTGTCTCTTGCGAACACAGGGAACTCTGTGCATCCAAATCTACAGGCTAAGGACGCGTCTGCATATGTTTTGGTGAACAATCGAGTGTGCGTGTTCTGACAGCTGCCTCTATGCAGACGTCTCCACAGAGCCACTTCTGAATGCCCCGCAGCCCAGGACTGAATGGATACACTAACAAGTGCACCGGTGTGAGCAACCACATATGCAGAAGGACGTCTTTCATCTCACAGAAGCGCGAACGTCTTGGCGTTCAAGCACATGGCAGAAACAAGGTGTGAACAGATGAGCTGCTGCTATTTTCTCCGTTCGGCATGCTTCGTTGTAGCTCTCTTGCCGGTCGCCGGCTTAGCGGCTTGCTTTGCGCGACTAGCTCTGGGGAGAGAAGGAGATAGCGCCGGAAACCTCGCCTTTTGCCTTCTTCGGCGCTGGAACCTGGTTGCTGCGCCTTCTCTTTGTCCATGTGCACACACACGATTCCTCAGCGAAAACCATGCAGAAACCTTTCCACGAGCACCCAGGGATGTGCACCCAGCACCACGTGCACGCACACGCAGCTAGAGAAAAGCACCTACCTTTTCACACACTGATGCCCAAGCAAACGCGTGGCCACACACACGCACACATCCGCAAGCGCGCCTACTCCCATCTATTGAGGGAAAGACGGACGAGCAACGTCCTGACAGGCTTGAGGGGAAAAACGTCCGTTGACGGTTGGCGTACTGCACGCCCGCCTACGGGGCTGCAGGGGAATCCACATTTGGAAGGTACCTGAAGATGTGTGCCTGTTCTTGGAGCTCCGCTAGTAGGGTAGCAAAGACACTCGTAGGCAGTACTGAATGCTGCTCCGTGCTACTTCTCCTCCGCTGGCAAATGCTTCACAGTCGCCCTAGGAAAGACGTTTAACAATCGATCTCCAAGAGGAACGAAAGACATGATGCCATAAGGCGAAAGAATAGCAGGGCATCTCTTCACAGGCTTGTCCCTGATCTATAGCTGAGGGCAAACACTTGTGTGCTTGTGGGAGAGCCTGTGTCTTTCCTGGAAGCGTTTGGGAGTTTTGCTCAGACGCGTGTTTCCTCAAGTTCAAGAATCAAGATCTAGGATACCTGCAGACAGGTGCCTGTTTGTGTGGAGACAGTCTGTTTGAAACTGTGTTCCTCAGCGCCCGCTCTTTCTCCCCGTCGCTCCACACGCCTGGGAGTCCCTTTCTTTCTCTCCACAAGCACGTGTGTTGACTTCGTCGCACATGTGCATCTGCACAAGCGTTGAGCTCAGCAGAGCGTGTCTCTTGACACTTGATGTGCGTTGGCTGTGTCTGCCTGCTCCAGTGAAGAGAGAAACGGGAAATCATCTTGGTAGAGGCAACAAAGCAAAAGCGAGGCAGGATTGACATCTGCTCAACAGAGACGGATTCCCTGCGCTGACACAGTTCACAGTTACACGAGAAGCAATCTGAGCGGTCCGTCGACCGGAGACGTGTTTCCCAAGAGGTCGTTTAGCGAGTGAACAGCAGTGTGCGCGACTTTCAGGAGTGTGCCTGGAAAGTGCCAGAATCACCAGGAGCATCTGTGCAAAAGCTGCTGCCTCTGTGACCGCATTGAGGCACGTTCCCGTGTCTGCGAGTATATAGACGGCTCTTTCGCGTTCACTCCGAGGGAAACGGTCCGCTATTGCTTCTGTGCGTACAGACGCGATTCCCTTGTCTTTTGCGAACACAGGGAACTCTGTGCATCCAAATCTACAGGCTAAGGACGCGTCTGCATATGTTTTGGTGAACAATCGAGTGTGCGTGTTCTGACAGCTGCCTCTATGCAGACGTCTCCACAGAGCCACTTCTGAATGCCCCGCAGCCCAGGACTGAATGGATACACTAACAAGTGCACCGGTGTGAGCAACCACATATGCAGAAGGACGTCTTTCATCTCACAGAAGCGCGAACGTCTTGGCGTTCAAGCACATGGCAGAAACAAGGTGTGAACAGATGCGCTGCTGCTATTTTCTCCGTTCGGCATGCTTCGTTGTAGCTCTCTTGCCGGTCGCCGGCTTAGCGGCTTGCTTTGCGCGACTAGCTCTGGGGAGAGAAGGAGATAGCGCCGGAAACCTCGCCTTTTGCCTTCTTCGGCGCTGGAACCTGGTTGCTGCGCCTTCTCTTTGTCCATGTGCACACACACGATTCCTCAGCGAAAACCATGCAGAAACCTTTCCACGAGCACCCAGGGATGTGCACCCAGCACCACGTGCACGCACACGCAGCTAGAGAAAAGCACCTACCTTTTCACACACTGATGCCTAAGCAAACGCGTGGCCACACACACGCACACATCCGCAAGCGCGCCTACTCCCATCTATTGAGGGAAAGACGGACGAGCAACGTCCTGACAGGCTTGAGGGGAAAAACGTCCGTTGACGGTTGGCGTACTGCACGCCCGCCTACGGGGCTGCAGGGGAATCCACATTTGGAAGGTACCTGAAGATGTGTGCCTGTTCTTGGAGCTCCGCTAGTAGGGTAGCAAAGACACTCGTAGGCAGTACTGAATGCTGCTCCGTGCTACTTCTCCTCCGCTGGCAAATGCTTCACAGTCGCCCGAGGAAAGACGTTTAACAATCGATCTCCAAGAGGAACGAAAGACATGATGCCATAAGGCGAAAGAATAGCAGGGCATCTCTTCACAGGCTTGTCCCTGATCTATAGCTGAGGGCAAACACTTGTGTGCTTGTGGGAGAGCCTGTGTCTTTCCTGGAAGCGTTTGGGAGTTTTGCTCAGACGCGTGTTTCCTCAAGTTCAAGAATCAAGATCTAGGATACCTGCAGACAGGTGCCTGTTTGTGTGGAGGCAGTCTGTTTGAAACTGTGTTCCTCAGCGCCCGCTCTTTCTCCCCGTCGCTCCACACGCCTGGGAGTCCCTTTCTTTCTCTCCACAAGCACGTGTGTTGACTTCGTCGCACATGTGCATCTGCACAAGCGTTGAGCTCAGCAGAGCGTGTCTCTTGACACTTGATGTGCGTTGGCTGTGTCTGCCTGCTCCAGTGAAGAGAGAAACGGGAAATCATCTTGGTAGAGGCAACAAAGCAAAAGCGAGGCAGGATTGACATCTGCTCAACAGAGACGGATTCCCTGCGCTGACACAGTTCACAGTTACACGAGAAGCAATCTGAGCGGTCCGTCGACCGGAGACGTGTTTCCCAAGAGGTCGTTTAGCGAGTGAACAGCAGTGTGCGCGACTTTCAGGAGTGTGCCTGGAAAGTGCCAGAATCACCAGGAGCATCTGTGCAAAAGCTGCTGCCTCTGTGACCGCATTGAGGCACGTTCCCGTGTCTGCGAGTATATAGACGGCTCTTTCGCGTTCACTCCGAGGGAAACGGTCCGCTATTGCTTCTGTGCGTACAGACGCGATTCCCTTGTCTCTTGCGAACACAGAGAACTCTGTGCATCCAAATCTACAGGCTAAGGACGCGTCTGCATATGTTTTGGTGAACAATCGAGTGTGCGTGTTCTGACAGCTGCCTCTATGCAGACGTCTCCACAGAGCCACTTCTGAATGCCCCGCAGCCCAGGACTGAATGGATACACTAACAAGTGCACCGGTGTGAGCAACCACATATGCAGAAGGACGTCTTTCATCTCACAGAAGCGCGAACGTCTTGGCGTTCAAGCACATGGCAGAAACAAGGTGTGAACAGATGAGCTGCTGCTATTTTCTCCGTTCGGCATGCTTCGTTGTAGCTCTCTTGCCGGTCGCCGGCTTAGCGGCTTGCTTTGCGCGACTAGCTCTGGGGAGAGAAGGAGATAGCGCCGGAAACCTCGCCTTTTGCCTTCTTCGGCGCTGGAACCTGGTTGCTGCGCCTTCTCTTTGTCCATGTGCACACACACGATTCCTCAGCGAAAACCATGCAGAAACCTTTCCACGAGCACCCAGGGATGTGCACCCAGCACCACGTGCACGCACACGCAGCTAGAGAAAAGCACCTACCTTTTCACACACTGATGCCTAAGCAAACGCGTGGCCACACACACGCACACATCCGCAAGCGCGCCTACTCCCATCTATTGAGGGAAAGACGGACGAGCAACGTCCTGACAGGCTTGAGGGGAAAAACGTCCGTTGACGGTTGGCGTACTGCACGCCCGCCTACGGGGCTGCAGGGGAATCCACATTTGGAAGGTACCTGAAGATGTGTGCCTGTTCTTGGAGCTCCGCTAGTAGGGTAGCAAAGACACTCGTAGGCAGTACTGAATGCTGCTCCGTGCTACTTCTCCTCCGCTGGCAAATGCTTCACAGTCGCCCGAGGAAAGACGTTTAACAATCGATCTCCAAGAGGAACGAAACACATGATGCCATAAGGCAAAAGAATAGCAGGGCATCTCTTCACAGGCTTGTCCCTGATCTATAGCTGAGGGCAAACACTTGTGTGCTTGTGGGAGAGCCTGTGTCTTTCCTGGAAGCGTTTGGGAGTTTTGCTCAGACGCGTGTTTCCTCAAGTTCAAGAATCAAGATCTAGGATACCTGCAGACAGGTGCCTGTTTGTGTGGAGACAGTCTGTTTGAAACTGTGTTCCTCAGCGCCCGCTCTTTCTCCCCGTCGCTCCACACGCCTGGGAGTCCCTTTCTTTCTCTCCACAAGCACGTGTGTTGACTTCGTCGCACATGTGCATCTGCACAAGCGTTGAGCTCAGCAGAGCGTGTCTCTTGACACTTGATGTGCGTTGGCTGTGTCTGCCTGCTCCAGTGAAGAGAGAAACGGGAAATCATCTTGGTAGAGGCAACAAAGCAAAAGCGAGGCAGGATTGACATCTGCTCAACAGAGACGGATTCCCTGCGCTGACACAGTTCACAGTTACACGAGAAGCAATCTGAGCGGTCCGTCGACCGGAGACGTGTTTCCCAAGAGGTCGTTTAGCGAGTGAACAGCAGTGTGCGCGACTTTCAGGAGTGTGCCTGGAAAGTGCCAGAATCACCAGGAGCATCTGTGCAAAAGCTGCTGCCTCTGTGACCGCATTGAGGCACGTTCGCGTGTCTGCGAGTATATAGACGGCTCTTTCGCGTTCACTCCGAGGGAAACGGTCCGCTATTGCTTCTGTGCGCACAGACGCGATTCCCTTGTCTCTTGCGAACACAGGGAACTCTGTGCATCCAAATCTACAGGCTAAGGACGCGTCTGCATATGTTTTGGTGAACAATCGAGTGTGCGTGTTCTGACAGCTGCCTCTATGCAGACGTCTCCACAGAGCCACTTCTGAATGCCCCGCAGCCCAGGACTGAATGGATACACTAACAAGTGCACCGGTGTGAGCAACCACATATGCAGAAGGACGTCTTTCATCTCACAGAAGCGCGAACGTCTTGGCGTTCAAGCACATGGCAGAAACAAGGTGTGAACAGATGAGCTGCTGCTATTTTCTCCGTTCGGCATGCTTCGTTGTAGCTCTCTTGCCGGTCGCCGGCTTAGCGGCTTGCTTTGCGCGACTAGCTCTGGGGAGAGAAGGAGATAGCGCCGGAAACCTCGCCTTTTGCCTTCTTCGGCGCTGGAACCTGGTTGCTGCGCCTTCTCTTTGTCCATGTGCACACACACGATTCCTCAGCGAAAACCATGCAGAAACCTTTCCACGAGCACCCAGGGATGTGCACCCAGCACCATGTGCACGCACACGCAGCTAGAGAAAAGCACCTACCTTTTCACACACTGATGCCTAAGCAAACGCGTGGCCACACACACGCACACATCCGCAAGCGCGCCTACTCCCATCTATTGAGGGAAAGACGGACGAGCAACGTCCTGACAGGCTTGAGGGGAAAAACGTCCGTTGACGGTTGGCCTACTGCACGCCCGCCTACGGGGCTGCAGGGGAATCCACATTTGGAAGGTACCTGAAGATGTGTGCCTGTTCTTGGAGCTCCGCTAGTAGGGTAGCAAAGACAGTCGTAGGCAGTACTGAATGCTGCTCCGTGCTACTTCTCCTCCGCTGGCAAATGCTTCACAGTCGCCCTAGGAAAGACGTTTAACAATCGATCTCCAAGAGGAACGAAACACATGATGCCATAAGGCGAAAGAATAGCAGGGCATCTCTTCACAGGCTTGTCCCTGATCTATAGCTGAGGGCAAACACTTGTGTGCTTGTGGGAGAGCCTGTGTCTTTCCTGGAAGCGTTTGGGAGTTTTGCTCAGACGCGTGTTTCCTCAAGTTCAAGAATCAAGATCTAGGATACCTGCAGACAGGTGCCTGTTTGTGTGGAGACAGTCTGTTTGAAACTGTGTTCCTCAGCGCCCGCTCTTTCTCCCCGTCGCTCCACACGCCTGGGAGTCCCTTTCTTTCTCTCCACAAGCACGTGTGTTGACTTCGTCGCACATGTGCATCTGCACAAGCGTTGAGCTCAGCAGAGCGTGTCTCTTGACACTTGATGTGCGTTGGCTGTGTCTGCCTGCTCCAGTGAAGAGAGAAACGGGAAATCATCTTGGTAGAGGCAACAAAGCAAAAGCGAGGCAGGATTGACATCTGCTCAACAGAGACGGATTCCCTGCGCTAACACAGTTCACAGTTACACGAGAAGCAATCTGAGCGGTCCGTCGACCGGAGACGTGTTTCCCAAGAGGTCGTTTAGCGAGTGAACAGCAGTGTGCGCGACTTTCAGGAGTGTGCCTGGAAAGTGCCAGAATCACCAGGAGCATCTGTGCAAAAGCTGCTGCCTCTGTGACCGCATTGAGGCACGTTCGCGTGTCTGCGAGTATATAGACGGCTCTTTCGCGTTCACTCCGAGGGAAACGGTCCCCTATTGCTTCTGTGCGTACAGACGCGATTCCCTTGTCTCTTGCGAACACAGGGAACTCTGTGCATCCAAATCTACAGGCTAAGGACGCGTCTGCATATGTTTTGGTGAACAATCGAGTGTGCGTGTTCTGACAGCTGCCTCTATGCAGACGTCTCCACAGAGCCACTTCTGAATGCCCCGCAGCCCAGGACTGAATGGATACACTAACAAGTGCACCGGTGTGAGCAACCACATATGCAGAAGGACGTCTTTCATCTCACAGAAGCGCGAACGTCTTGGCGTTCAAGCACATGGCAGAAACAAGGTGTGAACAGATGAGCTGCTGCTATTTTCTCCGTTCGGCATGCTTCGTTGTAGCTCTCTTGCCGGTCGCCGGCTTAGCGGCTTGCTTTGCGCGACTAGCTCTGGGGAGAGAAGGAGATAGCGCCGGAAACCTCGCCTTTTGCCTTCTTCGGCGCTGGAACCTGGTTGCTGCGCCTTCTCTTTGTCCATGTGCACACACACGATTCCTCAGCGAAAACCATGCAGAAACCTTTCCACGAGCACCCAGGGATGTGCACCCAGCACCACGTGCACGCACACGCAGCTAGAGAAAAGCACCTACCTTTTCACACACTGATGCCTAAGCAAACGCGTGGCCACACACACGCACACATCCGCAAGCGCGCCTACTCCCATCTATTGAGGGAAAGACGGACGAGCAACGTCCTGACAGGCTTGAGGGGAAAAACGTCCGTTGACGGTTGGCGTACTGCACGCCCGCCTACGGGGCTGCAGGGGAATCCACATTTGGAAGGTACCTGAAGATGTGTGCCTGTTCTTGGAGCTCCGCTAGTAGGGTAGCAAAGACACTCGTAGGCAGTACTGAATGCTGCTCCGTGCTACTTCTCCTCCGCTGGCAAATGCTTCACAGTCGCCCTAGGAAAGACGTTTAACAATCGATCTCCAAGAGGAACGAAACACATGATGCCATAAGGCGAAAGAATAGCAGGGCATCTCTTCACAGGCTTGTCCCTGATCTATAGCTGAGGGCAAACACTTGTGTGCTTGTGGGAGAGCCTGTGTCTTTCCTGGAAACGTTTGGGAGTTTTCCTCAGACGCGTGTTTCCTCAAGTTCAAGAATCAAGATCTAGGATACCTGCAGACAGGTGCCTGTTTGTGTGGAGACAGTCTGTTTGAAACTGTGTTCCTCAGCGCCCGCTCTTTCTCCCCGTCGCTCCACACGCCTGGGAGTCCCTTTCTTTCTCTCCACAAGCACGTGTGTTGACTTCGTCGCACATGTGCATCTGCACAAGCGTTGAGCTCAGCAGAGCGTGTCTCTTGACACTTGATGTGCGTTGGCTGTGTCTGCCTGCTCCAGTGAAGAGAGAAACGGGAAATCATCTTGGTAGAGGCAACAAAGCAAAAGCGAGGCAGGATTGACATCTGCTCAACAGAGACGGATTCCCTGCGCTGACACAGTTCACAGTTACACGAGAAGCAATCTGAGCGGTCCGTCGACCGGAGACGTGTTTCCCAAGAGGTCGTTTAGCGAGTGAACAGCAGTGTGCGCGACTTTCAGGAGTGTGCCTGGAAAGTGCCAGAATCACCAGGAGCATCTGTGCAAAAGCTGCTGCCTCTGTGACCGCATTGAGGCACGTTCCCGTGTCTGCGAGTATATAGACGGCTCTTTCGCGCTCACTCCGAGGGAAACGGTCCGCTATTGCTTCTGTGCGCACAGACGCGATTCCCTTGTCTCTTGCGAACACAGGGAACTCTGTGCATCCAAATCTACAGGCTAAGGACGCGTCTGCATATGTTTTGGTGAACAATCGAGTGTGCGTGTTCTGACAGCTGCCTCTATGCAGACGTCTCCACAGAGCCACTTCTGAATGCCCCGCAGCCCAGGACTGAATGGATACACTAACAAGTGCACCGGTGTGAGCAACCACATATGCAGAAGGACGTCTTTCATCTCACAGAAGCGCGAACGTCTTGGCGTTCAAGCACATGGCAGAAACAAGGTGTGAACAGATGAGCTGCTGCTATTTTCTCCGTTCGGCATGCTTCGTTGTAGCTCTCTTGCCGGTCGCCGGCTTAGCGGCTTGCTTTGCGCGACTAGCTCTGGGGAGAGAAGGAGATAGCGCCGGAAACCTCGCCTTTTGCCTTCTTCGGCGCTGGAACCTGGTTGCTGCGCCTTCTCTTTGTCCATGTGCACACACACGATTCCTCAGCGAAAACCATGCAGAAACCTTTCCACGAGCACCCAGGGATGTGCACCCAGCACCACGTGCACGCACACGCAGCTAGAGAAAAGCACCTACCTTTTCACACACTGATGCCTAAGCAAACGCGTGGCCACACACACGCACACATCCGCAAGCGCGCCTACTCCCATCTATTGAGGGAAAGACGGACGAGCAACGTCCTGACAGGCTTGAGGGGAAAAACGTCCGTTGACGGTTGGCGTACTGCACGCCCGCCTACGGGGCTGCAGGGGAATCCACATTTGGAAGGTACCTGAAGATGTGTGCCTGTTCTTGGAGCTCCGCTAGTAGGGTAGCAAAGACACTCGTAGGCAGTACTGAATGCTGCTCCGTGCTACTTCTCCTCCGCTGGCAAATGCTTCACAGTCGCCCGAGGAAAGACGTTTAACAATCGATCTCCAAGAGGAACGAAACACATGATGCCATAAGGCGAAAGAATAGCAGGGCATCTCTTCACAGGCTTGTCCCTGATCTATAGCTGAGGGCAAACACTTGTGTGCTTGTGGGAGAGCCTGTGTCTTTCCTGGAAGCGTTTGGGAGTTTTGCTCAGACGCGTGTTTCCTCAAGTTCAAGAATCAAGATCTAGGATACCTGCAGACAGGTGCCTGTTTGTGTGGAGACAGTCTGTTTGAAACTGTGTTCCTCAGCGCCCGCTCTTTCTCCCCGTCGCTCCACACGCCTGGGAGTCCCTTTCTTTCTCTCCACAAGCACGTGTGTTGACTTCGTCGCACATGTGCATCTGCACAAGCGTTGAGCTCAGCAGAGCGTGTCTCTTGACACTTGATGTGCGTTGGCTGTGTCTGCGTGCTCCAGTGAAGAGAGAAACGGGAAATCATCTTGGTAGAGGCAACAAAGCAAAAGCGAGGCAGGATTGACATCTGCTCAACAGAGACGGATTCCCTGCGCTGACACAGTTCACAGTTACACGAGAAGCAATCTGAGCGGTCCGTCGACCGGAGACGTGTTTCCCAAGAGGTCGTTTAGCGAGTGAACAGCAGTGTGCGCGACTTTCAGGAGTGTGCCTGGAAAGTGCCAGAATCACCAGGAGCATCTGTGCAAAAGCTGCTGCCTCTGTGACCGCATTGAGGCACGTTCGCGTGTCTGCGAGTATATAGACGGCTCTTTCGCGTTCACTCCGAGGGAAACGGTCCGCTATTGCTTCTGTGCGCACAGACGCGATTCCCTTGTCTCTTGCGAACACAGGGAACTCTGTGCATCCAAATCTACAGGCTAAGGACGCGTCTGCATATGTTTTGGTGAACAATCGAGTGTGCGTGTTCTGACAGCTGCCTCTATGCAGACGTCTCCACAGAGCCACTTCTGAATGCCCCGCAGCCCAGGACTGAATGGATACACTAACAAGTGCACCGGTGTGAGCAACCACATATGCAGAAGGACGTCTTTCATCTCACAGAAGCGCGAACGTCTTGGCGTTCAAGCACATGGCAGAAACAAGGTGTGAACAGATGAGCTGCTGCTATTTTCTCCGTTCGGCATGCTTCGTTGTAGCTCTCTTGCCGGTCGCCGGCTTAGCGGCTTGCTTTGCGCGACTAGCTCTGGGGAGAGAAGGAGATAGCGCCGGAAACCTCGCCTTTTGCCTTCTTCGGCGCTGGAACCTGGTTGCTGCGCCTTCTCTTTGTCCATGTGCACACACACGATTCCTCAGCGAAAACCATGCAGAAACCTTTCCACGAGCACCCAGGGATGTGCACCCAGCACCACGTGCACGCACACGCAGCTAGAGAAAAGCACCTACCTTTTCACACACTGATGCCTAAGCAAACGCGTGGCCACACACACGCACACATCCGCAAGCGCGCCTACTCCCATCTATTGAGGGAAAGACGGACGAGCAACGTCCTGACAGGCTTGAGGGGAAAAGCGTCCGTTGACGGTTGGCGTACTGCACGCCCGCCTACGGGGCTGCAGGGGAATCCACATTTGGAAGGTACCTGAAGATGTGTGCCTGTTCTTGGAGCTCCGCTAGTAGGGTAGCAAAGACACTCGTAGGCAGTACTGAATGCTGCTCCGTGCTACTTCTCCTCCGCTGGCAAATGCTTCACAGTCGCCCGAGGAAAGACGTTTAACAATCGATCTCCAAGAGGAACGAAACACATGATGCCATAAGGCGAAAGAATAGCAGGGCATCTCTTCACAGGCTTGTCCCTGATCTATAGCTGAGGGCAAACACTTGTGTGCTTGTGGGAGAGCCTGTGTCTTTCCTGGAAGCGTTTGGGAGTTTTGCTCAGACGCGTGTTTCCTCAAGTTCAAGAATCAAGATCTAGGATACCTGCAGACAGGTGCCTGTTTGTGTGGAGACAGTCTGTTTGAAACTGTGTTCCTCAGCGCCCGCTCTTTCTCCCCGTCGCTCCACACGCCTGGGAGTCCCTTTCTTTCTCTCCACAAGCACGTGTGTTGACTTCGTCGCACATGTGCATCTGCACAAGCGTTGAGCTCAGCAGAGCGTGTCTCTTGACACTTGATGTGCGTTGGCTGTGTCTGCCTGCTCCAGTGAAGAGAGAAACGGGAAATCATCTTGGTAGAGGCAACAAAGCAAAAGCGAGGCAGGATTGACATCTGCTCAACAGAGACGGATTCCCTGCGCTGACACAGTTCACAGTTACACGAGAAGCAATCTGAGCGGTCCGTCGACCGGAGACGTGTTTCCCAAGAGGTCGTTTAGCGAGTGAACAGCAGTGTGCGCGACTTTCAGGAGTGTGCCTGGAAAGTGCCAGAATCACCAGGAGCATCTGTGCAAAAGCTGCTGCCTCTGTGACCGCATTGAGGCACGTTCCCGTGTCTGCGAGTATATAGACGGCTCTTTCGCGTTCACTCCGAGGGAAACGGTCCGCTATTGCTTCTGTGCGCACAGACGCGATTCCCTTGTCTCTTGCGAACACAGGGAACTCTGTGCATCCAAATCTACAGGCTAAGGACGCGTCTGCATATGTTTTGGTGAACAATCGAGTGTGCGTGTTCTGACAGCTGCCTCTATGCAGACGTCTCCACAGAGCCACTTCTGAATGCCCCACAGCCCAGGACTGAATGGATACACTAACAAGTGCACCGGTGTGAGCAACCACATATGCAGAAGGACGTCTTTCATCTCACAGAAGCGCGAACGTCTTGGCGTTCAAGCACATGGCAGAAACAAGGTGTGAACAGATGAGCTGCTGCTATTTTCTCCGTTCGGCATGCTTCGTTGTAGCTCTCTTGCCGGTCGCCGGCTTAGCGGCTTGCTTTGCGCGACTAGCTCTGGGGAGAGAAGGAGATAGCGCCGGAAACCTCGCCTTTTGCCTTCTTCGGCGCTGGAACCTGGTTGCTGCGCCTTCTCTTTGTCCATGTGCACACACACGATTCCTCAGCGAAAACCATGCAGAAACCTTTCCACGAGCACCCAGGGATGTGCACCCAGCACCATGTGCACGCACACGCAGCTAGAGAAAAGCACCTACCTTTTCACACACTGATGCCTAAGCAAACGCGTGGCCACACACACGCACACATCCGCAAGCGCGCCTACTCCCATCTATTGAGGGAAAGACGGACGAGCAACGTCCTGACAGGCTTGAGGGGAAAAACGTCCGTTGACGGTTGGCGTACTGCACGCCCGCCTACGGGGCTGCAGGGGAATCCACATTTGGAAGGTACCTGAAGATGTGTGCCTGTTCTTGGAGCTCCGCTAGTAGGGTAGCAAAGACACTCGTAGGCAGTACTGAATGCTGCTCCGTGCTACTTCTCCTCCGCTGGCAAATGCTTCACAGTCGCCCTAGGAAAGACGTTTAACAATCGATCTCCAAGAGGAACGAAACACATGATGCCATAAGGCGAAAGAATAGCAGGGCATCTCTTCACAGGCTTGTCCCTGATCTATAGCTGAGGGCAAACACTTGTGTGCTTGTGGGAGAGCCTGTGTCTTTCCTGGAAGCGTTTGGGAGTTTTGCTCAGACGCGTGTTTCCTCAAGTTCAAGAATCAAGATCTAGGATACCTGCAGACAGGTGCCTGTTTGTGTGGAGACAGTCTGTTTGAAACTGTGTTCCTCAGCGCCCGCTCTTTCTCCCCGTCGCTCCACACGCCTGGGAGTCCCTTTCTTTCTCTCCACAAGCACGTGTGTTGACTTCGTCGCACATGTGCATCTGCACAAGCGTTGAGCTCAGCAGAGCGTGTCTCTTGACACTTGATGTGCGTTGGCTGTGTCTGCCTGCTCCAGTGAAGAGAGAAACGGGAAATCATCTTGGTAGAGGCAACAAAGCAAAAGCGAGGCAGGATTGACATCTGCTCAACAGAGACGGATTCCCTGCGCTGACACAGTTCACAGTTACACGAGAAGCAATCTGAGCGGTCCGTCGACCGGAGACGTGTTTCCCAAGAGGTCGTTTAGCGAGTGAACAGCAGTGTGCGCGACTTTCAGGAGTGTGCCTGGAAAGTGCCAGAATCACCAGGAGCATCTGTGCAAAAGCTGCTGCCTCTGTGACCGCATTGAGGCACGTTCCCGTGTCTGCGAGTATATAGACGGCTCTTTCGCGTTCACTCCGAGGGAAACGGTCCGCTATTGCTTCTGTGCGTACAGACGCGATTCCCTTGTCTCTTGCGAACACAGGGAACTCTGTGCATCCAAATCTACAGGCTAAGGACGCGTCTGCATATGTTTTGGTGAACAATCGAGTGTGCGTGTTCTGACAGCTGCCTCTATGCAGACGTCTCCACAGAGCCACTTCTGAATGCCCCGCAGCCCAGGACTGAATGGATACACTAACAAGTGCACCGGTGTGAGCAACCACATATGCAGAAGGACGTCTTTCATCTCACAGAAGCGCGAACGTCTTGGCGTTCAAGCACATGGCAGAAACAAGGTGTGAACAGATGAGCTGCTGCTATTTTCTCCGTTCGGCATGCTTCGTTGTAGCTCTCTTGCCGGTCGCCGGCTTAGCGGCTTGCTTTGCGCGACTAGCTCTGGGGAGAGAAGGAGATAGCGCCGGAAACCTCGCCTTTTGCCTTCTTCGGCGCTGGAACCTGGTTGCTGCGCCTTCTCTTTGTCCATGTGCACACACACGATTCCTCAGCGAAAACCATGCAGAAACCTTTCCACGAGCACCCAGGGATGTGCACCCAGCACCATGTGCACGCACACGCAGCTAGAGAAAAGCACCTACCTTTTCACACACTGATGCCTAAGCAAACGCGTGGCCACACACACGCACACATCCGCAAGCGCGCCTACTCCCATCTATTGAGGGAAAGACGGACGACCAACGTCCTGACAGGCTTGAGGGGAAAAACGTCCGTTGACGGTTGGCGTACTGCACGCCCGCCTACGGGGCTGCAGGGGAATCCACATTTGGAAGGTACCTGAAGATGTGTGCCTGTTCTTGGAGCTCCGCTAGTAGGGTAGCAAAGACACTCGTAGGCAGTACTGAATGCTGCTCCGTGCTACTTCTCCTCCGCTGGCAAATGCTTCACAGTCGCCCGAGGAAAGACGTTTAACAATCGATCTCCAAGAGGAACGAAACACATGATGCCATAAGGCAAAAGAATAGCAGGGCATCTCTTCACAGGCTTGTCCCTGATCTATAGCTGAGGGCAAACACTTGTGTGCTTGTGGGAGAGCCTGTGTCTTTCCTGGAAGCGTTTGGGAGTTTTGCTCAGACGCGTGTTTCCTCAAGTTCAAGAATCAAGATCTAGGATACCTGCAGACAGGTGCCTGTTTGTGTGGAGACAGTCTGTTTGAAACTGTGTTCCTCAGCGCCCGCTCTTTCTCCCCGTCGCTCCACACGCCTGGGAGTCCCTTTCTTTCTCTCCACAAGCACGTGTGTTGACTTCGTCGCACATGTGCATCTGCACAAGCGTTGAGCTCAGCAGAGCGTGTCTCTTGACACTTGATGTGCGTTGGCTGTGTCTGCCTGCTCCAGTGAAGAGAGAAACGGGAAATCATCTTGGTAGAGGCAACAAAGCAAAAGCGAGGCAGGATTGACATCTGCTCAACAGAGACGGATTCCCTGCGCTGACACAGTTCACAGTTACACGAGAAGCAATCTGAGCGGTCCGTCGACCGGAGACGTGTTTCCCAAGAGGTCGTTTAGCGAGTGAACAGCAGTGTGCGCGACTTTCAGGAGTGTGCCTGGAAAGTGCCAGAATCACCAGGAGCATCTGTGCAAAAGCTGCTGCCTCTGTGACCGCATTGAGGCACGTTCGCGTGTCTGCGAGTATATAGACGGCTCTTTCGCGTTCACTCCGAGGGAAACGGTCCGCTATTGCTTCTGTGCGTACAGACGCGATTCCCTTGTCTCTTGCGAACACAGGGAACTCTGTGCATCCAAATCTACAGGCTAAGGACGCGTCTGCATATGTTTTGGTGAACAATCGAGTGTGCGTGTTCTGACAGCTGCCTCTATGCAGACGTCTCCACAGAGCCACTTCTGAATGCCCCGCAGCCCAGGACTGAATGGATACACTAACAAGTGCACCGGTGTGAGCAACCACATATGCAGAAGGACGTCTTTCATCTCACAGAAGCGCGAACGTCTTGGCGTTCAAGCACATGGCAGAAACAAGGTGTGAACAGATGAGCTGCTGCTATTTTCTCCGTTCGGCATGCTTCGTTGTAGCTCTCTTGCCGGTCGCCGGCTTAGCGGCTTGCTTTGCGCGACTAGCTCTGGGGAGAGAAGGAGATAGCGCCGGAAACCTCGCCTTTTGCCTTCTTCGGCGCTGGAACCTGGTTGCTGCGCCTTCTCTTTGTCCATGTGCACACACACGATTCCTCAGCGAAAACCATGCAGAAACCTTTCCACGAGCACCCAGGGATGTGCACCCAGCACCACGTGCACGCACACGCAGCTAGAGAAAAGCACCTACCTTTTCACACACTGATGCCTAAGCAAACGCGTGGCCACACACACGCACACATCCGCAAGCGCGCCTACTCCCATCTATTGAGGGAAAGACGGACGAGCAACGTCCTGACAGGCTTGAGGGGAAAAACGTCCGTTGACGGTTGGCGTACTGCACGCCCGCCTACGGGGCTGCAGGGGAATCCACATTTGGAAGGTACCTGAAGATGTGTGCCTGTTCTTGGAGCTCCGCTAGTAGGGTAGCAAAGACACTCGTAGGCAGTACTGAATGCTGCTCCGTGCTACTTCTCCTCCACTGGCAAATGCTTCACAGTCGCCCTAGGAAAGACGTTTAACAATCGATCTCCAAGAGGAACGAAACACATGATGCCATAAGGCGAAAGAATAGCAGGGCATCTCTTCACAGGCTTGTCCCTGATCTATAGCTGAGGGCAAACACTTGTGTGCTTGTGGGAGAGCCTGTGTCTTTCCTGGAAGCGTTTGGGAGTTTTGCTCAGACGCGTGTTTCCTCAAGTTCAAGAATCAAGATCTAGGATACCTGCAGACAGGTGCCTGTTTGTGTGGAGACAGTCTGTTTGAAACTGTGTTCCTCAGCGCCCGCTCTTTCTCCCCGTCGCTCCACACGCCTGGGAGTCCCTTTCTTTCTCTCCACAAGCACGTGTGTTGACTTCGTCGCACATGTGCATCTGCACAAGCGTTGAGCTCAGCAGAGCGTGTCTCTTGACACTTGATGTGCGTTGGCTGTGTCTGCGTGCTCCAGTGAAGAGAGAAACGGGAAATCATCTTGGTAGAGGCAACAAAGCAAAAGCGAGGCAGGATTGACATCTGCTCAACAGAGACGGATTCCCTGCGCTGACGCAGTTCACAGTTACACGAGAAGCAATCTGAGCGGTCCGTCGACCGGAGACGTGTTTCCCAAGAGGTCGTTTAGCGAGTGAACAGCAGTGTGCGCGACTTTCAGGAGTGTGCCTGGAAAGTGCCAGAATCACCAGGAGCATCTGTGCAAAAGCTGCTGCCTCTGTGACCGCATTGAGGCACGTTCCCGTGTCTGCGAGTATATAGACGGCTCTTTCGCGTTCACTCCGAGGGAAACGGTCCGCTATTGCTTCTGTGCGCACAGACGCGATTCCCTTGTCTCTTGCGAACACAGGGAACTCTGTGCATCCAAATCTACAGGCTAAGGACGCGTCTGCATATGTTTTGGTGAACAATCGAGTGTGCGTGTTCTGACAGCTGCCTCTATGCAGACGTCTCCACAGAGCCACTTCTGAATGCCCCGCAGCCCAGGACTGAATGGATACACTAACAAGTGCACCGGTGTGAGCAACCACATATGCAGAAGGACGTCTTTCATCTCACAGAAGCGCGAACGTCTTGGCGTTCAAGCACATGGCAGAAACAAGGTGTGAACAGATGAGCTGCTGCTATTTTCTCCGTTCGGCATGCTTCGTTGTAGCTCTCTTGCCGGTCGCCGGCTTAGCGGCTTGCTTTGCGCGACTAGCTCTGGGGAGAGAAGGAGATAGCGCCGGAAACCTCGCCTTTTGCCTTCTTCGGCGCTGGAACCTGGTTGCTGCGCCTTCTCTTTGTCCATGTGCACACACACGATTCCTCAGCGAAAACCATGCAGAAACCTTTCCACGAGCACCCAGGGATGTGCACCCAGCACCACGTGCACGCACACGCAGCTAGAGAAAAGCACCTACCTTTTCACACACTGATGCCTAAGCAAACGCGTGGCCACACACACGCACACATCCGCAAGCGCGCCTACTCCCATCTATTGAGGGAAAGACGGACGAGCAACGTCCTGACAGGCTTGAGGGGAAAAACGTCCGTTGACGGTTGGCGTACTGCACGCCCGCCTACGGGGCTGCAGGGGAATCCACATTTGGAAGGTACCTGAAGATGTGTGCCTGTTCTTGGAGCTCCGCTAGTAGGGTAGCAAAGACACTCGTAGGCAGTACTGAATGCTGCTCCGTGCTACTTCTCCTCCGCTGGCAAATGCTTCACAGTCGCCCTAGGAAAGACGTTTAACAATCGATCTCCAAGAGGAACGAAACACATGATGCCATAAGGCGAAAGAATAGCAGGGCATCTCTTCACAGGCTTGTCCCTGATCTATAGCTGAGGGCAAACACTTGTGTGCTTGTGGGAGAGCCTGTGTCTTTCCTGGAAGCGTTTGGGAGTTTTGCTCAGACGCGTGTTTCCTCAAGTTCAAGAATCAAGATCTAGGATACCTGCAGACAAGTGCCTGTTTGTGTGGAGACAGTCTGTTTGAAACTGTGTTCCTCAGCGCCCGCTCTTTCTCCCCGTCGCTCCACACGCCTGGGAGTCCCTTTCTTTCTCTCCACAAGCACGTGTGTTGACTTCGTCGCACATGTGCATCTGCACAAGCGTTGAGCTCAGCAGAGCGTGTCTCTTGACACTTGATGTGCGTTGGCTGTGTCTGCCTGCTCCAGTGAAGAGAGAAACGGGAAATCATCTTGGTAGAGGCAACAAAGCAAAAGCGAGGCAGGATTGACATCTGCTCAACAGAGACGGATTCCCTGCGCTGACACAGTTCACAGTTACACGAGAAGCAATCTGAGCGGTCCGTCGACCGGAGACGTGTTTCCCAAGAGGTCGTTTAGCGAGTGAACAGCAGTGTGCGCGACTTTCAGGAGTGTGCCTGGAAAGTGCCAGAATCACCAGGAGCATCTGTGCAAAAGCTGCTGCCTCTGTGACCGCATTGAGGCACGTTCGCGTGTCTGCGAGTATATAGACGGCTCTTTCGCGTTCACTCCGAGGGAAACGGTCCGCTATTGCTTCTGTGCGCACAGACGCGATTCCCTTGTCTCTTGCGAACACAGGGAACTCTGTGCATCCAAATCTACAGGCTAAGGACGCGTCTGCATATGTTTTGGTGAACAATCGAGTGTGCGTGTTCTGACAGCTGCCTCTATGCAGACGTCTCCACAGAGCCACTTCTGAATGCCCCGCAGCCCAGGACTGAATGGATACACTAACAAGTGCACCGGTGTGAGCAACCACATATGCAGAAGGACGTCTTTCATCTCACAGAAGCGCGAACGTCTTGGCGTTCAAGCACATGGCAGAAACAAGGTGTGAACAGATGAGCTGCTGCTATTTTCTCCGTTCGGCATGCTTCGTTGTAGCTCTCTTGCCGGTCGCCGGCTTAGCGGCTTGCTTTGCGCGACTAGCTCTGGGGAGAGAAGGAGATAGCGCCGGAAACCTCGCCTTTTGCCTTCTTCGGCGCTGGAACCTGGTTGCTGCGCCTTCTCTTTGTCCATGTGCACACACACGATTCCTCAGCGAAAACCATGCAGAAACCTTTCCACGAGCACCCAGGGATGTGCACCCAGCACCATGTGCACGCACACGCAGCTAGAGAAAAGCACCTACCTTTTCACACACTGATGCCTAAGCAAACGCGTGGCCACACACACGCACACATCCGCAAGCGCGCCTACTCCCATCTATTGAGGGAAAGACGGACGAGCAACGTCCTGACAGGCTTGAGGGGAAAAACGTCCGTTGACGGTTGGCGTACTGCACGCCCGCCTACGGGGCTGCAGGGGAATCCACATTTGGAAGGTACCTGAAGATGTGTGCCTGTTCTTGGAGCTCCGCTAGTAGGGTAGCAAAGACACTCGTAGGCAGTACTGAATGCTGCTCCGTGCTACTTCTCCTCCGCTGGCAAATGCTTCACAGTCGCCCTAGGAAAGACGTTTAACAATCGATCTCCAAGAGGAACGAAACACATGATGCCATAAGGCGAAAGAATAGCAGGGCATCTCTTCACAGGCTTGTCCCTGATCTATAGCTGAGGGCAAACACTTGTGTGCTTGTGGGAGAGCCTGTGTCTTTCCTGGAAGCGTTTGGGAGTTTTGCTCAGACGCGTGTTTCCTCAAGTTCAAGAATCAAGATCTAGGATACCTGCAGACAGGTGCCTGTTTGTGTGGAGACAGTCTGTTTGAAACTGTGTTCCTCAGCGCCCGCTCTTTCTCCCCGTCGCTCCACACGCCTGGGAGTCCCTTTCTTTCTCTCCACAAGCACGTGTGTTGACTTCGTCGCACATGTGCATCTGCACAAGCGTTGAGCTCAGCAGAGCGTGTCTCTTGACACTTGATGTGCGTTGGCTGTGTCTGCCTGCTCCAGTGAAGAGAGAAACGGGAAATCATCTTGGTAGAGGCAACAAAGCAAAAGCGAGGCAGGATTGACATCTGCTCAACAGAGACGGATTCCCTGCGCTGACACAGTTCACAGTTACACGAGAAGCAATCTGAGCGGTCCGTCGACCGGAGACGTGTTTCCCAAGAGGTCGTTTAGCGAGTGAACAGCAGTGTGCGCGACTTTCAGGAGTGTGCCTGGAAAGTGCCAGAATCACCAGGAGCATCTGTGCAAAAGCTGCTGCCTCTGTGACCGCATTGAGGCACGTTCGCGTGTCTGCGAGTATATAGACGGCTCTTTCGCGTTCACTCCGAGGGAAACG
The DNA here is from genome assembly GCF_037038585.1 of Patagioenas fasciata. Lineage (NCBI taxonomy): Eukaryota > Metazoa > Chordata > Aves > Columbiformes > Columbidae > Patagioenas > Patagioenas fasciata. The sequence continues at coordinate 55,816,811 of NC_092525.1, forward strand.
GTCCGCTATTGCTTCTGTGCGCACAGACGCGATTCCCTTGTCTCTTGCGAACACAGGGAACTCTGTGCATCCAAATCTACAGGCTAAGGACGCGTCTGCATATGTTTTGGTGAACAATCGAGTGTGCGTGTTCTGACAGCTGCCTCTATGCAGACGTCTCCACAGAGCCACTTCTGAATGCCCCGCAGCCCAGGACTGAATGGATACACTAACAAGTGCACCGGTGTGAGCAACCACATATGCAGAAGGACGTCTTTCATCTCACAGAAGCGCGAACGTCTTGGCGTTCAAGCACATGGCAGAAACAAGGTGTGAACAGATGAGCTGCTGCTATTTTCTCCGTTCGACATGCTTCGTTGTAGCTCTCTTGCCGGTCGCCGGCTTAGCGGCTTGCTTTGCGCGACTAGCTCTGGGGAGAGAAGGAGATAGCGCCGGAAACCTCGCCTTTTGCCTTCTTCGGCGCTGGAACCTGGTTGCTGCGCCTTCTCTTTGTCCATGTGCACACACACGATTCCTCAGCGAAAACCATGCAGAAACCTTTCCACGAGCACCCAGGGATGTGCACCCAGCACCACGTGCACGCACACGCAGCTAGAGAAAAGCACCTACCTTTTCACACACTGATGCCTAAGCAAACGCGTGGCCACACACACGCACACATCCGCAAGCGCGCCTACTCCCATCTATTGAGGGAAAGACGGACGAGCAACGTCCTGACAGGCTTGAGGGGAAAAACGTCCGTTGACGGTTGGCGTACTGCACGCCCGCCTACAGGGCTGCAGGGGAATCCACATTTGGAAGGTACCTGAAGATGTGTGCCTGTTCTTGGAGCTCCGCTAGTAGGGTAGCAAAGACACTCGTAGGCAGTACTGAATGCTGCTCCGTGCTACTTCTCCTCCGCTGGCAAATGCTTCACAGTCGCCCTAGGAAAGACGTTTAACAATCGATCTCCAAGAGGAACGAAACACATGATGCCATAAGGCGAAAGAATAGCAGGGCATCTCTTCACAGGCTTGTCCCTGATCTATAGCTGAGGGCAAACACTTGTGTGCTTGTGGGAGAGCCTGTGTCTTTCCTGGAAGCGTTTGGGAGTTTTGCTCAGACGCGTGTTTCCTCAAGTTCAAGAATCAAGATCTAGGATACCTGCAGACAGGTGCCTGTTTGTGTGGAGACAGTCTGTTTGAAACTGTGTTCCTCAGCGCCCGCTCTTTCTCCCCGTCGCTCCACACGCCTGGGAGTCCCTTTCTTTCTCTCCACAAGCACGTGTGTTGACTTCGTCGCACATGTGCATCTGCACAAGCGTTGAGCTCAGCAGAGCGTGTCTCTTGACACTTGATGTGCGTTGGCTGTGTCTGCGTGCTCCAGTGAAGAGAGAAACGGGAAATCATCTTGGTAGAGGCAACAAAGCAAAAGCGAGGCAGGATTGACATCTGCTCAACAGAGACGGATTCCCTGCGCTGACACAGTTCACAGTTACACGAGAAGCAATCTGAGCGGTCCGTCGACCGGAGACGTGTTTCCCAAGAGGTCGTTTAGCGAGTGAACAGCAGTGTGCGCGACTTTCAGGAGTGTGCCTGGAAAGTGCCAGAATAACCAGGAGCATCTGTGCAAAAGCTGCTGCCTCTGTGACCGCATTGAGGCACGTTCGCGTGTCTGCGAGTATATAGACGGCTCTTTCGCGTTCACTCCGAGGGAAACGGTCCGCTATTGCTTCTGTGCGCACAGACGCGATTCCCTTGTCTCTTGCGAACACAGGGAACTCTGTGCATCCAAATCTACAGGCTAAGGACGCATCTGCATATGTTTTGGTGAACAATTGAGTGTGCGTGTTCTGACAGCTGCCTCTATGCAGACGTCTCCACAGAGCCACTTCTGAATGCCCCGCAGCCCAGGACTGAATGGATACACTAACAAGTGCACCGGTGTGAGCAACCACATATGCAGAAGGACGTCTTTCATCTCACAGAAGCGCGAACGTCTTGGCGTTCAAGCACATGGCAGAAACAAGGTGTGAACAGATGAGCTGCTGCTATTTTCTCCGTTCGGCATGCTTCGTTGTAGCTCTCTTGCCGGTCGCCGGCTTAGCGGCTTGCTTTGCGCGACTAGCTCTGGGGAGAGAAGGAGATAGCGCCAGAAACCTCGCCTTTTGCCTTCTTCGGCGCTGGAACCTGGTTGCTGCGCCTTCTCTTTGTCCATGTGCACACACACGATTCCTCAGCGAAAACCATGCAGAAACCTTTCCACGAGCACCCAGGGATGTGCACCCAGCACCACGTGCACGCACACGCAGCTAGAGAAAAGCACCTACCTTTTCACACACTGATGCCTAAGCAAACGCGTGGCCACACACACGCACACATCCGCAAGCGCGCCTACTCCCATCTATTGAGGGAAAGACGGACGACCAACGTCCTGACAGGCTTGAGGGGAAAAACGTCCGTTGACGGTTGGCCTACTGCACGCCCGCCTACGGGGCTGCAGGGGAATCCACATTTGGAAGGTACCTGAAGATGTGTGCCTGTTCTTGGAGCTCCGCTAGTAGGGTAGCAAAGACACTCGTAGGCAGTACTGAATGCTGCTCCGTGCTACTTCTCCTCCGCTGGCAAATGCTTCACAGTCGCCCTAGGAAAGACGTTTAACAATCGATCTCCAAGAGGAACGAAACACATGATGCCATAAGGCGAAAGAATAGCAGGGCATCTCTTCACAGGCTTGTCCCTGATCTATAGCTGAGGGCAAACACTTGTGTGCTTGTGGGAGAGCCTGTGTCTTTCCTGGAAGCGTTTGGGAGTTTTGCTCAGACGCGTGTTTCCTCAAGTTCAAGAATCAAGATCTAGGATACCTGCAGACAGGTGCCTGTTTGTGTGGAGACAGTCTGTTTGAAACTGTGTTCCTCAGCGCCCGCTCTTTCTCCCCGTCGCTCCACACGCCTGGGAGTCCCTTTCTTTCTCTCCACAAGCACGTGTGTTGACTTCGTCGCACATGTGCATCTGCACAAGCGTTGAGCTCAGCAGAGCGTGTCTCTTGACACTTGATGTGCGTTGGCTGTGTCTGCCTGCTCCAGTGAAGAGAGAAACGGGAAATCATCTTGGTAGAGGCAACAAAGCAAAAGCGAGGCAGGATTGACATCTGCTCAACAGAGACGGATTCCCTGCGCTGACACAGTTCACAGTTACACGAGAAGCAATCTGAGCGGTCCGTCGACCGGAGACGTGTTTCCCAAGAGGTCGTTTAGCGAGTGAACAGCAGTGTGCGCGACTTTCAGGAGTGTGCCTGGAAAGTGCCAGAATCACCAGGAGCATCTGTGCAAAAGCTGCTGCCTCTGTGACCGCATTGAGGCACGTTCGCGTGTCTGCGAGTATATAGACGGCTCTTTCGCGTTCACTCCGAGGGAAACGGTCCGCTATTGCTTCTGTGCGCACAGACGCGATTCCCTTGTCTCTTGCGAACACAGGGAACTCTGTGCATCCAAATCTACAGGCTAAGGACGCGTCTGCATATGTTTTGGTGAACAATCGAGTGTGCGTGTTCTGACAGCTGCCTCTATGCAGACGTCTCCACAGAGCCACTTCTGAATGCCCCGCAGCCCAGGACTGAATGGATACACTAACAAGTGCACCGGTGTGAGCAACCACATATGCAGAAGGACGTCTTTCATCTCACAGAAGCGCGAACGTCTTGGCGTTCAAGCACATGGCAGAAACAAGGTGTGAACAGATGAGCTGCTGCTATTTTCTCCGTTCGGCATGCTTCGTTGTAGCTCTCTTGCCGGTCGCCGGCTTAGCGGCTTGCTTTGCGCGACTAGCTCTGGGGAGAGAAGGAGATAGCGCCGGAAACCTCGCCTTTTGCCTTCTTCGGCGCTGGAACCTGGTTGCTGCGCCTTCTCTTTGTCCATGTGCACACACACGATTCCTCAGCGAAAACCATGCAGAAACCTTTCCACGAGCACCCAGGGATGTGCACCCAGCACCACGTGCACGCACACGCAGCTAGAGAAAAGCACCTACCTTTTCACACACTGATGCCTAAGCAAACACGTGGCCACACACACGCACACATCCGCAAGCGCGCCTACTCCCATCTATTGAGGGAAAGACGGACGAGCAACGTCCTGACAGGCTTGAGGGGAAAAACGTCCGTTGACGGTTGGCGTACTGCACGCCCGCCTACGGGGCTGCAGGGGAATCCACATTTGGAAGGTACCTGAAGATGTGTGCCTGTTCTTGGAGCTCCGCTAGTAGGGTAGCAAAGACACTCGTAGGCAGTACTGAATGCTGCTCCGTGCTACTTCTCCTCCGCTGGCAAATGCTTCACAGTCGCCCTAGGAAAGACGTTTAACAATCGATCTCCAAGAGGAACGAAACACATGATGCCATAAGGCGAAAGAATAGCAGGGCATCTCTTCACAGGCTTGTCCCTGATCTATAGCTGAGGGCAAACACTTGTGTGCTTGTGGGAGAGCCTGTGTCTTTCCTGGAAGCGTTTGGGAGTTTTGCTCAGACGCGTGTTTCCTCAAGTTCAAGAATCAAGATCTAGGATACCTGCAGACAGGTGCCTGTTTGTGTGGAGACAGTCTGTTTGAAACTGTGTTCCTCAGCGCCCGCTCTTTCTCCCCGTCGCTCCACACGCCTGGGAGTCCCTTTCTTTCTCTCCACAAGCACGTGTGTTGACTTCGTCGCACATGTGCATCTGCACAAGCGTTGAGCTCAGCAGAGCGTGTCTCTTGACACTTGATGTGCGTTGGCTGTGTCTGCGTGCTCCAGTGAAGAGAGAAACGGGAAATCATCTTGGTAGAGGCAACAAAGCAAAAGCGAGGCAGGATTGACATCTGCTCAACAGAGACGGATTCCCTGCGCTGACACAGTTCACAGTTACACGAGAAGCAATCTGAGCGGTCCGTCGACCGGAGACGTGTTTCCCAAGAGGTCGTTTAGCGAGTGAACAGCAGTGTGCGCGACTTTCAGGAGTGTGCCTGGAAAGTGCCAGAATCACCAGGAGCATCTGTGCAAAAGCTGCTGCCTCTGTGACCGCATTGAGGCACGTTCGCGTGTCTGCGAGTATATAGACGGCTCTTTCGCGTTCACTCCGAGGGAAACGGTCCGCTATTGCTTCTGTGCGCACAGACGCGATTCCCTTGTCTCTTGCGAACACAGGGAACTCTGTGCATCCAAATCTACAGGCTAAGGACGCGTCTGCATATGTTTTGGTGAACAATCGAGTGTGCGTGTTCTGACAGCTGCCTCTATGCAGACGTCTCCACAGAGCCACTTCTGAATGCCCCGCAGCCCAGGACTGAATGGATACACTAACAAGTGCACCGGTGTGAGCAACCACATATGCAGAAGGACGTCTTTCATCTCACAGAAGCGCGAACGTCTTGGCGTTCAAGCACATGGCAGAAACAAGGTGTGAACAGATGAGCTGCTGCTATTTTCTCCGTTCGGCATGCTTCGTTGTAGCTCTCTTGCCGGTCGCCGGCTTAGCGGCTTGCTTTGCGCGACTAGCTCTGGGGAGAGAAGGAGATAGCGCCGGAAACCTCGCCTTTTGCCTTCTTCGGCGCTGGAACCTGGTTGCTGCGCCTTCTCTTTGTCCATGTGCACACACACGATTCCTCAGCGAAAACCACGCAGAAACCTTTCCACGAGCACCCAGGGATGTGCACCCAGCACCACGTGCACGCACACGCAGCTAGAGAAAAGCACCTACCTTTTCACACACTGATGCCTAAGCAAACGCGTGGCCACACACACGCACACATCCGCAAGCGCGCCTACTCCCATCTATTGAGGGAAAGACGGACGAGCAACGTCCTGACAGGCTTGAGGGGAAAAACGTCCGTTGACGGTTGGCGTACTGCACGCCCGCCTACGGGGCTGCAGGGGAATCCACATTTGGAAGGTACCTGAAGATGTGTGCCTGTTCTTGGAGCTCCGCTAGTAGGGTAGCAAAGACACTCGTAGGCAGTACTGAATGCTGCTCCGTGCTACTTCTCCTCCGCTGGCAAATGCTTCACAGTCGCCCGAGGAAAGACCTTTAACAATCGATCTCCAAGAGGAACGAAACACATGATGCCATAAGGCGAAAGAATAGCAGGGCATCTCTTCACAAGCTTGTCCCTGATCTATAGCTGAGGGCAAACACTTGTGTGCTTGTGGGAGAGCCTGTGTCTTTCCTGGAAGCGTTTGGGAGTTTTGCTCAGACGCGTGTTTCCTCAAGTTCAAGAATCAAGATCTAGGATACCTGCAGACAGGTGCCTGTTTGTGTGGAGACAGTCTGTTTGAAACTGTGTTCCTCAGCGCCCGCTCTTTCTCCCCGTCGCTCCACACGCCTGGGAGTCCCTTTCTTTCTCTCCACAAGCACGTGTGTTGACTTCGTCGCACATGTGCATCTGCACAAGCGTTGAGCTCAGCAGAGCGTGTCTCTTGACACTTGATGTGCGTTGGCTGTGTCTGCGTGCTCCAGTGAAGAGAGAAACGGGAAATCATCTTGGTAGAGGCAACAAAGCAAAAGCGAGGCCGGATTGACATCTGCTCAACAGAGACGGATTCCCTGCGCTGACACAGTTCACAGTTACACGAGAAGCAATCTGAGCGGTCCGTCGACCGGAGACGTGTTTCCCAAGAGGTCGTTTAGCGAGTGAACAGCAGTGTGCGCGACTTTCAGGAGTGTGCCTGGAAAGTGCCAGAATCACCAGGAGCATCTGTGCAAAAGCTGCTGCCTCTGTGACCGCATTGAGGCACGTTCGCGTGTCTGCGAGTATATAGACGGCTCTTTCGCGTTCACTCCGAGGGAAACGGTCCGCTATTGCTTCTGTGCGTACAGACGCGATTCCCTTGTCTCTTGCGAACACAGGGAACTCTGTGCATCCAAATCTACAGGCTAAGGACGCGTCTGCATATGTTTTGGTGAACAATCGAGTGTGCGTGTTCTGACAGCTGCCTCTATGCAGACGTCTCCACAGAGCCACTTCTGAATGCCCCGCAGCCCAGGACTGAATGGATACACTAACAAGTGCACCGGTGTGAGCAACCACATATGCAGAAGGACGTCTTTCATCTCACAGAAGCGCGAACGTCTTGGCGTTCAAGCACATGGCAGAAACAAGGTGTGAACAGATGAGCTGCTGCTATTTTCTCCGTTCGGCATGCTTCGTTGTAGCTCTCTTGCCGGTCGCCGGCTTAGCGGCTTGCTTTGCGCGACTAGCTCTGGGGAGAGAAGGAGATAGCGCCGGAAACCTCGCCTTTTGCCTTCTTCGGCGCTGGAACCTGGTTGCTGCGCCTTCTCTTTGTCCATGTGCACACACACGATTCCTCAGCGAAAACCATGCAGAAACCTTTCCACGAGCACCCAGGGATGTGCACCCAGCACCACGTGCACGCACACGCAGCTAGAGAAAAGCACCTACCTTTTCACACACTGATGCCTAAGCAAACGCGTGGCCACACACACGCACACATCCGCAAGCGCGCCTACTCCCATCTATTGAGGGAAAGACGGACGAGCAACGTCCTGACAGGCTTGAGGGGAAAAACGTCCGTTGACGGTTGGCGTACTGCACGCCCGCCTACGGGGCTGCAGGGGAATCCACATTTGGAAGGTACCTGAAGATGTGTGCCTGTTCTTGGAGCTCCGCTAGTAGGGTAGCAAAGACACTCGTAGGCAGTACTGAATGCTGCTCCGTGCTACTTCTCCTCCGCTGGCAAATGCTTCACAGTCGCCCTAGGAAAGACGTTTAACAATCGATCTCCAAGAGGAACGAAACACATGATGCCATAAGGCGAAAGAATAGCAGGGCATCTCTTCACAGGCTTGTCCCTGATCTATAGCTGAGGGCAAACACTTGTGTGCTTGTGGGAGAGCCTGTGTCTTTCCTGGAAGCGTTTGGGAGTTTTGCTCAGACGCGTGTTTCCTCAAGTTCAAGAATCAAGATCTAGGATACCTGCAGACAGGTGCCTGTTTGTGTGGAGACAGTCTGTTTGAAACTGTGTTCCTCAGCGCCCGCTCTTTCTCCCCGTCGCTCCACACGCCTGGGAGTCCCTTTCTTTCTCTCCACAAGCACGTGTGTTGACTTCGTCGCACATGTGCATCTGCACAAGCGTTGAGCTCAGCAGAGCGTGTCTCTTGACACTTGATGTGCGTTGGCTGTGTCTGCGTGCTCCAGTGAAGAGAGAAACGGGAAATCATCTTGGTAGAGGCAACAAAGCAAAAGCGAGGCCGGATTGACATCTGCTCAACAGAGACGGATTCCCTGCGCTGACACAGTTCACAGTTACACGAGAAGCAATCTGAGCGGTCCGTCGACCGGAGACGTGTTTCCCAAGAGGTCGTTTAGCGAGTGAACAGCAGTGTGCGCGACTTTCAGGAGTGTGCCTGGAAAGTGCCAGAATCACCAGGAGCATCTGTGCAAAAGCTGCTGCCTCTGTGACCGCATTGAGGCACGTTCGCGTGTCTGCGAGTATATAGACGGCTCTTTCGCGTTCACTCCGAGGGAAACGGTCCGCTATTGCTTCTGTGCGCACAGACGCGATTCCCTTGTCTCTTGCGAACACAGGGAACTCTGTGCATCCAAATCTACAGGCTAAGGACGCGTCTGCATATGTTTTGGTGAACAATCGAGTGTGCGTGTTCTGACAGCTGCCTCTATGCAGACGTCTCCACAGAGCCACTTCTGAATGCCCCGCAGCCCAGGACTGAATGGATACACTAACAAGTGCACCGGTGTGAGCAACCACATATGCAGAAGGACGTCTTTCATCTCACAGAAGCGCGAACGTCTTGGCGTTCAAGCACATGGCAGAAACAAGGTGTGAACAGATGAGCTGCTGCTATTTTCTCCGTTCGGCATGCTTCGTTGTAGCTCTCTTGCCGGTCGCCGGCTTAGCGGCTTGCTTTGCGCGACTAGCTCTGGGGAGAGAAGGAGATAGCGCCGGAAACCTCGCCTTTTGCCTTCTTCGGCGCTGGAACCTGGTTGCTGCGCCTTCTCTTTGTCCATGTGCACACACACGATTCCTCAGCGAAAACCATGCAGAAACCTTTCCACGAGCACCCAGGGATGTGCACCCAGCACCACGTGCACGCACACGCAGCTAGAGAAAAGCACCTACCTTTTCACACACTGATGCCTAAGCAAACGCGTGGCCACACACACGCACACATCCGCAAGCGCGCCTACTCCCATCTATTGAGGGAAAGACGGACGAGCAACGTCCTGACAGGCTTGAGGGGAAAAACGTCCGTTGACGGTTGGCGTACTGCACGCCCGCCTACGGGGCTGCAGGGGAATCCACATTTGGAAGGTACCTGAAGATGTGTGCCTGTTCTTGGAGCTCCGCTAGTAGGGTAGCAAAGACACTCGTAGGCAGTACTGAATGCTGCTCCGTGCTACTTCTCCTCCGCTGGCAAATGCTTCACAGTCGCCCTAGGAAAGACGTTTAACAATCGATCTCCAAGAGGAACGAAAGACATGATGCCATAAGGCGAAAGAATAGCAGGGCATCTCTTCACAGGCTTGTCCCTGATCTATAGCTGAGGGCAAACACTTGTGTGCTTGTGGGAGAGCCTGTGTCTTTCCTGGAAGCGTTTGGGAGTTTTGCTCAGACGCGTGTTTCCTCAAGTTCAAGAATCAAGATCTAGGATACCTGCAGACAGGTGCCTGTTTGTGTGGAGACAGTCTGTTTGAAACTGTGTTCCTCAGCGCCCGCTCTTTCTCCCCGTCGCTCCACACGCCTGGGAGTCCCTTTCTTTCTCTCCACAAGCACGTGTGTTGACTTCGTCGCACATGTGCATCTGCACAAGCGTTGAGCTCAGCAGAGCGTGTCTCTTGACACTTGATGTGCGTTGGCTGTGTCTGCGTGCTCCAGTGAAGAGAGAAACGGGAAATCATCTTGGTAGAGGCAACAAAGCAAAAGCGAGGCAGGATTGACATCTGCTCAACAGAGACGGATTCCCTGCGCTGACACAGTTCACAGTTACACGAGAAGCAATCTGAGCGGTCCGTCGACCGGAGACGTGTTTCCCAAGAGGTCGTTTAGCGAGTGAACAGCAGTGTGCGCGACTTTCAGGAGTGTGCCTGGAAAGTGCCAGAATCACCAGGAGCATCTGTGCAAAAGCTGCTGCCTCTGTGACCGCATTGAGGCACGTTCGCGTGTCTGCGAGTATATAGACGGCTCTTTCGCGTTCACTCCGAGGGAAACGGTCCGCTATTGCTTCTGTGCGCACAGACGCGATTCCCTTGTCTCTTGCGAACACAGGGAACTCTGTGCATCCAAATCTACAGGCTAAGGACGCGTCTGCATATGTTTTGGTGAACAATCGAGTGTGCGTGTTCTGACAGCTGCCTCTATGCAGACGTCTCCACAGAGCCACTTCTGAATGCCCCGCAGCCCAGGACTGAATGGATACACTAACAAGTGCACCGGTGTGAGCAACCACATATGCAGAAGGACGTCTTTCATCTCACAGAAGCGCGAACGTCTTGGCGTTCAAGCACATGGCAGAAACAAGGTGTGAACAGATGAGCTGCTGCTATTTTCTCCGTTCGGCATGCTTCGTTGTAGCTCTCTTGCCGGTCGCCGGCTTAGCGGCTTGCTTTGCGCGACTAGCTCTGGGGAGAGAAGGAGATAGCGCCGGAAACCTCGCCTTTTGCCTTCTTCGGCGCTGGAACCTGGTTGCTGCGCCTTCTCTTTGTCCATGTGCACACACACGATTCCTCAGCGAAAACCATGCAGAAACCTTTCCACGAGCACCCAGGGATGTGCACCCAGCACCACGTGCACGCACACGCAGCTAGAGAAAAGCACCTACCTTTTCACACACTGATGCCTAAGCAAACGCGTGGCCACACACACGCACACATCCGCAAGCGCGCCTACTCCCATCTATTGAGGGAAAGACGGACGAGCAACGTCCTGACAGGCTTGAGGGGAAAAACGTCCGTTGACGGTTGGCGTACTGCACGCCCGCCTACGGGGCTGCAGGGGAATCCACATTTGGAAGGTACCTGAAGATGTGTGCCTGTTCTTGGAGCTCCGCTAGTAGGGTAGCAAAGACACTCGTAGGCAGTACTGAATGCTGCTCCGTGCTACTTCTCCTCCGCTGGCAAATGCTTCACAGTCGCCCGAGGAAAGACGTTTAACAATCGATCTCCAAGAGGAACGAAACACATGATGCCATAAGGCGAAAGAATAGCAGGGCATCTCTTCACAGGCTTGTCCTTGATCTATAGCTGAGGGCAAACACTTGTGTGCTTGTGGGAGAGCCTGTGTCTTTCCTGGAAGCGTTTGGGAGTTTTGCTCAGACGCGTGTTTCCTCAAGTTCAAGAATCAAGATCTAGGATACCTGCAGACAGGTGCCTGTTTGTGTGGAGACAGTCTGTTTGAAACTGTGTTCCTCAGCGCCCGCTCTTTCTCCCCGTCGCTCCACACGCCTGGGAGTCCCTTTCTTTCTCTCCACAAGCACGTGTGTTGACTTCGTCGCACATGTGCATCTGCACAAGCGTTGAGCTCAGCAGAGCGTGTCTCTTGACACTTGATGTGCGTTGGCTGTGTCTGCCTGCTCCAGTGAAGAGAGAAACGGGAAATCATCTTGGTAGAGGCAACAAAGCAAAAGCGAGGCAGGATTGACATCTGCTCAACAGAGACGGATTCCCTGCGCTGACACAGTTCACAGTTACACGAGAAGCAATCTGAGCGGTCCGTCGACCGGAGACGTGTTTCCCAAGAGGTCGTTTAGCGAGTGAACAGCAGTGTGCGCGACTTTCAGGAGTGTGCCTGGAAAGTGCCAGAATCACCAGGAGCATCTGTGCAAAAGCTGCTGCCTCTGTGACCGCATTGAGGCACGTTCGCGTGTCTGCGAGTATATAGACGGCTCTTTCGCGTTCACTCCGAGGGAAACGGTCCGCTATTGCTTCTGTGCGCACAGACGCGATTCCCTTGTCTCTTGCGAACACAGGGAACTCTGTGCATCCAAATCTACAGGCTAAGGACGCGTCTGCATATGTTTTGGTGAACAATCGAGTGTGCGTGTTCTGACAGCTGCCTCTATGCAGACGTCTCCACAGAGCCACTTCTGAATGCCCCGCAGCCCAGGACTGAATGGATACACTAACAAGTGCACCGGTGTGAGCAACCACATATGCAGAAGGACGTCTTTCATCTCACAGAAGCGCGAACGTCTTGGCGTTCAAGCACATGGCAGAAACAAGGTGTGAACAGATGAGCTGCTGCTATTTTCTCCGTTCGGCATGCTTCGTTGTAGCTCTCTTGCCGGTCGCCGGCTTAGCGGCTTGCTTTGCGCGACTAGCTCTGGGGAGAGAAGGAGATAGCGCCGGAAACCTCGCCTTTTGCCTTCTTCGGCGCTGGAACCTGGTTGCTGCGCCTTCTCTTTGTCCATGTGCACACACACGATTCCTCAGCGAAAACCATGCAGAAACCTTTCCACGAGCACCCAGGGATGTGCACCCAGCACCACGTGCACGCACACGCAGCTAGAGAAAAGCACCTACCTTTTCACACACTGATGCCTAAGCAAACGCGTGGCCACACACACGCACACATCCGCAAGCGCGCCTACTCCCATCTATTGAGGGAAAGACGGACGAGCAACGTCCTGACAGGCTTGAGGGGAAAAACGTCCGTTGACGGTTGGCGTACTGCACGCCCGCCTACGGGGCTGCAGGGGAATCCACATTTGGAAGGTACCTGAAGATGTGTGCCTGTTCTTGGAGCTCCGCTAGTAGGGTAGCAAAGACACTCGTAGGCAGTACTGAATGCTGCTCCGTGCTACTTCTCCTCCGCTGGCAAATGCTTCACAGTCGCCCTAGGAAAGACGTTTAACAATCGATCTCCAAGAGGAACGAAACACATGATGCCATAAGGCGAAAGAATAGCAGGGCATCTCTTCACAGGCTTGTCCCTGATCTATAGCTGAGGGCAAACACTTGTGTGCTTGTGGGAGAGCCTGTGTCTTTCCTGGAAGCGTTTGGGAGTTTTGCTCAGACGCGTGTTTCCTCAAGTTCAAGAATCAAGATCTAGGATACCTGCAGACAGGTGCCTGTTTGTGTGGAGACAGTCTGTTTGAAACTGTGTTCCTCAGCGCCCGCTCTTTCTCCCCGTCGCTCCACACGCCTGGGAGTCCCTTTCTTTCTCTCCACAAGCACGTGTGTTGACTTCGTCGCACATGTGCATCTGCACAAGCGTTGAGCTCAGCAGAGCGTGTCTCTTGACACTTGATGTGCGTTGGCTGTGTCTGCGTGCTCCAGTGAAGAGAGAAACGGGAAATCATCTTGGTAGAGGCAACAAAGCAAAAGCGAGGCAGGATTGACATCTGCTCAACAGAGACGGATTCCCTGCGCTGACACAGTTCACAGTTACACGAGAAGCAATCTGAGCGGTCCGTCGACCGGAGACGTGTTTCCCAAGAGGTCGTTTAGCGAGTGAACAGCAGTGTGCGCGACTTTCAGGAGTGTGCCTGGAAAGTGCCAGAATCACCAGGAGCATCTGTGCAAAAGCTGCTGCCTCTGTGACCGCATTGAGGCACGTTCGCGTGTCTGCGAGTATATAGACGGCTCTTTCGCGTTCACTCCGAGGGAAACGGTCCGCTATTGCTTCTGTGCGCACAGACGCGATTCCCTTGTCTCTTGCGAACACAGGGAACTCTGTGCATCCAAATCTACAGGCTAAGGACGCGTCTGCATATGTTTTGGTGAACAATCGAGTGTGCGTGTTCTGACAGCTGCCTCTATGCAGACGTCTCCACAGAGCCACTTCTGAATGCCCCGCAGCCCAGGACTGAATGGATACACTAACAAGTGCACCGGTGTGAGCAAGCACATATTCAGAAGGACGTCTTTCATCTCACAGAAGCGCGAACGTCTTGGCGTTCAAGCACATGGCAGAAACAAGGTGTGAACAGATGAGCTGCTGCTATTTTCTCCGTTCGGCATGCTTCGTTGTAGCTCTCTTGCCGGTCGCCGGCTTAGCGGCTTGCTTTGCGCGACTAGCTCTGGGGAGAGAAGGAGATAGCGCCGGAAACCTCGCCTTTTGCCTTCTTCGGCGCTGGAACCTGGTTGCTGCGCCTTCTCTTTGTCCATGTGCACACACACGATTCCTCAGCGAAAACCATGCAGAAACCTTTCCACGAGCACCCGGGGATGTACACCCAGCACCACGTGCACGCACACGCAGCTAGAGAAAAGCACCTACCTTTTCACACACTGAAGCCTAAGCAAACGCGTGGCCACACACACGCACACATCCGCAAGCGCGCCTACTCCCATCTATTGAGGGAAAGACGGACGAGCAACGTCCTGACAGGCTTGAGGGGAAAAACGTCCGTTGACGGTTGGCGTACTGCACGCCCGCCTACGGGGCTGCAGGGGAATCCACATTTGGAAGGTACCTGAAGATGTGTGCCTGTTCTTGGAGCTCCGCTAGTAGGGTAGCAAAGACACTCGTAGGCAGTACTGAATGCTGCTCCGTGCTACTTCTCCTCCGCTGGCAGATGCTTCATAGTCGCCCTAGGAAAGACGTTTAACAATCGATCTCCAAGAGGAACGAAACACATGATGCCATAAGGCGAAAGAATAGCAGGGCATCTCTTCACAGGCTTGTCCCTGATCTATAGCTGAGGGCAAACACTTGTGTGCTTGTGGGAGAGCCTGTGTCTTTCCTGGAAGCGTTTGGGAGTTTTGCTCAGACGCGTGTTTCCTCAAGTTCAAGAATCAAGATCTAGGATACCTGCAGACAGGTGCCTGTTTGTGTGGAGACAGTCTGTTTGAAACTGTGTTCCTCAGCGCCCGCTCTTTCTCCCCGTCGCTCCACACGCCTGGGAGTCCCTTTCTTTCTCTCCACAAGCACGTGTGTTGACTTCGTCGCACATGTGCATCTGCACAAGCGTTGAGCTCAGCAGAGCGTGTCTCTTGACACTTGATGTGCGTTGGCTGTGTCTGCCTGCTCCAGTGAAGAGAGAAACGGGAAATCATCTTGGTAGAGGCAACAAAGCAAAAGCGAGGCAGGATTGACATCTGCTCAACAGAGACGGATTCCCTGCGCTGACACAGTTCACAGTTACACGAGAAGCAATCTGAGCGGTCCGTCGACCGGAGACGTGTTTCCCAAGAGGTCGTTTAGCGAGTGAACAGCAGTGTGCGCGACTTTCAGGAGTGTGCCTGGAAAGTGCCAGAATCACCAGGAGCATCTGTGCAAAAGCTGCTGCCTCTGTGACCGCATTGAGGCACGTTCCCGTGTCTGCGAGTATATAGACGGCTCTTTCGCGTTCACTCCGAGGGAAACGGTCCGCTATTGCTTCTGTGCGTACAGACGCGATTCCCTTGTCTCTTGCGAACACAGGGAACTCTGTGCATCCAAATCTACAGGCTAAGGACGCGTCTGCATATGTTTTGGTGAACAATCGAGTGTGCGTGTTCTGACAGCTGCCTCTATGCAGACGTCTCCACAGAGCCACTTCTGAATGCCCCGCAGCCCAGGACTGAATGGATACACTAACAAGTGCACCGGTGTGAGCAACCACATATGCAGAAGGACGTCTTTCATCTCACAGAAGCGCGAACGTCTTGGCGTTCAAGCACATGGCAGAAACAAGGTGTGAACAGATGAGCTGCTGCTATTTTCTCCGTTCGGCATGCTTCGTTGTAGCTCTCTTGCCGGTCGCCGGCTTAGCGGCTTGCTTTGCGCGACTAGCTCTGGGGAGAGAAGGAGATAGCGCCGGAAACCTCGCCTTTTGCCTTCTTCGGCGCTGGAACCTGGTTGCTGCGCCTTCTCTTTGTCCATGTGCACACACACGATTCCTCAGCGAAAACCATGCAGAAACCTTTCCACGAGCACCCAGGGATGTGCACCCAGCACCACGTGCACGCACACGCAGCTAGAGAAAAGCACCTACCTTTTCACACACTGATGCCTAAGCAAACGCGTGGCCACACACACGCACACATCCGCAAGCGCGCCTACTCCCATCTATTGAGGGAAAGACGGACGAGCAACGTCCTGACAGGCTTGAGGGGAAAAACGTCCGTTGACGGTTGGCGTACTGCACGCCCGCCTACGGGGCTGCAGGGGAATCCACATTTGGAAGGTACCTGAAGATGTGTGCCTGTTCTTGGAGCTCCGCTAGTAGGGTAGCAAAGACACTCGTAGGCAGTACTGAATGCTGCTCCGTGCTACTTCTCCTCCGCTGGCAAATGCTTCACAGTCGCCCTAGGAAAGACGTTTAACAATCGATCTCCAAGAGGAACGAAACACATGATGCCATAAGGCGAAAGAATAGCAGGGCATCTCTTCACAGGCTTGTCCCTGATCTATAGCTGAGGGCAAACACTTGTGTGCTTGTGGGAGAGCCTGTGTCTTTCCTGGAAGCGTTTGGGAGTTTTGCTCAGACGCGTGTTTCCTCAAGTTCAAGAATCAAGATCTAGGATACCTGCAGACAGGTGCCTGTTTGTGTGGAGACAGTCTGTTTGAAACTGTGTTCCTCAGCGCCCGCTCTTTCTCCCCGTCGCTCCACACGCCTGGGAGTCCCTTTCTTTCTCTCCACAAGCACGTGTGTTGACTTCGTCGCACATGTGCATCTGCACAAGCGTTGAGCTCAGCAGAGCGTGTCTCTTGACACTTGATGTGCGTTGGCTGTGTCTGCGTGCTCCAGTGAAGAGAGAAACGGGAAATCATCTTGGTAGAGGCAACAAAGCAAAAGCGAGGCAGGATTGACATCTGCTCAACAGAGACGGATTCCCTGCGCTGACACAGTTCACAGTTACACGAGAAGCAATCTGAGCGGTCCGTCGACCGGAGACGTGTTTCCCAAGAGGTCGTTTAGCGAGTGAACAGCAGTGTGCGCGACTTTCAGGAGTGTGCCTGGAAAGTGCCAGAATCACCAGGAGCATCTGTGCAAAAGCTGCTGCCTCTGTGACCGCATTGAGGCACGTTCGCGTGTCTGCGAGTATATAGACGGCTCTTTCGCGTTCACTCCGAGGGAAACGGTCCGCTATTGCTTCTGTGCGCACAGACGCGATTCCCTTGTCTCTTGCGAACACAGGGAACTCTGTGCATCCAAATCTACAGGCTAAGGACGCGTCTGCATATGTTTTGGTGAACAATCGAGTGTGCGTGTTCTGACAGCTGCCTCTATGCAGACGTCTCCACAGAGCCACTTCTGAATGCCCCGCAGCCCAGGACTGAATGGATACACTAACAAGTGCACCGGTGTGAGCAACCACATATGCAGAAGGACGTCTTTCATCTCACAGAAGCGCGAACGTCTTGGCGTTCAAGCACATGGCAGAAACAAGGTGTGAACAGATGAGCTGCTGCTATTTTCTCCGTTCGGCATGCTTCGTTGTAGCTCTCTTGCCGGTCGCCGGCTTAGCGGCTTGCTTTGCGCGACTAGCTCTGGGGAGAGAAGGAGATAGCGCCGGAAACCTCGCCTTTTGCCTTCTTCGGCGCTGGAACCTGGTTGCTGCGCCTTCTCTTTGTCCATGTGCACACACACGATTCCTCAGCGAAAACCATGCAGAAACCTTTCCACGAGCACCCGGGGATGTGCACCCAGCACCACGTGCACGCACACGCAGCTAGAGAAAAGCACCTACCTTTTCACACACTGATGCCTAAGCAAACGCGTGGCCACACACACGCACACATCCGCAAGCGCGCCTACTCCCATCTATTGAGGGAAAGACGGACGAGCAACGTCCTGACAGGCTTGAGGGGAAAAACGTCCGTTGACGGTTGGCGTACTGCACGCCCGCCTACGGGGCTGCAGGGGAATCCACATTTGGAAGGTACCTGAAGATGTGTGCCTGTTCTTGGAGCTCCGCTAGTAGGGTAGCAAAGACACTCGTAGGCAGTACTGAATGCTGCTCCGTGCTACTTCTCCTCCGCTGGCAAATGCTTCACAGTCGCCCTAGGAAAGACGTTTAACAATCGATCTCCAAGAGGAACGAAACACATGATGCCATAAGGCGAAAGAATAGCAGGGCATCTCTTCACAGGCTTGTCCCTGATCTATAGCTGAGGGCAAACACTTGTGTGCTTGTGGGAGAGCCTGTGTCTTTCCTGGAAGCGTTTGGGAGTTTTGCTCAGACGCGTGTTTCCTCAAGTTCAAGAATCAAGATCTAGGATACCTGCAGACAGGTGCCTGTTTGTGTGGAGACAGTCTGTTTGAAACTGTGTTCCTCAGCGCCCGCTCTTTCTCCCCGTCGCTCCACACGCCTGGGAGTCCCTTTCTTTCTCTCCACAAGCACGTGTGTTGACTTCGTCGCACATGTGCATCTGCACAAGCGTTGAGCTCAGCAGAGCGTGTCTCTTGACACTTGATGTGCGTTGGCTGTGTCTGCCTGCTCCAGTGAAGAGAGAAACGGGAAATCATCTTGGTAGAGGCAACAAAGCAAAAGCGAGGCAGGATTGACATCTGCTCAACAGAGACGGATTCCCTGCGCTGACACAGTTCACAGTTACACGAGAAGCAATCTGAGCGGTCCGTCGACCGGAGACGTGTTTCCCAAGAGGTCGTTTAGCGAGTGAACAGCAGTGTGCGCGACTTTCAGGAGTGTGCCTGGAAAGTGCCAGAATCACCAGGAGCATCTGTGCAAAAGCTGCTGCCTCTGTGACCGCATTGAGGCACGTTCGCGTGTCTGCGAGTATATAGACGGCTCTTTCGCGTTCACTCCGAGGGAAACGGTCCGCTATTGCTTCTGTGCGCACAGACGCGATTCCCTTGTCTCTTGCGAACACAGGGAACTCTGTGCATCCAAATCTACAGGCTAAGGACGCGTCTGCATATGTTTTGGTGAACAATCGAGTGTGCGTGTTCTGACAGCTGCCTCTATGCAGACGTCTCCACAGAGCCACTTCTGAATGCCCCGCAGCCCAGGACTGAATGGATACACTAACAAGTGCACCGGTGTGAGCAACCACATATGCAGAAGGACGTCTTTCATCTCACAGAAGCGCGAACGTCTTGGCGTTCAAGCACATGGCAGAAACAAGGTGTGAACAGATGAGCTGCTGCTATTTTCTCCGTTCGGCATGCTTCGTTGTAGCTCTCTTGCCGGTCGCCGGCTTAGCGGCTTGCTTTGCGCGACTAGCTCTGGGGAGAGAAGGAGATAGCGCCGGAAACCTCGCCTTTTGCCTTCTTCGGCGCTGGAACCTGGTTGCTGCGCCTTCTCTTTGTCCATGTGCACACACACGATTCCTCAGCGAAAACCATGCAGAAACCTTTCCACGAGCACCCGGGGATGTGCACCCAGCACCACGTGCACGCACACGCAGCTAGAGAAAAGCACCTACCTTTTCACACACTGATGCCTAAGCAAACGCGTGGCCACACACACGCACACATCCGCAAGCGCGCCTACTCCCATCTATTGAGGGAAAGACGGACGAGCAACGTCCTGACAGGCTTGAGGGGAAAAACGTCCGTTGACGGTTGGCGTACTGCACGCCCGCCTACGGGGCTGCAGGGGAATCCACATTTGGAAGGTACCTGAAGATGTGTGCCTGTTCTTGGAGCTCCGCTAGTAGGGTAGCAAAGACACTCGTAGGCAGTACTGAATGCTGCTCCGTGCTACTTCTCCTCCGCTGGCAAATGCTTCACAGTCGCCCGAGGAAAGACGTTTAACAATCGATCTCCAAGAGGAACGAAACACATGATGCCATAAGGCGAAAGAATAGCAGGGCATCTCTTCACAGGCTTGTCCCTGATCTATAGCTGAGGGCAAACACTTGTGTGCTTGTGGGAGAGCCTGTGTCTTTCCTGGAAGCGTTTGGGAGTTTTGCTCAGACGCGTGTTTCCTCAAGTTCAAGAATCAAGATCTAGGATACCTGCAGACAGGTGCCTGTTTGTGTGGAGACAGTCTGTTTGAAACTGTGTTCCTCAGCGCCCGCTCTTTCTCCCCGTCGCTCCACACGCCTGGGAGTCCCTTTCTTTCTCTCCACAAGCACGTGTGTTGACTTCGTCGCACATGTGCATCTGCACAAGCGTTGAGCTCAGCAGAGCGTGTCTCTTGACACTTGATGTGCGTTGGCTGTGTCTGCGTGCTCCAGTGAAGAGAGAAACGGGAAATCATCTTGGTAGAGGCAACAAAGCAAAAGCGAGGCAGGATTGACATCTGCTCAACAGAGACGGATTCCCTGCGCTGACACAGTTCACAGTTACACGAGAAGCAATCTGAGCGGTCCGTCGACCGGAGACGTGTTTCCCAAGAGGTCGTTTAGCGAGTGAACAGCAGTGTGCGCGACTTTCAGGAGTGTGCCTGGAAAGTGCCAGAATCACCAGGAGCATCTGTGCAAAAGCTGCTGCCTCTGTGACCGCATTGAGGCACGTTCGCGTGTCTGCGAGTATATAGACGGCTCTTTCGCGTTCACTCCGAGGGAAACGGTCCGCTATTGCTTCTGTGCGCACAGACGCGATTCCCTTGTCTCTTGCGAACACAGGGAACTCTGTGCATCCAAATCTACAGGCTAAGGACGCGTCTGCATATGTTTTGGTGAACAATCGAGTGTGCGTGTTCTGACAGCTGCCTCTATGCAGACGTCTCCACAGAGCCACTTCTGAATGCCCCGCAGCCCAGGACTGAATGGATACACTAACAAGTGCACCGGTGTGAGCAACCACATATGCAGAAGGACGTCTTTCATCTCACAGAAGCGCGAACGTCTTGGCGTTCAAGCACATGGCAGAAACAAGGTGTGAACAGATGAGCTGCTGCTATTTTCTCCGTTCGGCATGCTTCGTTGTAGCTCTCTTGCCGGTCGCCGGCTTAGCGGCTTGCTTTGCGCGACTAGCTCTGGGGAGAGAAGGAGATAGCGCCGGAAACCTCGCCTTTTGCCTTCTTCGGCGCTGGAACCTGGTTGCTGCGCCTTCTCTTTGTCCATGTGCACACACACGATTCCTCAGCGAAAACCATGCAGAAACCTTTCCACGAGCACCCGGGGATGTGCACCCAGCACCACGTGCACGCACACGCAGCTAGAGAAAAGCACCTACCTTTTCACACACTGATGCCTAAGCAAACGCGTGGCCACACACACGCACACATCCGCAAGCGCGCCTACTCCCATCTATTGAGGGAAAGACGGACGAGCAACGTCCTGACAGGCTTGAGGGGAAAAACGTCCGTTGACGGTTGGCGTACTGCACGCCCGCCTACGGGGCTGCAGGGGAATCCACATTTGGAAGGTACCTGAAGATGTGTGCCTGTTCTTGGAGCTCCGCTAGTAGGGTAGCAAAGACACTCGTAGGCAGTACTGAATGCTGCTCCGTGCTACTTCTCCTCCGCTGGCAAATGCTTCACAGTCGCCCTAGGAAAGACGTTTAACAATCGATCTCCAAGAGGAACGAAACACATGATGCCATAAGGCGAAAGAATAGCAGGGCATCTCTTCACAGGCTTGTCCCTGATCTATAGCTGAGGGCAAACACTTGTGTGCTTGTGGGAGAGCCTGTGTCTTTCCTGGAAGCGTTTGGGAGTTTTGCTCAGACGCGTGTTTCCTCAAGTTCAAGAATCAAGATCTAGGATACCTGCAGACAGGTGCCTGTTTGTGTGGAGACAGTCTGTTTGAAACTGTGTTCCTCAGCGCCCGCTCTTTCTCCCCGTCGCTCCACACGCCTGGGAGTCCCTTTCTTTCTCTCCACAAGCACGTGTGTTGACTTCGTCGCACATGTGCATCTGCACAAGCGTTGAGCTCAGCAGAGCGTGTCTCTTGACACTTGATGTGCGTTGGCTGTGTCTGCGTGCTCCAGTGAAGAGAGAAACGGGAAATCATCTTGGTAGAGGCAACAAAGCAAAAGCGAGGCAGGATTGACATCTGCTCAACAGAGACGGATTCCCTGCGCTGACACAGTTCACAGTTACACGAGAAGCAATCTGAGCGGTCCGTCGACCGGAGACGTGTTTCCCAAGAGGTCGTTTAGCGAGTGAACAGCAGTGTGCGCGACTTTCAGGAGTGTGCCTGGAAAGTGCCAGAATCACCAGGAGCATCTGTGCAAAAGCTGCTGCCTCTGTGACCGCATTGAGGCACGTTCGCGTGTCTGCGAGTATATAGACGGCTCTTTCGCGTTCACTCCGAGGGAAACGGTCCGCTATTGCTTCTGTGCGCACAGACGCGATTCCCTTGTCTCTTGCGAACACAGGGAACTCTGTGCATCCAAATCTACAGGCTAAGGACGCGTCTGCATATGTTTTGGTGAACAATCGAGTGTGCGTGTTCTGACAGCTGCCTCTATGCAGACGTCTCCACAGAGCCACTTCTGAATGCCCCGCAGCCCAGGACTGAATGGATACACTAACAAGTGCACCGGTGTGAGCAACCACATATGCAGAAGGACGTCTTTCATCTCACAGAAGCGCGAACGTCTTGGCGTTCAAGCACATGGCAGAAACAAGGTGTGAACAGATGAGCTGCTGCTATTTTCTCCGTTCGGCATGCTTCGTTGTAGCTCTCTTGCCGGTCGCCGGCTTAGCGGCTTGCTTTGCGCGACTAGCTCTGGGGAGAGAAGGAGATAGCGCCGGAAACCTCGCCTTTTGCCTTCTTCGGCGCTGGAACCTGGTTGCTGCGCCTTCTCTTTGTCCATGTGCACACACACGATTCCTCAGCGAAAACCATGCAGAAACCTTTCCACGAGCACCCGGGGATGTGCACCCAGCACCACGTGCACGCACACGCAGCTAGAGAAAAGCACCTACCTTTTCACACACTGATGCCTAAGCAAACGCGTGGCCACACACACGCACACATCCGCAAGCGCGCCTACTCCCATCTATTGAGGGAAAGACGGACGAGCAACGTCCTGACAGGCTTGAGGGGAAAAACGTCCGTTGACGGTTGGCGTACTGCACGCCCGCCTACGGGGCTGCAGGGGAATCCACATTTGGAAGGTACCTGAAGATGTGTGCCTGTTCTTGGAGCTCCGCTAGTAGGGTAGCAAAGACACTCGTAGGCAGTACTGAATGCTGCTCCGTGCTACTTCTCCTCCGCTGGCAAATGCTTCACAGTCGCCCGAGGAAAGACGTTTAACAATCGATCTCCAAGAGGAACGAAACACATGATGCCATAAGGCGAAAGAATAGCAGGGCATCTCTTCACAGGCTTGTCCCTGATCTATAGCTGAGGGCAAACACTTGTGTGCTTGTGGGAGAGCCTGTGTCTTTCCTGGAAGCGTTTGGGAGTTTTGCTCAGACGCGTGTTTCCTCAAGTTCAAGAATCAAGATCTAGGATACCTGCAGACAGGTGCCTGTTTGTGTGGAGACAGTCTGTTTGAAACTGTGTTCCTCAGCGCCCGCTCTTTCTCCCCGTCGCTCCACACGCCTGGGAGTCCCTTTCTTTCTCTCCACAAGCACGTGTGTTGACTTCGTCGCACATGTGCATCTGCACAAGCGTTGAGCTCAGCAGAGCGTGTCTCTTGACACTTGATGTGCGTTGGCTGTGTCTGCCTGCTCCAGTGAAGAGAGAAACGGGAAATCATCTTGGTAGAGGCAACAAAGCAAAAGCGAGGCAGGATTGACATCTGCTCAACAGAGACGGATTCCCTGCGCTGACACAGTTCACAGTTACACGAGAAGCAATCTGAGCGGTCCGTCGACCGGAGACGTGTTTCCCAAGAGGTCGTTTAGCGAGTGAACAGCAGTGTGCGCGACTTTCAGGAGTGTGCCTGGAAAGTGCCAGAATCACCAGGAGCATCTGTGCAAAAGCTGCTGCCTCTGTGACCGCATTGAGGCACGTTCGCGTGTCTGCGAGTATATAGACGGCTCTTTCGCGTTCACTCCGAGGGAAACGGTCCGCTATTGCTTCTGTGCGCACAGACGCGATTCCCTTGTCTCTTGCGAACACAGGGAACTCTGTGCATCCAAATCTACAGGCTAAGGACGCGTCTGCATATGTTTTGGTGAACAATCGAGTGTGCGTGTTCTGACAGCTGCCTCTATGCAGACGTCTCCACAGAGCCACTTCTGAATGCCCCGCAGCCCAGGACTGAATGGATACACTAACAAGTGCACCGGTGTGAGCAACCACATATGCAGAAGGACGTCTTTCATCTCACAGAAGCGCGAACGTCTTGGCGTTCAAGCACATGGCAGAAACAAGGTGTGAACAGATGAGCTGCTGCTATTTTCTCCGTTCGGCATGCTTCGTTGTAGCTCTCTTGCCGGTCGCCGGCTTAGCGGCTTGCTTTGCGCGACTAGCTCTGGGGAGAGAAGGAGATAGCGCCGGAAACCTCGCCTTTTGCCTTCTTCGGCGCTGGAACCTGGTTGCTGCGCCTTCTCTTTGTCCATGTGCACACACACGATTCCTCAGCGAAAACCATGCAGAAACCTTTCCACGAGCACCCAGGGATGTGCACCCAGCACCACGTGCACGCACACGCAGCTAGAGAAAAGCACCTACCTTTTCACACACTGATGCCTAAGCAAACGCGTGGCCACACACACGCACACATCCGCAAGCGCGCCTACTCCCATCTATTGAGGGAAAGACGGACGAGCAACGTCCTGACAGGCTTGAGGGGAAAAACGTCCGTTGACGGTTGGCGTACTGCACGCCCGCCTACGGGGCTGCAGGGGAATCCACATTTGGAAGGTACCTGAAGATGTGTGCCTGTTCTTGGAGCTCCGCTAGTAGGGTAGCAAAGACACTCGTAGGCAGTACTGAATGCTGCTCCGTGCTACTTCTCCTCCGCTGGCAAATGCTTCACAGTCGCCCTAGGAAAGACGTTTAACAATCGATCTCCAAGAGGAACGAAACACATGATGCCATAAGGCGAAAGAATAGCAGGGCATCTCTTCACAGGCTTGTCCCTGATCTATAGCTGAGGGCAAACACTTGTGTGCTTGTGGGAGAGCCTGTGTCTTTCCTGGAAGCGTTTGGGAGTTTTGCTCAGACGCGTGTTTCCTCAAGTTCAAGAATCAAGATCTAGGATACCTGCAGACAGGTGCCTGTTTGTGTGGAGACAGTCTGTTTGAAACTGTGTTCCTCAGCGCCCGCTCTTTCTCCCCGTCGCTCCACACGCCTGGGAGTCCCTTTCTTTCTCTCCACAAGCACGTGTGTTGACTTCGTCGCACATGTGCATCTGCACAAGCGTTGAGCTCAGCAGAGCGTGTCTCTTGACACTTGATGTGCGTTGGCTGTGTCTGCCTGCTCCAGTGAAGAGAGAAACGGGAAATCATCTTGGTAGAGGCAACAAAGCAAAAGCGAGGCAGGATTGACATCTGCTCAACAGAGACGGATTCCCTGCGCTGACACAGTTCACAGTTACACGAGAAGCAATCTGAGCGGTCCGTCGACCGGAGACGTGTTTCCCAAGAGGTCGTTTAGCGAGTGAACAGCAGTGTGCGCGACTTTCAGGAGTGTGCCTGGAAAGTGCCAGAATCACCAGGAGCATCTGTGCAAAAGCTGCTGCCTCTGTGACCGCATTGAGGCACGTTCGCGTGTCTGCGAGTATATAGACGGCTCTTTCGCGTTCACTCCGAGGGAAACGGTCCGCTATTGCTTCTGTGCGCACAGACGCGATTCCCTTGTCTCTTGCGAACACAGGGAACTCTGTGCATCCAAATCTACAGGCTAAGGACGCGTCTGCATATGTTTTGGTGAACAATCGAGTGTGCGTGTTCTGACAGCTGCCTCTATGCAGACGTCTCCACAGAGCCACTTCTGAATGCCCCGCAGCCCAGGACTGAATGGATACACTAACAAGTGCACCGGTGTGAGCAACCACATATGCAGAAGGACGTCTTTCATCTCACAGAAGCGCGAACGTCTTGGCGTTCAAGCACATGGCAGAAACAAGGTGTGAACAGATGAGCTGCTGCTATTTTCTCCGTTCGGCATGCTTCGTTGTAGCTCTCTTGCCGGTCGCCGGCTTAGCGGCTTGCTTTGCGCGACTAGCTCTGGGGAGAGAAGGAGATAGCGCCGGAAACCTCGCCTTTTGCCTTCTTCGGCGCTGGAACCTGGTTGCTGCGCCTTCTCTTTGTCCATGTGCACACACACGATTCCTCAGCGAAAACCATGCAGAAACCTTTCCACGAGCACCCGGGGATGTGCACCCAGCACCACGTGCACGCACACGCAGCTAGAGAAAAGCACCTACCTTTTCACACACTGATGCCTAAGCAAACGCGTGGCCACACACACGCACACATCCGCAAGCGCGCCTACTCCCATCTATTGAGGGAAAGACGGACGAGCAACGTCCTGACAGGCTTGAGGGGAAAAACGTCCGTTGACGGTTGGCGTACTGCATGCCCGCCTACGGGGCTGCAGGGGAATCCACATTTGGAAGGTACCTGAAGATGTGTGCCTGTTCTTGGAGCTCCGCTAGTAGGGTAGCAAAGACACTCGTAGGCAGTACTGAATGCTGCTCCGTGCTACTTCTCCTCCGCTGGCAAATGCTTCACAGTCGCCCGAGGAAAGACGTTTAACAATCGATCTCCAAGAGGAACGAAACACATGATGCCATAAGGCGAAAGAATAGCAGGGCATCTCTTCACAGGCTTGTCCCTGATCTATAGCTGAGGGCAAACACTTGTGTGCTTGTGGGAGAGCCTGTGTCTTTCCTGGAAGCGTTTGGGAGTTTTGCTCAGACGCGTGTTTCCTCAAGTTCAAGAATCAAGATCTAGGATACCTGCAGACAGGTGCCTGTTTGTGTGGAGACAGTCTGTTTGAAACTGTGTTCCTCAGCGCCCGCTCTTTCTCCCCGTCGCTCCACACGCCTGGGAGTCCCTTTCTTTCTCTCCACAAGCACGTGTGTTGACTTCGTCGCACATGTGCATCTGCACAAGCGTTGAGCTCAGCAGAGCGTGTCTCTTGACACTTGATGTGCGTTGGCTGTGTCTGCGTGCTCCAGTGAAGAGAGAAACGGGAAATCATCTTGGTAGAGGCAACAAAGCAAAAGCGAGGCAGGATTGACATCTGCTCAACAGAGACGGATTCCCTGCGCTGACACAGTTCACAGTTACACGAGAAGCAATCTGAGCGGTCCGTCGACCGGAGACGTGTTTCCCAAGAGGTCGTTTAGCGAGTGAACAGCAGTGTGCGCGACTTTCAGGAGTGTGCCTGGAAAGTGCCAGAATCACCAGGAGCATCTGTGCAAAAGCTGCTGCCTCTGTGACCGCATTGAGGCACGTTCGCGTGTCTGCGAGTATATAGACGGCTCTTTCGCGTTCACTCCGAGGGAAACGGTCCGCTATTGCTTCTGTGCGCACAGACGCGATTCCCTTGTCTCTTGCGAACACAGGGAACTCTGTGCATCCAAATCTACAGGCTAAGGACGCGTCTGCATATGTTTTGGTGAACAATCGAGTGTGCGTGTTCTGACAGCTGCCTCTATGCAGACGTCTCCACAGAGCCACTTCTGAATGCCCCGCAGCCCAGGACTGAATGGATACACTAACAAGTGCACCGGTGTGAGCAACCACATATGCAGAAGGACGTCTTTCATCTCACAGAAGCGCGAACGTCTTGGCGTTCAAGCACATGGCAGAAACAAGGTGTGAACAGATGAGCTGCTGCTATTTTCTCCGTTCGGCATGCTTCGTTGTAGCTCTCTTGCCGGTCGCCGGCTTAGCGGCTTGCTTTGCGCGACTAGCTCTGGGGAGAGAAGGAGATAGCGCCGGAAACCTCGCCTTTTGCCTTCTTCGGCGCTGGAACCTGGTTGCTGCGCCTTCTCTTTGTCCATGTGCACACACACGATTCCTCAGCGAAAACCATGCAGAAACCTTTCCACGAGCACCCGGGGATGTGCACCCAGCACCACGTGCACGCACACGCAGCTAGAGAAAAGCACCTACCTTTTCACACACTGATGCCTAAGCAAACGCGTGGCCACACACACGCACACATCCGCAAGCGCGCCTACTCCCATCTATTGAGGGAAAGACGGACGAGCAACGTCCTGACAGGCTTGAGGGGAAAAACGTCCGTTGACGGTTGGCGTACTGCACGCCCGCCTACGGGGCTGCAGGGGAATCCACATTTGGAAGGTACCTGAAGATGTGTGCCTGTTCTTGGAGCTCCGCTAGTAGGGTAGCAAAGACACTCGTAGGCAGTACTGAATGCTGCTCCGTGCTACTTCTCCTCCGCTGGCAAATGCTTCACAGTCGCCCGAGGAAAGACGTTTAACAATCGATCTCCAAGAGGAACGAAACACATGATGCCATAAGGCGAAAGAATAGCAGGGCATCTCTTCACAGGCTTGTCCCTGATCTATAGCTGAGGGCAAACACTTGTGTGCTTGTGGGAGAGCCTGTGTCTTTCCTGGAAGCGTTTGGGAGTTTTGCTCAGACGCGTGTTTCCTCAAGTTCAAGAATCAAGATCTAGGATACCTGCAGACAGGTGCCTGTTTGTGTGGAGACAGTCTGTTTGAAACTGTGTTCCTCAGCGCCCGCTCTTTCTCCCCGTCGCTCCACACGCCTGGGAGTCCCTTTCTTTCTCTCCACAAGCACGTGTGTTGACTTCGTCGCACATGTGCATCTGCACAAGCGTTGAGCTCAGCAGAGCGTGTCTCTTGACACTTGATGTGCGTTGGCTGTGTCTGCCTGCTCCAGTGAAGAGAGAAACGGGAAATCATCTTGGTAGAGGCAACAAAGCAAAAGCGAGGCAGGATTGACATCTGCTCAACAGAGACGGATTCCCTGCGCTGACACAGTTCACAGTTACACGAGAAGCAATCTGAGCGGTCCGTCGACCGGAGACGTGTTTCCCAAGAGGTCGTTTAGCGAGTGAACAGCAGTGTGCGCGACTTTCAGGAGTGTGCCTGGAAAGTGCCAGAATCACCAGGAGCATCTGTGCAAAAGCTGCTGCCTCTGTGACCGCATTGAGGCACGTTCGCGTGTCTGCGAGTATATAGACGGCTCTTTCGCGTTCACTCCGAGGGAAACGGTCCGCTATTGCTTCTGTGCGCACAGACGCGATTCCCTTGTCTCTTGCGAACACAGGGAACTCTGTGCATCCAAATCTACAGGCTAAGGACGCGTCTGCATATGTTTTGGTGAACAATCGAGTGTGCGTGTTCTGACAGCTGCCTCTATGCAGACGTCTCCACAGAGCCACTTCTGAATGCCCCGCAGCCCAGGACTGAATGGATACACTAACAAGTGCACCGGTGTGAGCAACCACATATGCAGAAGGACGTCTTTCATCTCACAGAAGCGCGAACGTCTTGGCGTTCAAGCACATGGCAGAAACAAGGTGTGAACAGATGAGCTGCTGCTATTTTCTCCGTTCGGCATGCTTCGTTGTAGCTCTCTTGCCGGTCGCCGGCTTAGCGGCTTGCTTTGCGCGACTAGCTCTGGGGAGAGAAGGAGATAGCGCCGGAAACCTCGCCTTTTGCCTTCTTCGGCGCTGGAACCTGGTTGCTGCGCCTTCTCTTTGTCCATGTGCACACACACGATTCCTCAGCGAAAACCATGCAGAAACCTTTCCACGAGCACCCGGGGATGTGCACCCAGCACCACGTGCACGCACACGCAGCTAGAGAAAAGCACCTACCTTTTCACACACTGATGCCTAAGCAAACGCGTGGCCACACACACGCACACATCCGCAAGCGCGCCTACTCCCATCTATTGAGGGAAAGACGGACGAGCAACGTCCTGACAGGCTTGAGGGGAAAAACGTCCGTTGACGGTTGGCGTACTGCACGCCCGCCTACGGGGCTGCAGGGGAATCCACATTTGGAAGGTACCTGAAGATGTGTGCCTGTTCTTGGAGCTCCGCTAGTAGGGTAGCAAAGACACTCGTAGGCAGTACTGAATGCTGCTCCGTGCTACTTCTCCTCCGCTGGCAAATGCTTCACAGTCGCCCGAGGAAAGACGTTTAACAATCGATCTCCAAGAGGAACGAAACACATGATGCCATAAGGCGAAAGAATAGCAGGGCATCTCTTCACAGGCTTGTCCCTGATCTATAGCTGAGGGCAAACACTTGTGTGCTTGTGGGAGAGCCTGTGTCTTTCCTGGAAGCGTTTGGGAGTTTTGCTCAGACGCGTGTTTCCTCAAGTTCAAGAATCAAGATCTAGGATACCTGCAGACAGGTGCCTGTTTGTGTGGAGACAGTCTGTTTGAAACTGTGTTCCTCAGCGCCCGCTCTTTCTCCCCGTCGCTCCACACGCCTGGGAGTCCCTTTCTTTCTCTCCACAAGCACGTGTGTTGACTTCGTCGCACATGTGCATCTGCACAAGCGTTGAGCTCAGCAGAGCGTGTCTCTTGACACTTGATGTGCGTTGGCTGTGTCTGCGTGCTCCAGTGAAGAGAGAAACGGGAAATCATCTTGGTAGAGGCAACAAAGCAAAAGCGAGGCAGGATTGACATCTGCTCAACAGAGACGGATTCCCTGCGCTGACACAGTTCACAGTTACACGAGAAGCAATCTGAGCGGTCCGTCGACCGGAGACGTGTTTCCCAAGAGGTCGTTTAGCGAGTGAACAGCAGTGTGCGCGACTTTCAGGAGTGTGCCTGGAAAGTGCCAGAATCACCAGGAGCATCTGTGCAAAAGCTGCTGCCTCTGTGACCGCATTGAGGCACGTTCGCGTGTCTGCGAGTATATAGACGGCTCTTTCGCGTTCACTCCGAGGGAAACGGTCCGCTATTGCTTCTGTGCGCACAGACGCGATTCCCTTGTCTCTTGCGAACACAGGGAACTCTGTGCATCCAAATCTACAGGCTAAGGACGCGTCTGCATATGTTTTGGTGAACAATCGAGTGTGCGTGTTCTGACAGCTGCCTCTATGCAGACGTCTCCACAGAGCCACTTCTGAATGCCCCGCAGCCCAGGACTGAATGGATACACTAACAAGTGCACCGGTGTGAGCAACCACATATGCAGAAGGACGTCTTTCATCTCACAGAAGCGCGAACGTCTTGGCGTTCAAGCACATGGCAGAAACAAGGTGTGAACAGATGAGCTGCTGCTATTTTCTCCGTTCGGCATGCTTCGTTGTAGCTCTCTTGCCGGTCGCCGGCTTAGCGGCTTGCTTTGCGCGACTAGCTCTGGGGAGAGAAGGAGATAGCGCCGGAAACCTCGCCTTTTGCCTTCTTCGGCGCTGGAACCTGGTTGCTGCGCCTTCTCTTTGTCCATGTGCACACACACGATTCCTCAGCGAAAACCATGCAGAAACCTTTCCACGAGCACCCGGGGATGTGCACCCAGCACCACGTGCACGCACACGCAGCTAGAGAAAAGCACCTACCTTTTCACACACTGATGCCTAAGCAAACGCGTGGCCACACACACGCACACATCCGCAAGCGCGCCTACTCCCATCTATTGAGGGAAAGACGGACGAGCAACGTCCTGACAGGCTTGAGGGGAAAAACGTCCGTTGACGGTTGGCGTACTGCACGCCCGCCTACGGGGCTGCAGGGGAATCCACATTTGGAAGGTACCTGAAGATGTGTGCCTGTTCTTGGAGCTCCGCTAGTAGGGTAGCAAAGACACTCGTAGGCAGTACTGAATGCTGCTCCGTGCTACTTCTCCTCCGCTGGAAAATGCTTCACAGTCGCCCGAGGAAAGACGTTTAACAATCGATCTCCAAGAGGAACGAAACACATGATGCCATAAGGCGAAAGAATAGCAGGGCATCTCTTCACAGGCTTGTCCCTGATCTATAGCTGAGGGCAAACACTTGTGTGCTTGTGGGAGAGCCTGTGTCTTTCCTGGAAGCGTTTGGGAGTTTTGCTCAGACGCGTGTTTCCTCAAGTTCAAGAATCAAGATCTAGGATACCTGCAGACAGGTGCCTGTTTGTGTGGAGACAGTCTGTTTGAAACTGTGTTCCTCAGCGCCCGCTCTTTCTCCCCGTCGCTCCACACGCCTGGGAGTCCCTTTCTTTCTCTCCACAAGCACGTGTGTTGACTTCGTCGCACATGTGCATCTGCACAAGCGTTGAGCTCAGCAGAGCGTGTCTCTTGACACTTGATGTGCGTTGGCTGTGTCTGCCTGCTCCAGTGAAGAGAGAAACGGGAAATCATCTTGGTAGAGGCAACAAAGCAAAAGCGAGGCAGGATTGACATCTGCTCAACAGAGACGGATTCCCTGCGCTGACACAGTTCACAGTTACACGAGAAGCAATCTGAGCGGTCCGTCGACCGGAGACGTGTTTCCCAAGAGGTCGTTTAGCGAGTGAACAGCAGTGTGCGCGACTTTCAGGAGTGTGCCTGGAAAGTGCCAGAATCACCAGGAGCATCTGTGCAAAAGCTGCTGCCTCTGTGACCGCATTGAGGCACGTTCGCGTGTCTGCGAGTATATAGACGGCTCTTTCGCGTTCACTCCGAGGGAAACGGTCCGCTATTGCTTCTGTGCGCACAGACGCGATTCCCTTGTCTCTTGCGAACACAGGGAACTCTGTGCATCCAAATCTACAGGCTAAGGACGCGTCTGCATATGTTTTGGTGAACAATCGAGTGTGCGTGTTCTGACAGCTGCCTCTATGCAGACGTCTCCACAGAGCCACTTCTGAATGCCCCGCAGCCCAGGACTGAATGGATACACTAACAAGTGCACCGGTGTGAGCAACCACATATGCAGAAGGACGTCTTTCATCTCACAGAAGCGCGAACGTCTTGGCGTTCAAGCACATGGCAGAAACAAGGTGTGAACAGATGAGCTGCTGCTATTTTCTCCGTTCGGCATGCTTCGTTGTAGCTCTCTTGCCGGTCGCCGGCTTAGCGGCTTGCTTTGCGCGACTAGCTCTGGGGAGAGAAGGAGATAGCGCCGGAAACCTCGCCTTTTGCCTTCTTCGGCGCTGGAACCTGGTTGCTGCGCCTTCTCTTTGTCCATGTGCACACACACGATTCCTCAGCGAAAACCATGCAGAAACCTTTCCACGAGCACCCGGGGATGTGCACCCAGCACCACGTGCACGCACACGCAGCTAGAGAAAAGCACCTACCTTTTCACACACTGATGCCTAAGCAAACGCGTGGCCACACACACGCACACATCCGCAAGCGCGCCTACTCCCATCTATTGAGGGAAAGACGGACGAGCAACGTCCTGACAGGCTTGAGGGGAAAAACGTCCGTTGACGGTTGGCGTACTGCACGCCCGCCTACGGGGCTGCAGGGGAATCCACATTTGGAAGGTACCTGAAGATGTGTGCCTGTTCTTGGAGCTCCGCTAGTAGGGTAGCAAAGACACTCGTAGGCAGTACTGAATGCTGCTCCGTGCTACTTCTCCTCCGCTGGCAAATGCTTCACAGTCGCCCGAGGAAAGACGTTTAACAATCGATCTCCAAGAGGAACGAAACACATGATGCCATAAGGCGAAAGAATAGCAGGGCATCTCTTCACAGGCTTGTCCCTGATCTATAGCTGAGGGCAAACACTTGTGTGCTTGTGGGAGAGCCTGTGTCTTTCCTGGAAGCGTTTGGGAGTTTTGCTCAGACGCGTGTTTCCTCAAGTTCAAGAATCAAGATCTAGGATACCTGCAGACAGGTGCCTGTTTGTGTGGAGACAGTCTGTTTGAAACTGTGTTCCTCAGCGCCCGCTCTTTCTCCCCGTCGCTCCACACGCCTGGGAGTCCCTTTCTTTCTCTCCACAAGCACGTGTGTTGACTTCGTCGCACATGTGCATCTGCACAAGCGTTGAGCTCAGCAGAGCGTGTCTCTTGACACTTGATGTGCGTTGGCTGTGTCTGCGTGCTCCAGTGAAGAGAGAAACGGGAAATCATCTTGGTAGAGGCAACAAAGCAAAAGCGAGGCAGGATTGACATCTGCTCAACAGAGACGGATTCCCTGCGCTGACACAGTTCACAGTTACACGAGAAGCAATCTGAGCGGTCCGTCGACCGGAGACGTGTTTCCCAAGAGGTCGTTTAGCGAGTGAACAGCAGTGTGCGCGACTTTCAGGAGTGTGCCTGGAAAGTGCCAGAATCACCAGGAGCATCTGTGCAAAAGCTGCTGCCTCTGTGACCGCATTGAGGCACGTTCGCGTGTCTGCGAGTATATAGACGGCTCTTTCGCGTTCACTCCGAGGGAAACGGTCCGCTATTGCTTCTGTGCGCACAGACGCGATTCCCTTGTCTCTTGCGAACACAGGGAACTCTGTGCATCCAAATCTACAGGCTAAGGACGCGTCTGCATATGTTTTGGTGAACAATCGAGTGTGCGTGTTCTGACAGCTGCCTCTATGCAGACGTCTCCACAGAGCCACTTCTGAATGCCCCGCAGCCCAGGACTGAATGGATACACTAACAAGTGCACCGGTGTGAGCAACCACATATGCAGAAGGACGTCTTTCATCTCACAGAAGCGCGAACGTCTTGGCGTTCAAGCACATGGCAGAAACAAGGTGTGAACAGATGAGCTGCTGCTATTTTCTCCGTTCGGCATGCTTCGTTGTAGCTCTCTTGCCGGTCGCCGGCTTAGCGGCTTGCTTTGCGCGACTAGCTCTGGGGAGAGAAGGAGATAGCGCCGGAAACCTCGCCTTTTGCCTTCTTCGGCGCTGGAACCTGGTTGCTGCGCCTTCTCTTTGTCCATGTGCACACACACGATTCCTCAGCGAAAACCATGCAGAAACCTTTCCACGAGCACCCGGGGATGTGCACCCAGCACCACGTGCACGCACACGCAGCTAGAGAAAAGCACCTACCTTTTCACACACTGATGCCTAAGCAAACGCGTGGCCACACACACGCACACATCCGCAAGCGCGCCTACTCCCATCTATTGAGGGAAAGACGGACGAGCAACGTCCTGACAGGCTTGAGGGGAAAAACGTCCGTTGACGGTTGGCGTACTGCACGCCCGCCTACGGGGCTGCAGGGGAATCCACATTTGGAAGGTACCTGAAGATGTGTGCCTGTTCTTGGAGCTCCGCTAGTAGGGTAGCAAAGACACTCGTAGGCAGTACTGAATGCTGCTCCGTGCTACTTCTCCTCCGCTGGAAAATGCTTCACAGTCGCCCGAGGAAAGACGTTTAACAATCGATCTCCAAGAGGAACGAAACACATGATGCCATAAGGCGAAAGAATAGCAGGGCATCTCTTCACAGGCTTGTCCCTGATCTATAGCTGAGGGCAAACACTTGTGTGCTTGTGGGAGAGCCTGTGTCTTTCCTGGAAGCGTTTGGGAGTTTTGCTCAGACGCGTGTTTCCTCAAGTTCAAGAATCAAGATCTAGGATACCTGCAGACAGGTGCCTGTTTGTGTGGAGACAGTCTGTTTGAAACTGTGTTCCTCAGCGCCCGCTCTTTCTCCCCGTCGCTCCACACGCCTGGGAGTCCCTTTCTTTCTCTCCACAAGCACGTGTGTTGACTTCGTCGCACATGTGCATCTGCACAAGCGTTGAGCTCAGCAGAGCGTGTCTCTTGACACTTGATGTGCGTTGGCTGTGTCTGCCTGCTCCAGTGAAGAGAGAAACGGGAAATCATCTTGGTAGAGGCAACAAAGCAAAAGCGAGGCAGGATTGACATCTGCTCAACAGAGACGGATTCCCTGCGCTGACACAGTTCACAGTTACACGAGAAGCAATCTGAGCGGTCCGTCGACCGGAGACGTGTTTCCCAAGAGGTCGTTTAGCGAGTGAACAGCAGTGTGCGCGACTTTCAGGAGTGTGCCTGGAAAGTGCCAGAATCACCAGGAGCATCTGTGCAAAAGCTGCTGCCTCTGTGACCGCATTGAGGCACGTTCGCGTGTCTGCGAGTATATAGACGGCTCTTTCGCGTTCACTCCGAGGGAAACGGTCCGCTATTGCTTCTGTGCGCACAGACGCGATTCCCTTGTCTCTTGCGAACACAGGGAACTCTGTGCATCCAAATCTACAGGCTAAGGACGCGTCTGCATATGTTTTGGTGAACAATCGAGTGTGCGTGTTCTGACAGCTGCCTCTATGCAGACGTCTCCACAGAGCCACTTCTGAATGCCCCGCAGCCCAGGACTGAATGGATACACTAACAAGTGCACCGGTGTGAGCAACCACATATGCAGAAGGACGTCTTTCATCTCACAGAAGCGCGAACGTCTTGGCGTTCAAGCACATGGCAGAAACAAGGTGTGAACAGATGAGCTGCTGCTATTTTCTCCGTTCGGCATGCTTCGTTGTAGCTCTCTTGCCGGTCGCCGGCTTAGCGGCTTGCTTTGCGCGACTAGCTCTGGGGAGAGAAGGAGATAGCGCCGGAAACCTCGCCTTTTGCCTTCTTCGGCGCTGGAACCTGGTTGCTGCGCCTTCTCTTTGTCCATGTGCACACACACGATTCCTCAGCGAAAACCATGCAGAAACCTTTCCACGAGCACCCGGGGATGTGCACCCAGCACCACGTGCACGCACACGCAGCTAGAGAAAAGCACCTACCTTTTCACACACTGATGCCTAAGCAAACGCGTGGCCACACACACGCACACATCCGCAAGCGCGCCTACTCCCATCTATTGAGGGAAAGACGGACGAGCAACGTCCTGACAGGCTTGAGGGGAAAAACGTCCGTTGACGGTTGGCGTACTGCACGCCCGCCTACGGGGCTGCAGGGGAATCCACATTTGGAAGGTACCTGAAGATGTGTGCCTGTTCTTGGAGCTCCGCTAGTAGGGTAGCAAAGACACTCGTAGGCAGTACTGAATGCTGCTCCGTGCTACTTCTCCTCCGCTGGCAAATGCTTCACAGTCGCCCGAGGAAAGACGTTTAACAATCGATCTCCAAGAGGAACGAAACACATGATGCCATAAGGCGAAAGAATAGCAGGGCATCTCTTCACAGGCTTGTCCCTGATCTATAGCTGAGGGCAAACACTTGTGTGCTTGTGGGAGAGCCTGTGTCTTTCCTGGAAGCGTTTGGGAGTTTTGCTCAGACGCGTGTTTCCTCAAGTTCAAGAATCAAGATCTAGGATACCTGCAGACAGGTGCCTGTTTGTGTGGAGACAGTCTGTTTGAAACTGTGTTCCTCAGCGCCCGCTCTTTCTCCCCGTCGCTCCACACGCCTGGGAGTCCCTTTCTTTCTCTCCACAAGCACGTGTGTTGACTTCGTCGCACATGTGCATCTGCACAAGCGTTGAGCTCAGCAGAGCGTGTCTCTTGACACTTGATGTGCGTTGGCTGTGTCTGCGTGCTCCAGTGAAGAGAGAAACGGGAAATCATCTTGGTAGAGGCAACAAAGCAAAAGCGAGGCAGGATTGACATCTGCTCAACAGAGACGGATTCCCTGCGCTGACACAGTTCACAGTTACACGAGAAGCAATCTGAGCGGTCCGTCGACCGGAGACGTGTTTCCCAAGAGGTCGTTTAGCGAGTGAACAGCAGTGTGCGCGACTTTCAGGAGTGTGCCTGGAAAGTGCCAGAATCACCAGGAGCATCTGTGCAAAAGCTGCTGCCTCTGTGACCGCATTGAGGCACGTTCGCGTGTCTGCGAGTATATAGACGGCTCTTTCGCGTTCACTCCGAGGGAAACGGTCCGCTATTGCTTCTGTGCGCACAGACGCGATTCCCTTGTCTCTTGCGAACACAGGGAACTCTGTGCATCCAAATCTACAGGCTAAGGACGCGTCTGCATATGTTTTGGTGAACAATCGAGTGTGCGTGTTCTGACAGCTGCCTCTATGCAGACGTCTCCACAGAGCCACTTCTGAATGCCCCGCAGCCCAGGACTGAATGGATACACTAACAAGTGCACCGGTGTGAGCAACCACATATGCAGAAGGACGTCTTTCATCTCACAGAAGCGCGAACGTCTTGGCGTTCAAGCACATGGCAGAAACAAGGTGTGAACAGATGAGCTGCTGCTATTTTCTCCGTTCGGCATGCTTCGTTGTAGCTCTCTTGCCGGTCGCCGGCTTAGCGGCTTGCTTTGCGCGACTAGCTCTGGGGAGAGAAGGAGATAGCGCCGGAAACCTCGCCTTTTGCCTTCTTCGGCGCTGGAACCTGGTTGCTGCGCCTTCTCTTTGTCCATGTGCACACACACGATTCCTCAGCGAAAACCATGCAGAAACCTTTCCACGAGCACCCGGGGATGTGCACCCAGCACCACGTGCACGCACACGCAGCTAGAGAAAAGCACCTACCTTTTCACACACTGATGCCTAAGCAAACGCGTGGCCACACACACGCACACATCCGCAAGCGCGCCTACTCCCATCTATTGAGGGAAAGACGGACGAGCAACGTCCTGACAGGCTTGAGGGGAAAAACGTCCGTTGACGGTTGGCGTACTGCACGCCCGCCTACGGGGCTGCAGGGGAATCCACATTTGGAAGGTACCTGAAGATGTGTGCCTGTTCTTGGAGCTCCGCTAGTAGGGTAGCAAAGACACTCGTAGGCAGTACTGAATGCTGCTCCGTGCTACTTCTCCTCCGCTGGCAAATGCTTCACAGTCGCCCTAGGAAAGACGTTTAACAATCGATCTCCAAGAGGAACGAAACACATGATGCCATAAGGCGAAAGAATAGCAGGGCATCTCTTCACAGGCTTGTCCCTGATCTATAGCTGAGGGCAAACACTTGTGTGCTTGTGGGAGAGCCTGTGTCTTTCCTGGAAGCGTTTGGGAGTTTTGCTCAGACGCGTGTTTCCTCAAGTTCAAGAATCAAGATCTAGGATACCTGCAGACAGGTGCCTGTTTGTGTGGAGACAGTCTGTTTGAAACTGTGTTCCTCAGCGCCCGCTCTTTCTCCCCGTCGCTCCACACGCCTGGGAGTCCCTTTCTTTCTCTCCACAAGCACGTGTGTTGACTTCGTCGCACATGTGCATCTGCACAAGCGTTGAGCTCAGCAGAGCGTGTCTCTTGACACTTGATGTGCGTTGGCTGTGTCTGCGTGCTCCAGTGAAGAGAGAAACGGGAAATCATCTTGGTAGAGGCAACAAAGCAAAAGCGAGGCAGGATTGACATCTGCTCAACAGAGACGGATTCCCTGCGCTGACACAGTTCACAGTTACACGAGAAGCAATCTGAGCGGTCCGTCGACCGGAGACGTGTTTCCCAAGAGGTCGTTTAGCGAGTGAACAGCAGTGTGCGCGACTTTCAGGAGTGTGCCTGGAAAGTGCCAGAATCACCAGGAGCATCTGTGCAAAAGCTGCTGCCTCTGTGACCGCATTGAGGCACGTTCGCGTGTCTGCGAGTATATAGACGGCTCTTTCGCGTTCACTCCGAGGGAAACGGTCCGCTATTGCTTCTGTGCGCACAGACGCGATTCCCTTGTCTCTTGCGAACACAGGGAACTCTGTGCATCCAAATCTACAGGCTAAGGACGCGTCTGCATATGTTTTGGTGAACAATCGAGTGTGCGTGTTCTGACAGCTGCCTCTATGCAGACGTCTCCACAGAGCCACTTCTGAATGCCCCGCAGCCCAGGACTGAATGGATACACTAACAAGTGCACCGGTGTGAGCAACCACATATGCAGAAGGACGTCTTTCATCTCACAGAAGCGCGAACGTCTTGGCGTTCAAGCACATGGCAGAAACAAGGTGTGAACAGATGAGCTGCTGCTATTTTCTCCGTTCGGCATGCTTCGTTGTAGCTCTCTTGCCGGTCGCCGGCTTAGCGGCTTGCTTTGCGCGACTAGCTCTGGGGAGAGAAGGAGATAGCGCCGGAAACCTCGCCTTTTGCCTTCTTCGGCGCTGGAACCTGGTTGCTGCGCCTTCTCTTTGTCCATGTGCACACACACGATTCCTCAGCGAAAACCATGCAGAAACCTTTCCACGAGCACCCGGGGATGTGCACCCAGCACCACGTGCACGCACACGCAGCTAGAGAAAAGCACCTACCTTTTCACACACTGATGCCTAAGCAAACGCGTGGCCACACACACGCACACATCCGCAAGCGCGCCTACTCCCATCTATTGAGGGAAAGACGGACGAGCAACGTCCTGACAGGCTTGAGGGGAAAAACGTCCGTTGACGGTTGGCGTACTGCACGCCCGCCTACGGGGCTGCAGGGGAATCCACATTTGGAAGGTACCTGAAGATGTGTGCCTGTTCTTGGAGCTCCGCTAGTAGGGTAGCAAAGACACTCGTAGGCAGTACTGAATGCTGCTCCGTGCTACTTCTCCTCCGCTGGCAAATGCTTCACAGTCGCCCGAGGAAAGACGTTTAACAATCGATCTCCAAGAGGAACGAAACACATGATGCCATAAGGCGAAAGAATAGCAGGGCATCTCTTCACAGGCTTGTCCCTGATCTATAGCTGAGGGCAAACACTTGTGTGCTTGTGGGAGAGCCTGTGTCTTTCCTGGAAGCGTTTGGGAGTTTTGCTCAGACGCGTGTTTCCTCAAGTTCAAGAATCAAGATCTAGGATACCTGCAGACAGGTGCCTGTTTGTGTGGAGACAGTCTGTTTGAAACTGTGTTCCTCAGCGCCCGCTCTTTCTCCCCGTCGCTCCACACGCCTGGGAGTCCCTTTCTTTCTCTCCACAAGCACGTGTGTTGACTTCGTCGCACATGTGCATCTGCACAAGCGTTGAGCTCAGCAGAGCGTGTCTCTTGACACTTGATGTGCGTTGGCTGTGTCTGCGTGCTCCAGTGAAGAGAGAAACGGGAAATCATCTTGGTAGAGGCAACAAAGCAAAAGCGAGGCAGGATTGACATCTGCTCAACAGAGACGGATTCCCTGCGCTGACACAGTTCACAGTTACACGAGAAGCAATCTGAGCGGTCCGTCGACCGGAGACGTGTTTCCCAAGAGGTCGTTTAGCGAGTGAACAGCAGTGTGCGCGACTTTCAGGAGTGTGCCTGGAAAGTGCCAGAATCACCAGGAGCATCTGTGCAAAAGCTGCTGCCTCTGTGACCGCATTGAGGCACGTTCGCGTGTCTGCGAGTATATAGACGGCTCTTTCGCGTTCACTCCGAGGGAAACGGTCCGCTATTGCTTCTGTGCGCACAGACGCGATTCCCTTGTCTCTTGCGAACACAGGGAACTCTGTGCATCCAAATCTACAGGCTAAGGACGCGTCTGCATATGTTTTGGTGAACAATCGAGTGTGCGTGTTCTGACAGCTGCCTCTATGCAGACGTCTCCACAGAGCCACTTCTGAATGCCCCGCAGCCCAGGACTGAATGGATACACTAACAAGTGCACCGGTGTGAGCAACCACATATGCAGAAGGACGTCTTTCATCTCACAGAAGCGCGAACGTCTTGGCGTTCAAGCACATGGCAGAAACAAGGTGTGAACAGATGAGCTGCTGCTATTTTCTCCGTTCGGCATGCTTCGTTGTAGCTCTCTTGCCGGTCGCCGGCTTAGCGGCTTGCTTTGCGCGACTAGCTCTGGGGAGAGAAGGAGATAGCGCCGGAAACCTCGCCTTTTGCCTTCTTCGGCGCTGGAACCTGGTTGCTGCGCCTTCTCTTTGTCCATGTGCACACACACGATTCCTCAGCGAAAACCATGCAGAAACCTTTCCACGAGCACCCGGGGATGTGCACCCAGCACCACGTGCACGCACACGCAGCTAGAGAAAAGCACCTACCTTTTCACACACTGATGCCTAAGCAAACGCGTGGCCACACACACGCACACATCCGCAAGCGCGCCTACTCCTATCTATTGAGGGAAAGACGGACGAGCAACGTCCTGACAGGCTTGAGGGGAAAAACGTCCGTTGACGGTTGGCGTACTGCACGCCCGCCTACGGGGCTGCAGGGGAATCCACATTTGGAAGGTACCTGAAGATGTGTGCCTGTTCTTGGAGCTCCGCTAGTAGGGTAGCAAAGACACTCGTAGGCAGTACTGAATGCTGCTCCGTGCTACTTCTCCTCCGCTGGCAAATGCTTCACAGTCGCCCGAGGAAAGACGTTTAACAATCGATCTCCAAGAGGAACGAAACACATGATGCCATAAGGCGAAAGAATAGCAGGGCATCTCTTCACAGGCTTGTCCCTGATCTATAGCTGAGGGCAAACACTTGTGTGCTTGTGGGAGAGCCTGTGTCTTTCCTGGAAGCGTTTGGGAGTTTTGCTCAGACGCGTGTTTCCTCAAGTTCAAGAATCAAGATCTAGGATACCTGCAGACAGGTGCCTGTTTGTGTGGAGACAGTCTGTTTGAAACTGTGTTCCTCAGCGCCCGCTCTTTCTCCCCGTCGCTCCACACGCCTGGGAGTCCCTTTCTTTCTCTCCACAAGCACGTGTGTTGACTTCGTCGCACATGTGCATCTGCACAAGCGTTGAGCTCAGCAGAGCGTGTCTCTTGACACTTGATGTGCGTTGGCTGTGTCTGCGTGCTCCAGTGAAGAGAGAAACGGGAAATCATCTTGGTAGAGGCAACAAAGCAAAAGCGAGGCAGGATTGACATCTGCTCAACAGAGACGGATTCCCTGCGCTGACACAGTTCACAGTTACACGAGAAGCAATCTGAGCGGTCCGTCGACCGGAGACGTGTTTCCCAAGAGGTCGTTTAGCGAGTGAACAGCAGTGTGCGCGACTTTCAGGAGTGTGCCTGGAAAGTGCCAGAATCACCAGGAGCATCTGTGCAAAAGCTGCTGCCTCTGTGACCGCATTGAGGCACGTTCGCGTGTCTGCGAGTATATAGACGGCTCTTTCGCGTTCACTCCGAGGGAAACGGTCCGCTATTGCTTCTGTGCGCACAGACGCGATTCCCTTGTCTCTTGCGAACACAGGGAACTCTGTGCATCCAAATCTACAGGCTAAGGACGCGTCTGCATATGTTTTGGTGAACAATCGAGTGTGCGTGTTCTGACAGCTGCCTCTATGCAGACGTCTCCACAGAGCCACTTCTGAATGCCCCGCAGCCCAGGACTGAATGGATACACT
Source organism: Patagioenas fasciata (assembly GCF_037038585.1). NCBI lineage: Eukaryota > Metazoa > Chordata > Aves > Columbiformes > Columbidae > Patagioenas > Patagioenas fasciata. The sequence goes on from NC_092525.1 coordinate 55,859,496, forward strand.
AACAAGTGCACCGGTGTGAGCAACCACATATGCAGAAGGACGTCTTTCATCTCACAGAAGCGCGAACGTCTTGGCGTTCAAGCACATGGCAGAAACAAGGTGTGAACAGATGAGCTGCTGCTATTTTCTCCGTTCGGCATGCTTCGTTGTAGCTCTCTTGCCGGTCGCCGGCTTAGCGGCTTGCTTTGCGCGACTAGCTCTGGGGAGAGAAGGAGATAGCGCCGGAAACCTCGCCTTTTGCCTTCTTCGGCGCTGGAACCTGGTTGCTGCGCCTTCTCTTTGTCCATGTGCACACACACGATTCCTCAGCGAAAACCATGCAGAAACCTTTCCACGAGCACCCGGGGATGTGCACCCAGCACCACGTGCACGCACACGCAGCTAGAGAAAAGCACCTACCTTTTCACACACTGATGCCTAAGCAAACGCGTGGCCACACACACGCACACATCCGCAAGCGCGCCTACTCCCATCTATTGAGGGAAAGACGGACGAGCAACGTCCTGACAGGCTTGAGGGGAAAAACGTCCGTTGACGGTTGGCGTACTGCACGCCCGCCTACGGGGCTGCAGGGGAATCCACATTTGGAAGGTACCTGAAGATGTGTGCCTGTTCTTGGAGCTCCGCTAGTAGGGTAGCAAAGACACTCGTAGGCAGTACTGAATGCTGCTCCGTGCTACTTCTCCTCCGCTGGAAAATGCTTCACAGTCGCCCGAGGAAAGACGTTTAACAATCGATCTCCAAGAGGAACGAAACACATGATGCCATAAGGCGAAAGAATAGCAGGGCATCTCTTCACAGGCTTGTCCCTGATCTATAGCTGAGGGCAAACACTTGTGTGCTTGTGGGAGAGCCTGTGTCTTTCCTGGAAGCGTTTGGGAGTTTTGCTCAGACGCGTGTTTCCTCAAGTTCAAGAATCAAGATCTAGGATACCTGCAGACAGGTGCCTGTTTGTGTGGAGACAGTCTGTTTGAAACTGTGTTCCTCAGCGCCCGCTCTTTCTCCCCGTCGCTCCACACGCCTGGGAGTCCCTTTCTTTCTCTCCACAAGCACGTGTGTTGACTTCGTCGCACATGTGCATCTGCACAAGCGTTGAGCTCAGCAGAGCGTGTCTCTTGACACTTGATGTGCGTTGGCTGTGTCTGCCTGCTCCAGTGAAGAGAGAAACGGGAAATCATCTTGGTAGAGGCAACAAAGCAAAAGCGAGGCAGGATTGACATCTGCTCAACAGAGACGGATTCCCTGCGCTGACACAGTTCACAGTTACACGAGAAGCAATCTGAGCGGTCCGTCGACCGGAGACGTGTTTCCCAAGAGGTCGTTTAGCGAGTGAACAGCAGTGTGCGCGACTTTCAGGAGTGTGCCTGGAAAGTGCCAGAATCACCAGGAGCATCTGTGCAAAAGCTGCTGCCTCTGTGACCGCATTGAGGCACGTTCGCGTGTCTGCGAGTATATAGACGGCTCTTTCGCGTTCACTCCGAGGGAAACGGTCCGCTATTGCTTCTGTGCGCACAGACGCGATTCCCTTGTCTCTTGCGAACACAGGGAACTCTGTGCATCCAAATCTACAGGCTAAGGACGCGTCTGCATATGTTTTGGTGAACAATCGAGTGTGCGTGTTCTGACAGCTGCCTCTATGCAGACGTCTCCACAGAGCCACTTCTGAATGCCCCGCAGCCCAGGACTGAATGGATACACTAACAAGTGCACCGGTGTGAGCAACCACATATGCAGAAGGACGTCTTTCATCTCACAGAAGCGCGAACGTCTTGGCGTTCAAGCACATGGCAGAAACAAGGTGTGAACAGATGAGCTGCTGCTATTTTCTCCGTTCGGCATGCTTCGTTGTAGCTCTCTTGCCGGTCGCCGGCTTAGCGGCTTGCTTTGCGCGACTAGCTCTGGGGAGAGAAGGAGATAGCGCCGGAAACCTCGCCTTTTGCCTTCTTCGGCGCTGGAACCTGGTTGCTGCGCCTTCTCTTTGTCCATGTGCACACACACGATTCCTCAGCGAAAACCATGCAGAAACCTTTCCACGAGCACCCGGGGATGTGCACCCAGCACCACGTGCACGCACACGCAGCTAGAGAAAAGCACCTACCTTTTCACACACTGATGCCTAAGCAAACGCGTGGCCACACACACGCACACATCCGCAAGCGCGCCTACTCCCATCTATTGAGGGAAAGACGGACGAGCAACGTCCTGACAGGCTTGAGGGGAAAAACGTCCGTTGACGGTTGGCGTACTGCACGCCCGCCTACGGGGCTGCAGGGGAATCCACATTTGGAAGGTACCTGAAGATGTGTGCCTGTTCTTGGAGCTCCGCTAGTAGGGTAGCAAAGACACTCGTAGGCAGTACTGAATGCTGCTCCGTGCTACTTCTCCTCCGCTGGCAAATGCTTCACAGTCGCCCGAGGAAAGACGTTTAACAATCGATCTCCAAGAGGAACGAAACACATGATGCCATAAGGCGAAAGAATAGCAGGGCATCTCTTCACAGGCTTGTCCCTGATCTATAGCTGAGGGCAAACACTTGTGTGCTTGTGGGAGAGCCTGTGTCTTTCCTGGAAGCGTTTGGGAGTTTTGCTCAGACGCGTGTTTCCTCAAGTTCAAGAATCAAGATCTAGGATACCTGCAGACAGGTGCCTGTTTGTGTGGAGACAGTCTGTTTGAAACTGTGTTCCTCAGCGCCCGCTCTTTCTCCCCGTCGCTCCACACGCCTGGGAGTCCCTTTCTTTCTCTCCACAAGCACGTGTGTTGACTTCGTCGCACATGTGCATCTGCACAAGCGTTGAGCTCAGCAGAGCGTGTCTCTTGACACTTGATGTGCGTTGGCTGTGTCTGCGTGCTCCAGTGAAGAGAGAAACGGGAAATCATCTTGGTAGAGGCAACAAAGCAAAAGCGAGGCAGGATTGACATCTGCTCAACAGAGACGGATTCCCTGCGCTGACACAGTTCACAGTTACACGAGAAGCAATCTGAGCGGTCCGTCGACCGGAGACGTGTTTCCCAAGAGGTCGTTTAGCGAGTGAACAGCAGTGTGCGCGACTTTCAGGAGTGTGCCTGGAAAGTGCCAGAATCACCAGGAGCATCTGTGCAAAAGCTGCTGCCTCTGTGACCGCATTGAGGCACGTTCGCGTGTCTGCGAGTATATAGACGGCTCTTTCGCGTTCACTCCGAGGGAAACGGTCCGCTATTGCTTCTGTGCGCACAGACGCGATTCCCTTGTCTCTTGCGAACACAGGGAACTCTGTGCATCCAAATCTACAGGCTAAGGACGCGTCTGCATATGTTTTGGTGAACAATCGAGTGTGCGTGTTCTGACAGCTGCCTCTATGCAGACGTCTCCACAGAGCCACTTCTGAATGCCCCGCAGCCCAGGACTGAATGGATACACTAACAAGTGCACCGGTGTGAGCAACCACATATGCAGAAGGACGTCTTTCATCTCACAGAAGCGCGAACGTCTTGGCGTTCAAGCACATGGCAGAAACAAGGTGTGAACAGATGAGCTGCTGCTATTTTCTCCGTTCGGCATGCTTCGTTGTAGCTCTCTTGCCGGTCGCCGGCTTAGCGGCTTGCTTTGCGCGACTAGCTCTGGGGAGAGAAGGAGATAGCGCCGGAAACCTCGCCTTTTGCCTTCTTCGGCGCTGGAACCTGGTTGCTGCGCCTTCTCTTTGTCCATGTGCACACACACGATTCCTCAGCGAAAACCATGCAGAAACCTTTCCACGAGCACCCGGGGATGTGCACCCAGCACCACGTGCACGCACACGCAGCTAGAGAAAAGCACCTACCTTTTCACACACTGATGCCTAAGCAAACGCGTGGCCACACACACGCACACATCCGCAAGCGCGCCTACTCCCAT